>NW_025963549.1:4736091-5336091 GCF_910591885.1 Bombus terrestris
ATTGGTTTTAGGTTAGGCTATTGTTTTCGAGCGAGCGCAGCGAGCGAGGGACGCGTAAAGGTGTGTCAGAAAACAACGTTTTGGCACATAGGGACATTGAAATATTCGCACCAGCTCAAGGAACCGCAAGTATTTATTGAATTGCGTACTGACAAAAGTTTACAGTTTATGAATATTTTTACATAAATAGTAATATTTTCACATAGTACAGTGCAATGTGTGGTCCGAAATCGCTGACATAATTAGGCAATAACAGGAAATATATGCAAGGCACTATAAGGTATATGTATAGCGTGGAATTGTAATCGTTGCTCGCTCGCTCCGCTCGCTCGTAAAAATCTTGTCCAACCTTACAACTGATCCGACACGTTAGCAAATTTGAAATAAGTCGCCTCATTATCGAGTAACGAACGCAAGAGGGCTTGGTTTTAGGTTAGACTATAGTTTTTGAGCGAGCGCAGCGAGCGAGGGTCGCGTAAATGTGTGTCGCAATCCAACGGTTTGGCACATAGGGACATTGAAATATTCGCACCAGCCCGAGGAGCCGGAAGTCTTTATCGAATTGCGTACTGACAAAATTTTACAGTTTACCAATAGTTTTACATAAATAGTAATATTTCCACATAGTACAGTGCAACGTGTGGTCCGAAATCGCTGACATAATTAGGCAATAACAGGAAATATATGCAAGGCACTATAAGGTATATGTATAGCGTGGAAATTGTAATCGTTGCTCGCTCGATCGTAAAAATCTTGTCCAACCTTACAACTGATCCGACACGTTAGCAAATTTGAAATAAGTCGCCTCATTATCGAATAACGAACGCAAGAGGGCTTGCTTTTAGGTTAGACTATAGTTTTCGAGCGAGCGCAGCGAGCGAGGGTCGCGTAAATGTGTGTCGCAATCCAACGGTTTGGCACATAGGGACATTGAAATATTCGCACCAGCCCGAGGAGCCGGAAGTCTTTATCGAATTGCGTACTGACAAAAGTTTACAGGTTATCAATAGTTTTACATAACAAGTAATATTTCCACATAGTACAGTCCAACGTGTGGTCCGAAATCGCTGACAACATTAGGCAATAACAGGAAATATATGCAAGGCAATATAAGGTATATGTATAGCTTGGAAATTGTAATCGTTGCTCGCTCGCTCCGCTCGCTCGTAAAAATCTAGTCCGACCTCACAACCGATC
Source organism: Bombus terrestris (assembly GCF_910591885.1). Taxonomy (NCBI): domain Eukaryota; kingdom Metazoa; phylum Arthropoda; class Insecta; order Hymenoptera; family Apidae; genus Bombus; species Bombus terrestris. Next base: position 4,737,289 of record NW_025963549.1, read on the forward strand.
CGACACGTTAGCAAATTTGAAATAAGTCGCCTCCTTATCGAATAACGAACGTAAGAGGGATTGGGTTTAGGTTAGGCTATAGTTTTCGAGCGAGCGCAGCGAGCGAGGGACGCGTAAAGGTGTGTCACAAACCAACGGTTTGGCACATAGGGACATTGAAATATTCGCACCAGCTCGAGGAACCGCAAGTCTTTATCGAATTGCGTACTGACAAAAGTTTACAGTTTATCAATAGTTTTAAATAAGTAGTAATATTTCCACATAGTACAGTGCAACGATTGGTCCGAAATCGCTGACAAAATTAGGCAATAACAGGAAATATATGCAAGGTTATATAAGGTATATGTATAGCTTGGAAATTGTAATCGTTGCTCGCTCGCTCCGCTCGATCGTAAAAATCTAGTCCAGCCTCACAACCGATCAGACACGTTAGCAAATTTGAAATAAGTCGCCTCCTTATCGAATAACGAACGCAAGGGCGATTGGTTTTAGGTTAGGCTATAGTTTTCGAGCGAGCGCAGCGAGCGAGGGACGCGTAAAGGTGTGTCACAAACCAACGGTTTGGCACATAGGGACATTGAAATATTCGCACCAGCCCGAGGAACCGCAAGTATTTATCGAATTGCGTACTGACAAAAGTTTACAGTTTATGAATATTTTTACATAAATAGTAATAATTCCACATAGTACAGTGCAACGTTTGGTCCGAAATCGCTGACATAATTAGGCAATAACAGGAAATATATGCAAGGTTATATAAGGTATATGTATAGCTTGGAAATTGTAATCGTTGCTCGCTCGCTCCGCTCGATCGTAAAAATCTAGTCCAGCCTCACAACCGATCAGACACGTTAGCAAATTTGAAATAAGTCGCCTCCTTATCGAATAACGAACGCAAGAGGGATTGGTTTTAGGTTAGGCTATAGTTTTCGAGCGAGCGCAGCGAGCGAGGGACGCGTAAAGGTGTGTCACAAACCAACGGTTTGGCACATAGGGACATTGAAATATTCGCACCAGCCCGAGGAACCGCAAGTCTTTATCGAATTGCGTACTGACAAAAGTTTACAGTTTATCAATAGTTTTACATAAATAGTAATAATTCCACATAGTACAGTGCAACGTTTGGTCCGAAATCGCTGACATAATTAGGCAATAACAGGAAATATATGCAAGGTTATATAAGGTATATGTATAGCTTGAAAATTGTAATCGTTGCTCGCTCGCTCCGCTCGATCGTAAAAATCTAGTCCAGCCTCACAACCGATCAGACACGTTAGCAAATTTGAAATAAGTCGCCTCCTTATCGAATAACGAACGTAAGAGCGATTGGTTTTAGGTTAGGCTATAGTTTTCGAGCGAGCGCAGCGAGCGAGGGACGCGTAAAGGTGTGTCACAAACCAACGGTTTGGCACATAGGGACATTGAAATATTCGCACCAGCCCGAGGGACCGCAAGTATTTATCGAATTGCGTACTGACAAACGTTTACAGTTTACCAATAGTTTTACATAAATAGTAATAATTCCACATAGTACAGTGCAACGTTTGGTCCGAAATCGCTGACATAATTAGGCAATAACAGGAAATATATGCAAGGTTATATAAGGTATATGTATAGCTTGGAAATTGTAATCGTTGCTCGCTCGCTCCGCTCGATCGTAAAAATCTAGTCCAGCCTCACAACCGATCAGACACGTTAGCAAATTTGAAATAAGTCGCCTCCTTATCGAATAACGAACGTAAGAGGGATTGGTTTTAGGTTAAGCTATAGTTTTCGAGCGAGCGCAGCGAGCGCGGGACGCGTAAAGGTGTGTCACAAACCAACGGTTTGGAACACAGGGACATTGAAATATTCACACCAGCCCGAGGAACCGCATGTCTTTATCGAATTGCGTACTGACAAAATTTTACTGTTTACCAATAGTTTTACATAAATAGTAATATTTCCACATAGTACAGTGCAACGTGTGGTCCGAAATCGCTGACATAATTAGGCAATAACAGGAAATATATGCAAGGCACTATAAGGTATATGTATAGCGTGGAAATTGTAATCGTTGCTCGCTCGCTCGTAAAAATCTTGTCCAACCTTACAACTGATCCGACGCGTTAGCAAATTTGAAATAAGTCGCCTCATTATCGAATAACGAACGCAAGAGGGCTTGCTTTTAGGTTAGACTATAGTTTTCGAGCGAGCGCAGCGAGCGAGGGACGCGTAAATGTGTGTCACAATCCAACGATTTGGCACATAGGGACATTGAAATATTCGCACCAGCCCGAGGAGCCGGAAGTCTTTATCGAATTGCGTACTGACAAAAGTTTACAGGTTATCAATAGTTTTACATAACAAGTAATATTTCCACATAGTACAGTCCAACGTGTGGTCCGAAATCGCTGACAAAATTAGGCAATAACAGGAAATATATGCAAGGCAATATAAGGTATATGTATAGCTTGGAAATTGTAATCGTTGCTCGCTCGCTCCGCTCGCTCGTAAAAATCTAGTCCGACCTCACAACCGATCCGACACGTTAGCAAATTTGAAATAAGTCGCCTCCTTATCGAATAACGAACGTAAGAGGGATTGGGTTTAGGTTAGGCTATAGTTTTCGAGCGAGCGCAGCGAGCGAGGGACGCGTAAAGGTGTGTCACAAACCAACGGTTTGGCACATAGGGACATTGAAATATTCGCACCAGCCCGAGGAACCGCAAGTATTTATCGAATTGCGTACTGACAAAAGTTTACAATTTATGAATATTTTTACATAAATAGTAATAATTCCACATAGTACAGTGCAACGTGTGGTCCGAAATCGCTGACAAAATTAGGCAATAACAGGAAATATATGCAAGGTTATATAAGGTATATGTATAGCTTGGAAATTGTAATCGTTGCTCGCTCGCTCCGCTCGATCGTAAAAATCTAGTCCAGCCTCACAACCGATCAGACACGTTAGCAAATTTGAAATAAGTCGCCTCCTTATCGAATAACGAACGCAAGAGGGATTGGTTTTAGGTTAGGCTATAGTTTTCGAGCGAGCGCAGCGAGCGCGGGACGCGTAAAGGTGTGTCACAAACCAACGGTTTGGCACATAGGGACATTGAAATATTCGCACCAGCCCGAGGAACCGCAAGTCTTTATCGAATTGCGTACTGACAAAAGTTTACAGTTTATGAATAGTTTTACATAAATAGTAATAATTCCACATAGTACAGTGCAACGTGTGGTCCGAAATCGCTGACAAAATTAGGCAATAACAGGAAATATATGCAAGGCAATATAAGGTATATGTATAGCGTGGAAATTGTAATCGTTGCTCGCTCGCTCGTAAAAATCTTGTCCAACCTTACAACTGATCCGACACGTTAGCAAATTTGAAATAAGTCGCCTCATTATCGAATAACGAACGCAAGAGGGCTTGCTTTTAGGTTAGACTATAGTTTTCGAGCGAGCGCAGCGAGCGAGGGTCGCGTAAATGTGTGTCGCAATCCAACGGTTTGGCACATAGGGACATTGAAATATTCGCACCAGCCCGAGGAGCCGGAAGTCTTTATCGAACTGCGTACTGACAAAAGTTTACAGTTTATCAATAGTTTTACATAACAAGTAATATTTCCACATAGTACAGTCCAACGTGTGGTCCGAAATCGCTGACAAAATTAGGCAATAACAGGAAATATATGCAAGGCAATATAAGGTATATGTATAGCTTGGAAATTGTAATCGTTGCTCGCTCGCCCCGCTCGCTCGTAAAAATCTAGTCCGACCTCACAACCGATCCGACACGTTAGCAAATTTGAAATAAGTCGCCTCCTTATCGAATAACGAACGTAAGAGGGATTGGGTTTAGGTTAGGCTATAGTTTTCGAGCGAGCGCAGCGAGCGAGGGACGCGTAAAGGTGTGTCACAAACCAACGGTTTGGCACATAGGGACACTGAAATATTCGCACCAGCCCGAGGAACCGCAAGTCTTTATCGAATTGCGTACTGACAAAAGTTTACAGTTTATCAATATTTTTACATAAATAGTAATAATTCCACATAGTACAGTGCAACGTGTGGTCCGAAATCGCTGACAAAATTAGGCAATAACAGGAAATATATGCAAGGTTATATAAGGTATATGTATAGCTTGGAAATTGTAATCGTTGCTCGCTCGCTCCGCTCGATCGTAAAAATCTAGTCCAGCCTCACAACCGATCAGACACGTTAGCAAATTTGAAATAAGTCGCCTCCTTATCGAATAACGAACGCAAGAGGGATTGGTTTTAGGTTAGGCTATAGTTTTCGAGCGAGCGCAGCGAGCGCGGGACGCGTAAAGGTGTGTCACAAACCAACGGTTTGGCACATAGGGACATTGAAATATTCGCACCAGCCCGAGGAACCGCAAGTATTTATCGAATTGCGTACTGACAAAAGTTTACAGTTTATGAATATTTTTACATAAATAGTAATAATTCCACATAGTACAGTGCAACGTGTGGTCCGAAATCGCTGACATAATTAGGCAATAACAGGAAATATATGCAAGGCACTATAAGGTATATGTATAGCGTGGAAATTGTAATCGTTGCTCGCTCGCTCGTAAAAATCTTGTCCAACCTTACAACTGATCCGACACGTTAGCAAATTTGAAATAAGTCGCCTCATTATCGAATAACGAACGCAAGAGGGCTTGGTTTTAGGTTAGGCTATAGTTTTCGAGCGAGCGCAGCGAGCGAGGGACGCGTAAAGGTGTGTCAGAAAACAACGTTTTGGCACATAGGGACATTGAAATATTCGCACCAGCTCAAGGAACCGCAAGTATTTATTGAATTGCGTACTGACAAAAGTTTACAGTTTATCAATAGTTTTAAATAAGTAGTAATATTTCCACATAGTACAGTGCAACGATTGGTCCGAAATCGCTGACAAAATTAGGCAAAGCAGGAAATATATTCAAGGCAATATAAGGTATATGTATAGCTTGGAAATTGTAATCGTTGCTCGCTCGCTCCGCTCGCTCGTAAAAATCTAGTCCAACCTCACAACCGATCCGACACGTTAGCAAATTCGAAATAAGTCGCCTCCTTAGCGAATAACGAACGCAAGAGGGATTGGTTTTAGGTTAGGCTATTGTTTTCGAGCGAGCGCAGCGAGCGAGGGACGCGTAAAGGTGTGTCAGAAAACAACGTTTTGGCACATAGGGACATTGAAATATTCGCACCAGCTCAAGGAACCGCAAGTCTTTATCGAATTGCGTACTGACAAAAGTTTACAGTTTATCAATAGTTTTAAATAAGTAGTAATATTTCCACATAGTACAGTGCAACGATTGGTCCGAAATCGCTGACATAATTAGGCAATAACAGGAAATATATGCAAGGCACTATAAGGTATATGTATAGCGTGGAAATTGTAATCGTTGCTCGCTCGCTCGTAAAAATCTTGTCCAACCTCACAACCGATCCGACACGTTAGCAAATTTGAAATAAGTCGCCTCCTTATCGAATAACGAACGTAAGAGGGATTGGGTTTAGGTTAGGCTATAGTTTTCGAGCGAGCGCAGCGAGCGAGGGACGCGTAAAGGTGTGTCACAAACCAACGGTTTGGCACATAGGGACATTGAAATATTCGCACCAGCTCGAGGAACCGCAAGTCTTTATCGAATTGCGTACTGACAAAAGTTTACAGTTTATCAATAGTTTTAAATAAGTAGTAATATTTCCACATAGTACAGTGCAACGATTGGTCCGAAATCGCTGACAAAATTAGGCAATAACAGGAAATATATGCAAGGTTATATAAGGTATATGTATAGCTTGAAAATTGTAATCGTTGCTCGCTCGCTCCGCTCGATCGTAAAAATCTAGTCCAGCCTCACAACCGATCAGACACGTTAGCAAATTTGAAATAAGTCGCCTCCTTATCGAATAACGAACGCAAGAGCGATTGGTTTTAGGTTAGGCTATAGTTTTCGAGCGAGCGCAGCGAGCGAGGGACGCGTAAAGGTGTGTCACAAACCAACGGTTTGGCACATAGGGACATTGAAATATTCGCACCAGCCCGAGGAACCGCAAGTCTTTATCGAACTGCGTACTGACAAAAGTTTACAGTTTATGAATATTTTTACATAAATAGTAATAATTCCACATAGTACAGTGCAACGTTTGGTCCGAAATCACTGACAAATTAGGCAATAACAGGAAATATATGCAAGGTTATATAAGGTATATGTATAGCTTGGAAATTGTAATCGTTGCTCGCTCGCTCCGCTCGATCGTAAAAATCTAGTCCAGCCTCACAACCGATCAGACACGTTAGCAAATTTGAAATAAGTCGCCTCCTTATCGAATAACGAACGCAAGAGGGATTGGTTTTAGGTTAGGCTATAGTTTTCGAGCGAGCGCAGCGAGCGAGGGACGCGTAAAGGTGTGTCACAAACCAACGGTTTGGCACATAGGGACATTGAAATATTCGCACCAGCCCGAGGAACCGCAAGTATTTATCGAATTGCGTACTGACAAAAGTTTACAGTTTATGAATATTTTTACATAAATAGTAATAATTCCACATAGTACAGTGCAACGTTTGGTCCGAAATCGCTGACATAATTAGGCAATAACAGGAAATATATGCAAGGTTATATAAGGTATATGTATAGCTTGAAAATTGTAATCGTTGCTCGCTCGCTCCGCTCGATCGTAAAAATCTAGTCCAGCCTCACAACCGATCAGACACGTTAGCAAATTTGAAATAAGTCGCCTCCTTATCGAATAACGAACGCAAGAGCGATTGGTTTTAGGTTAGGCTATAGTTTTCGAGCGAGCGCAGCGAGCGAGGGACGCGTAAAGGTGTGTCACAAACCAACGGTTTGGCACATAGGGACATTGAAATATTCGCACCAGCCCGAGGGACCGCAAGTATTTATCGAATTGCGTACTGACAAAAGTTTACAGTTTATGAATATTTTTACATAAATAGTAATAATTCCACATAGTACAGTGCAACGTTTGGTCCGAAATCGCTGACATAATTAGGCAATAACAGGAAATATATGCAAGGTTATATAAGGTATATGTATAGCTTGGAAATTGTAATCGTTGCTCGCTCGCTCCGCTCGATCGTAAAAATCTAGTCCAGCCTCACAACCGATCAGACACGTTAGCAAATTTGAAATAAGTCGCCTCCTTATCGAATAACGAACGCAAGAGGGATTGGTTTTAGGTTAAGCTATAGTTTTCGAGCGAGCGCAGCGAGCGCGGGACGCGTAAAGGTGTGTCACAAACCAACGGTTTGGAACACAGGGACATTGAAATATTCACACCAGCCCGAGGAACCGCATGTCTTTATCGAATTGCGTACTGACAAAATTTTACTGTTTACCAATAGTTTTACATAAATAGTAATATTTCCACATAGTACAGTGCAACGTGTGGTCCGAAATCGCTGACATAATTAGGCAATAACAGGAAATATATGCAAGGCACTATAAGGTATATGTATAGCGTGGAAATTGTAATCGTTGCTCGCTCGCTCGTAAAAATCTTGTCCAACCTTACAACTGATCCGACGCGTTAGCAAATTTGAAATAAGTCGCCTCATTATCGAATAACGAACGCAAGAGGGCTTGCTTTTAGGTTAGACTATAGTTTTCGAGCGAGCGCAGCGAGCGAGGGTCGCGTAAATGTGTGTCACAATCCAACGATTTGGCACATAGGGACATTGAAATATTCGCACCAGCCCGAGGAGCCGGAAGTCTTTATCGAATTGCGTACTGACAAAAGTTTACAGGTTATCAATAGTTTTACATAACAAGTAATATTTCCACATAGTACAGTCCAACGTGTGGTCCGAAATCGCTGACAACATTAGGCAATAACAGGAAATATATGCAAGGCAATATAAGGTATATGTATAGCTTGGAAATTGTAATCGTTGCTCGCTCGCTCCGCTCGCTCGTAAAAATCTAGTCCGACCTCACAACCGATCCGACACGTTAGCAAATTTGAAATAAGTCGCCTCCTTATCGAATAACGAACGTAAGAGGGATTGGGTTTAGGTTAGGCTATAGTTTTCGAGCGAGCGCAGCGAGCGAGGGACGCGTAAAGGTGTGTCACAAACCAACGGTTTGGCACATAGGGACATTGAAATATTCGCACCAGCCCGAGGAACCGCAAGTATTTATCGAATTGCGTACTGACAAAAGTTTACAATTTATGAATATTTTTACATAAATAGTAATAATTCCACATAGTACAGTGCAACGTGTGGTCCGAAATCGCTGACAAAATTAGGCAATAACAGGAAATATATGCAAGGTTATATAAGGTATATGTATAGCTTGGAAATTGTAATCGTTGCTCGCTCGCTCCGCTCGATCGTAAAAATCTAGTCCAGCCTCACAACCGATCAGACACGTTAGCAAATTTGAAATAAGTCGCCGCCTTATCGAATAACGAACGTAAGAGGGATTGGTTTTAGGTTAGGCTATAGTTTTCGAGCGAGCGCAGCGAGCGCGGGACGCGTAAAGGTGTGTCACAAACCAACGGTTTGGCACATAGGGACATTGAAATATTCGCACCAGCCCGAGGAACCGCAAGTATTTATCGAATTGCGTACTGACAAAAGTTTACAGTTTATGAATATTTTTACATAAATAGTAATAATTCCACATAGTACAGTGCAACGTGTGGTCCGAAATCGCTGACATAATTAGGCAATAACAGGAAATATATGCAAGGCACTATAAGGTATATGTATAGCGTGGAAATTGTAATCGTTGCTCGCTCGCTCGTAAAAATCTTGTCCAACCTTACAACTGATCCGACACGTTAGCAAATTTGAAATAAGTCGCCTCATTATCGAATAACGAACGCAAGAGGGCTTGCTTTTAGGTTAGACTATAGTTTTCGAGCGAGCGCAGCGAGCGAGGGTCGCGTAAATGTGTGTCGCAATCCAACGGTTTGGCACATAGGGACATTGAAATATTCGCACCAGCCCGAGGAGCCGGAAGTCTTTATCGAATTGCGTACTGACAAAAGTTTACAGGTTATCAATAGTTTTAAACAAGTAATATTTCCACATAGTACAGTCCAACGTGTGGTCCGAAATCGCTGACAACATTAGGCAATAACAGGAAATATATGCAAGGCAATATAAGGTATATGTATAGCTTGGAAATTGTAATCGTTGCTCGCTCGCCCCCGCTCGCTCGTAAAAATCTAGTCCGACCTCACAACCGATCCGACACGTTAGCAAATTTGAAATAAGTCGCCTCCTTATCGAATAACGAACGTAAGAGGGATTGGGTTTAGGTTAGGCTATAGTTTTCGAGCGAGCGCAGCGAGCGAGGGACGCGTAAAGGTGTGTCACAAACCAACGGTTTGGCACCTAGGGACATTGAAATATTCGCACCAGCCCGAGGAACCGCAAGTATTTATCGAATTGCGTACTGACAAAAGTTTACAGTTTATCAATAGTTTTACATAAATAGTAATAATTCCACATAGTACAGTGCAACGTGTGGTCCGAAATCGCTGACAAAATTAGGCAATAACAGGAAATATATGCAAGGTTATATAAGGTATATGTATAGCTTGGAAATTGTAATCGTTGCTCGCTCGCTCCGCTCGATCGTAAAAATCTAGTCCAGCCTCACAACCGATCAGACACGTTAGCAAATTTGAAATAAGTCGCCTCCTTATCGAATAACGAACGCAAGAGGGATTGGTTTTAGGTTAGGCTATAGTTTTCGAGCGAGCGCAGCGAGCGCGGGACGCGTAAAGGTGTGTCACAAACCAACGGTTTGGCACATAGGGACATTGAAATATTCGCACCAGCCCGAGGAACCGCAAGTATTTATCGAATTGCGTACTGACAAAAGTTTACAGTTTATGAATATTTTTACATAAATAGTAATAATTCCACATAGTACAGTGCAACGTGTGGTCCGAAATCGCTGACATAATTAGGCAATAACAGGAAATATATGCAAGGCACTATAAGGTATATGTATAGCGTGGAAATTGTAATCGTTGCTCGCTCGCTCGTAAAAATCTTGTCCAACCTTACAACTGATCCGACACGTTAGCAAATTTGAAATAAGTCGCCTCATTATCGAATAACGAACGCAAGAGGGCTTGCTTTTAGGTTAGGCTATAGTTTTCGAGCGAGCGCAGCGAGCGAGGGACGCGTAAAGGTGTGTCAGAAAACAACGTTTTGGCACATAGGGACATTGAAATATTCGCACCAGCTCAAGGAACCGCAAGTATTTATTGAATTGCGTACTGACAAAAGTTTACAGTTTATCAATAGTTTTAAATAAGTAGTAATATTTCCACATAGTACAGTGCAACGATTGGTCCGAAATCGCTGACAAAATTAGGCAAAGCAGGAAATATATTCAAGGCAATATAAGGTATATGTATAGCTTGGAAATTGTAATCGTTGCTCGCTCGCTCCGCTCGCTCGTAAAAATCTAGTCCAACCTCACAACCGATCCGACACGTTAGCAAATTCGAAATAAGTCGCCTCCTTAGCGAATAACGAACGCAAGAGGGATTGGTTTTAGGTTAGGCTATTGTTTTCGAGCGAGCGCAGCGAGCGAGGGACGCGTAAAGGTGTGTCAGAAAACAACGTTTTGGCACATAGGGACATTGAAATATTCGCACCAGCTCAAGGAACCGCAAGTATTTATTGAATTGCGTACTGACAAAAGTTTACAGTTTATGAATATTTTTACATAAATAGTAATATTTTCACATAGTACAGTGCAATGTGTGGTCCGAAATCGCTGACATAATTAGGCAATAACAGGAAATATATGCAAGGCACTATAAGGTATATGTATAGCGTGGAGTTGTAATCGTTGCTCGCTCGCTCCGCTCGCTCGTAAAAATCTTGTCCAACCTTACAACTGATCCGACACGTTAGCAAATTTGAAATAAGTCTCCTCATTATCGAGTAACGAACGCAAGGGGGCTTGGTTTTAGGTTAGGCTATAGTTTTCGAGCGAGCGCAGCGAGCGAGGGACGCGTAAAGGTGTGTCACAAACCAACGGTTTGGCACATAGGGACATTGAAATATTCGCACCAGCTCGAGGAACCGCAAGTCTTTATCGAATTGCGTACTGACAAAAGTTTACAGTTTATCAATAGTTTTAAATAAGTAGTAATATTTCCACATAGTACAGTGCAACGATTGGTCCGAAATCGCTGACAAAATTAGGCAAAGCAGGAAATATATTCAAGGCAATATAAGGTATATGTATAGCTTGGAAATTGTAATCGTTGCTCGCTCGCTCCGCTCGCTCGTAAAAATCTAGTCCAACCTCACAACCGATCCGACACGTTAGCAAATTCGAAATAAGTCGCCTCCTTAGCGAATAACGAACGCAAGAGGGATTGGTATTAGGTTAGGCTATTGTTTTCGAGCGAGCGCAGCGAGCGAGGGACGCGTAAAGGTGTGTCAGAAAACAACGTTTTGGCACATAGGGACATTGAAATATTCGCACCAGCTCAAGGATCCGCATGTATTTATTGAATTGCGTACTGACAAAAGTTTACAGTTTATGAATATTTTTACATAAATAGTAATATTTTCACATAGTACAGTGCAATGTGTGGTCCGAAATCGCTGACATAATTAGGCAATAACAGGAAATATATGCAAGGCACTATAAGGTATATGTATAGCTTGGAAATTGTAATCGTTGCTCGCTCGCTCCGCTCGCTCGTAAAAATCTTGTCCAACCTTACAACTGATCCGACACGTTAGCAAATTTGAAATAAGTCGCCTCATTATCGAATAACGAACGCAAGACGGCTTACTTTTAGGTTAGACTATAGTTTTCGAGCGAGCGCAGCGAGCGAGGGTCGCGTAAATGTGTGTCGCAATCCAACGGTTTGGCACATAGGGACATTGAAATATTCGCACCAGCCCGAGGAGCCGGAAGTCTTTATCGAATTGCGTACTGACAAAAGTTTACAGTTTATCAATAGTTTTACATAACAAGTAATATTTCCACATAGTACAGTCCAACGTGTGGTCCGAAATCGCTGACAACATTAGGCAATAACAGGAAATATATGCAAGGCAATATAAGGTATATGTATAGCTTGGAAATTGTAATCGTTGCTCGCTCGCTCCGCTCGCTCGTAAAAATCTAGTCCAACTTCACAACCGATCCGACACGTTAGTAAATTTGAAATAAGTCGCCTCCTTATCGAATAACGTACGCAAGAGGGATTGGTTTTAGGTTAGGCTATAGTTTTCGAGCGAGCGCAGCGAGCGAGGGACGCGTAAAGGTGTGTCACAAACCAACGGTTTGGCACATAGGGACATTGAAATATTCGCACCAGCCCGAGGAGCCGGAAGTCTTTATCGAATTGCGTACTGACAAAAGTTTACAGTTTATCAATAGTTTTACATAAATAGTAATATTTCCACATAGTACAGTGCAACGTGTGTTCCGAAATCGCTGACAAAATTAGGCAATAGCAGGAAATATATGCAAGGCAATATAACGTATATGTATAGCTTGGAAATTGTAATCGTTGCTCGCTCGCTCCGCTCGCTCGTAAAAATCTAGTCCGACCTCACAACCGATCCGACACGTTAGCAAATTTGATATTAGTCGCCTCCTTATCGAATAACGAACGCAAGAGGGATTGGTTTTAGGTTAGGCTATAGTTTTCGAGCGAGCGCAGCGAGCGAGGGACGCGTAAAGGTGTGTCACAAACCAACGGTTTGGCACATAGGGACATTGAAATATTCGCACGAGCTCGAGGAACCGAAAGTCTTTATCGAATTGCGTACTGACAAAAGTTTACAGTTTATCAATAGTTTTAAATAAGTAGTAATATTTCCACATAGTACAGTGCAACGATTGGTCCGAAATCGCTGACAAAATTAGGCAATAACAGGAAATATATGCAAGGTTATATAAGGTATATGTATAGCTTGGAAATTGTAATCGTTGCTCGCTCGCTCCGCTCGATCGTAAAAATCTAGTCCAGCCTCACAACCGATCAGACACGTTAGCAAATTTGAAATAAGTCGCCTCCTTATCGAATAACGAACGTAAGAGCGATTGGTTTTAGGTTAGGCTATAGTTTTCGAGCGAGCGCAGCGAGCGAGGGACGCGTAAAGGTGTGTCACAAACCAACGGTTTGGCACATAGGGACATTGAAATATTCGCACCAGCCCGAGGAACCGCAAGTATTTATCGAATTGCGTACTGACAAAAGTTTACAGTTTATGAATATTTTTACATAAATAGTAATAATTCCACATAGTACAGTGCAACGTTTGGTCCGAAATCGCTGACAAAATTAGGCAATAACAGGAAATATATGCAAGGTTATATAAGGTATATGTATAGCTTGGAAATTGTAATCGTTGCTCGCTCGCTCCGCTCGATCGTAAAAATCTAGTCCAGCCTCACAACCGATCAGACACGTTAGCAAATTTGAAATAAGTCGCCTCCTTATCGAATAACGAACGCAAGAGGGATTGGTTTTAGGTTAGGCTATAGTTTTCGAGCGAGCGCAGCGAGCGAGGGACGCGTAAAGGTGTGTCACAAACCAACGGTTTGGCACATAGGGACATTGAAATATTCGCACCAGCCCGAGGAACCGCAAGTCTTTATCGAATTGCGTATTGACAAAAGTTTACAGTTTATGAATATTTTTACATAAATAGTAATAATTCCACATAGTACAGTGCAACGTTTGGTCCGAAATCACTGACAAAATTAGGCAATAACAGGAAATATATGCAAGGTTATATAAGGTATATGTATAGCTTGAAAATTGTAATCGTTGCTCGCTCGCTCCGCTCGATCGTAAAAATCTAGTCCAGCCTCACAACCGATCAGACACGTTAGCAAATTTGAAATAAGTCGCCTCCTTATCGAATAACGAACGCAAGAGCGATTGGTTTTAGGTTAGGCTATAGTTTTCGAGCGAGCGCAGCGAGCGAGGGACGCGTAAAGGTGTGTCACAAACCAACCGTTTGGCACATAGGGACATTGAAATATTCGCACCAGCCCGAGGGACCGCAAGTATTTATCGAATTGCGTACTGACAAAAGTTTACAGTTTATGAATATTTTTACATAAATAGTAATAATTCCACATAGTACAGTGCAACGTTTGGTCCGAAATCGCTGACATAATTAGGCAATAACAGGAAATATATGCAAGGTTATATAAGGTATATGTATAGCTTGGAAATTGTAATCGTTGCTCGCTCGCTCCGCTCGATCGTAAAAATCTAGTCCAGCCTCACAACCGATCAGACACGTTAGCAAATTTGAAATAAGTCGCCTCCTTATCGAATAACGAACGTAAGAGGGATTGGTTTTAGGTTAAGCTATAGTTTTCGAGCGAGCGCAGCGAGCGCGGGACGCGTAAAGGTGTGTCACAAACCAACGGTTTGGAACACAGGGACATTGAAATATTCACACCAGCCCGAGGAACCGCATGTCTTTATCGAATTGCGTACTGACAAAATTTTACTGTTTACCAATAGTTTTACATAAATAGTAATATTTCCACATAGTACAGTGCAACGTGTGGTCCGAAATCGCTGACATAATTAGGCAATAACAGGAAATATATGCAAGGCACTATAAGGTATATGTATAGCGTGGAAATTGTAATCGTTGCTCGCTCGCTCGTAAAAATCTTGTCCAACCTTACAACTGATCCGACGCGTTAGCAAATTTGAAATAAGTCGCCTCATTATCGAATAACGAACGCAAGAGGGCTTGCTTTTAGGTTAGACTAGAGTTTTCGAGCGAGCGGAGCGAGCGAGGGACGCGTAAATGTGTGTCACAATCCAACGATTTGGCACATAGGGACATTGAAATATTCGCACCAGCCCGAGGAGCCGGAAGTCTTTATCGAATTGCGTACTGACAAAAGTTTACAGGTTATCAATAGTTTTACATAACAAGTAATATTTCCACATAGTACAGTCCAACGTGTGGTCCGAAATCGCTGACAACATTAGGCAATAACAGGAAATATATGCAAGGCAATATAAGGTATATGTATAGCTTGGAAATTGTAATCGTTGCTCGCTCGCTCCGCTCGCTCGTAAAAATCTAGTCCGACCTCACAACCGATCCGACACGTTAGCAAATTTGAAATAAGTCGCCTCCTTATCGAATAACGAACGTAAGAGGGATTGGGTTTAGGTTAGGCTATAGTTTTCGAGCGAGCGCAGCGAGCGAGGGACGCGTAAAGGTGTGTCACAAACCAACGGTTTGGCACATAGGGACATTGAAATATTCGCACCAGCCCGAGGAACCGCAAGTATTTATCGAATTGCGTACTGACAAAAGTTTACAATTTATGAATATTTTTACATAAATAGTAATAATTCCACATAGTACAGTGCAACGTGTGGTCCGAAATCGCTGACAAAATTAGGCAATAACAGGAAATATATGCAAGGTTATATAAGGTATATGTATAGCTTGGAAATTGTAATCGTTGCTCGCTCGCTCCGCTCGATCGTAAAAATCTAGTCCAGCCTCACAACCGATCAGACACGTTAGCAAATTTGAAATAAGTCGCCGCCTTATCGAATAACGAACGTAAGAGGGATTGGTTTTAGGTTAGGCTATAGTTTTCGAGCGAGCGCAGCGAGCGCGGGACGCGTAAAGGTGTGTCACAAACCAACGGTTTGGCACATAGGGACATTGAAATATTCGCACCAGCCCGAGGAACCGCAAGTATTTATCGAATTGCGTACTGACAAAAGTTTACAGTTTATGAATATTTTTACATAAATAGTAATAATTCCACATAGTACAGTGCAACGTGTGGTCCGAAATCGCTGACATAATTAGGCAATAACAGGAAATATATGCAAGGCACTATAAGGTATATGTATAGCGTGGAAATTGTAATCGTTGCTCGCTCGCTCGTAAAAATCTTGTCCAACCTTACAACTGATCCGACACGTTAGCAAATTTGAAATAAGTCGCCTCATTATCGAATAACGAACGCAAGAGGGCTTGCTTTTAGGTTAGACTATAGTTTTCGAGCGAGCGCAGCGAGCGAGGGTCGCGTAAATGTGTGTCGCAATCCAACGGTTTGGCACATAGGGACATTGAAATATTCGCACCAGCCCGAGGAGCCGGAAGTCTTTATCGAATTGCGTACTGACAAAAGTTTACAGTTTATCAATAGTTTTACATAACAAGTAATATTTCCACATAGTACAGTCCAACGTGTGGTCCGAAATCGCTGACAACATTAGGCAATAACAGGAAATATATGCAAGGCAATATAAGGTATATGTATAGCTTGGAAATTGTAATCGTTGCTCGCTCGCCCCCGCTCGCTCGTAAAAATCTAGTCCGACCTCACAACCGATCCGACACGTTAGCAAATTTGAAATAAGTCGCCTCCTTATCGAATAACGAACGTAAGAGGGATTGGGTTTAGGTTAGGCTATAGTTTTCGAGCGAGCGCAGCGAGCGAGGGACGCGTAAAGGTGTGTCACAAACCAACGGTTTGGCACATAGGGACATTGAAATATTCGCACCAGCCCGAGGAACCGCAAGTATTTATCGAATTGCGTACTGACAAAAGTTTACAGTTTATCAATAGTTTTACATAAATAGTAATAATTCCACATAGTACAGTGCAACGTGTTTTCCGAAATCGCTGACAAAATTAGGCAATAACAGGAAATATATGCAAGGTTATATAAGGTATATGTATAGCTTGGAAATTGTAATCGTTGCTCGCTCGCTCCGCTCGATCGTAAAAATCTAGTCCAGCCTCACAACCGATCAGACACGTTAGCAAATTTGAAATAAGTCGCCTCCTTATCGAATAACGAACGCAAGAGGGATTGGTTTTAGGTTAGGCTATAGTTTTCGAGCGAGCGCAGCGAGCGCGGGACGCGTAAAGGTGTGTCACAAACCAACGGTTTGGCACATAGGGACATTGAAATATTCGCACCAGCCCAAGGAACCGCAAGTCTTTATCGAATTGCGTACTGACAAAAGTTTACAGTTTATCAATATTTTTACATAAATAGTAATAATTCCACATAGTACAGTGCAACGTGTGGTCCGAAATCGCTGACATAATTAGGCAATAACAGGAAATATATGCAAGGCACTATAAGGTATATGTATAGCGTGGAAATTGTAATCGTTGCTCGCTCGCTCGTAAAAATCTTGTCCAACCTTACAACTGATCCGACACGTTAGCAAATTTGAAATAAGTCGCCTCATTATCGAATAACGAACGCAAGAGGGCTTGGTTTTAGGTTAGGCTATAGTTTTCGAGCGAGCGCAGCGAGCGAGGGACGCGTAAAGGTGTGTCAGAAAACAACGTTTTGGCACATAGGGACAT
This sequence comes from Bombus terrestris, assembly GCF_910591885.1. Taxonomy (NCBI): domain Eukaryota; kingdom Metazoa; phylum Arthropoda; class Insecta; order Hymenoptera; family Apidae; genus Bombus; species Bombus terrestris. The sequence goes on from NW_025963549.1 coordinate 4,754,651, forward strand.
TGAAATATTCGCACCAGCTCAAGGAACCGCAAGTATTTATTGAATTGCGTACTGACAAAAGTTTACAGTTTATCAATAGTTTTAAATAAGTAGTAATATTTCCACATAGTACAGTGCAACGATTGGTCCGAAATCGCTGACAAAATTAGGCAAAGCAGGAAAAATATTCAAGGCAATATAAGGTATATGTATAGCTTGGAAATTGTAATCGTTGCTCGCTCGCTCCGCTCGCTCGTAAAAATCTAGTCCAACCTCACAACCGATCCGACACGTTAGCAAATTCGAAATAAGTCGCCTCCTTAGCGAATAACGAACGCAAGAGGGATTGGTTTTAGGTTAGGCTATTGTTTTCGAGCGAGCGCAGCGAGCGAGGGACGCGTAAAGGTGTGTCAGAAAACAACGTTTTGGCACATAGGGACATTGAAATATTCGCACCAGCTCAAGGAACCGCAAGTATTTATTGAATTGCGTACTGACAAAAGTTTACAGTTTATGAATATTTTTACATAAATAGTAATATTTTCACATAGTACAGTGCAATGTGTGGTCCGAAATCGCTGACATAATTAGGCAATAACAGGAAATATATGCAAGGCACTATAAGGTATATGTATAGCGTGGAGTTGTAATCGTTGCTCGCTCGCTCCGCTCGCTCGTAAAAATCTTGTCCAACCTTACAACTGATCCGACACGTTAGCAAATTTGAAATAAGTCTCCTCATTATCGAGTAACGAACGCAAGGGGGCTTGGTTTTAGGTTAGGCTATAGTTTTCGAGCGAGCGCAGCGAGCGAGGGACGCGTAAAGGTGTGTCACAAACCAACGGTTTGGCACATAGGGACATTGAAATATTCGCACCAGCTCGAGGAACCGCAAGTCTTTATCGAATTGCGTACTGACAAAAGTTTACAGTTTATCAATAGTTTTAAATAAGTAGTAATATTTCCACATAGTACAGTGCAACGATTGGTCCGAAATCGCTGACAAAATTAGGCAAAGCAGGAAATATATGCAAGGCAATATAAGGTATATGTATAGCTTGGAAATTGTAATCGTTGCTCGCTCGCTCCGCTCGCTCGTAAAAATCTAGTCCAACCTCACAACCGATCCGACACGTTAGCAAATTCGAAATAAGTCGCCTCCTTAGCGAATAACGAACGCAAGAGGGATTGGTATTAGGTTAGGCTATTGTTTTCGAGCGAGCGCAGCGAGCGAGGGACGCGTAAAGGTGTGTCAGAAAACAACGTTTTGGCACATAGGGACATTGAAATATTCGCACCAGCTCAAGGATCCGCATGTATTTATTGAATTGCGTACTGACAAAAGTTTACAGTTTATGAATATTTTTACATAAATAGTAATATTTTCACATAGTACAGTGCAATGTGTGGTCCGAAATCGCTGACATAATTAGGCAATAACAGGAAATATATGCAAGGCACTATAAGGTATATGTATAGCTTGGAAATTGTAATCGTTGCTCGCTCGCTCCGCTCGCTCGTAAAAATCTTGTCCAACCTTACAACTGATCCGACACGTTAGCAAATTTGAAATAAGTCGCCTCATTATCGAATAACGAACGCAAGACGGCTTACTTTTAGGTTAGACTATAGTTTTCGAGCGAGCGCAGCGAGCGAGGGTCGCGTAAATGTGTGTCGCAATCCAACGGTTTGGCACATAGGGACATTGAAATATTCGCACCAGCCCGAGGAGCCGGAAGTCTTTATCGAATTGCGTACTGACAAAAGTTTACAGGTTATCAATAGTTTTACATAACAAGTAATATTTCCACATAGTACAGTCCAACGTGTGGTCCGAAATCGCTGACAACATTAGGCAATAACAGGAAATATATGCAAGGCAATATAAGGTATATGTATAGCTTGGAAATTGTAATCGTTGCTCGCTCGCTCCGCTCGCTCGTAAAAATCTAGTCCGACCTCACAACCGATCCGACACGTTAGCAAATTTGAAATAAGTCGCCTCCTTATCGAATAACGTACGTAAGAGGGATTGGGTTTAGGTTAGGCTATAGTTTTCGAGCGAGCGCAGCGAGCGAGGGACGCGTAAAGGTGTGTCACAAACCAACGGTTTGGCACATAGGGACATTGAAATATTCGCACCAGCCCGAGGAGCCGGAAGTCTTTATCGAATTGCGTACTGACGAAAGTTTACAGTTTATCAATAGTTTTACATAAATAGTAATATTTCCACATAGTACAGTGCAACGTGTGTTCCGAAATCGCTGACAAAATTAGGCAATAGCAGGAAATATATGCAAGGCAATATAACGTATATGTATAGCTTGGAAATTGTAATCGTTGCTCGCTCGCTCCGCTCGCTCGTAAAAATCTAGTCCGACCTCACAACCGATCCGACACGTTAGCAAATTTGATATTAGTCGCCTCCTTATCGAATAACGAACGCAAGAGGGATTGGTTTTAGGTTAGGCTATAGTTTTCGAGCGAGCGCAGCGAGCGAGGGACGCGTAAAGGTGTGTCACAAACCAACGGTTTGGCACATAGGGACATTGAAATATTCGCACGAGCTCGAGGAACCGAAAGTCTTTATCGAATTGCGTACTGACAAAAGTTTACAGTTTATCAATAGTTTTAAATAAGTAGTAATATTTCCACATAGTACAGTGCAACGATTGGTCCGAAATCGCTGACAAAATTAGGCAAAGCAGGAAATATATTCAAGGCAATATAAGGTATATGTATAGCTTGGAAATTGTAATCGTTGCTCGCTCGCTCCGCTCGCTCGTAAAAATCTAGTCCAACCTCACAACCGATCCGACACGTTAGCAAATTCGAAATAAGTCGCCTCCTTAGCGAATAACGAACGCAAGAGGGATTGGTTTTAGGTTAGGCTATTGTTTTCGAGCGAGCGCAGCGAGCGAGGGACGCGTAAAGGTGTGTCAGAAAACAACGTTTTGGCACATAGGGACATTGAAATATTCGCACCAGCTCAAGGAACCGCAAGTATTTATTGAATTGCGTACTGACAAAAGTTTACAGTTTATGAATATTTTTACATAAATAGTAATATTTTCACATAGTACAGTGCAATGTGTGGTCCGAAATCGCTGACATAATTAGGCAATAACAGGAAATATATGCAAGGCACTATAAGGTATATGTATAGCGTGGAATTGTAATCGTTGCTCGCTCGCTCCGCTCGCTCGTAAAAATCTTGTCCAATCTTACAACTGATCCGACACGTTAGCAAATTTGAAATAAGTCTCCTCATTATCGAGTAACGAACGCAAGAGGGCTTGGTTTTAGGTTAGACTATAGTTTTCGAGCGAGCGCAGCGAGCGAGGGTCGCGTAAATGTGTGTCGCAATCCAACGGTTAGGCACATAGGGACATTGAAATATTCGCACCAGCCCGAGGAGCCGGAAGTCTTTATCGAATTGCGTATTGACGAAAGTTTACAGTTTATGAATATTTTTGCATAAATAGTAATAATTCCACATAGTACAGTGCAACGTGTGGTCCGAAATCGCTGACAAAATTAGGCAATAACAGGAAATATATGCAAGGCAATATAAGGTATATGTATAGCTTGGAAATTGTAATCGTTGCTCGCTCGCTCCGCTCGCTCGTAAAAATCTAGTCCGACCTCACAACCGATCCGACACGTTAGCAAATTTGAAATAAGTCGCCTCCTTATCGAATAACGAACGCAAGAGGGATTGGGTTTAGGTTAGGCTATAGTTTTCGAGCGAGCGCAGCGAGCGAGGGACGCGTAAAGGTGTGTCACAAACCAACGGTTTGGCACATAGGGACATTGAAATATTCGCACCAGCCCGAGGAGCCGGAAGTCTTTATCGAATTGCGTACTGACGAAAGTTTACAGTTTATCAATAGTTTTACATAAATAGTAATATTTCCACATAGTACAGTGCAACGTGTGTTCCGAAATCGCTGACAAAATTAGGCAATAACAGGAAATATATGCAAGGCAATATAAGGTATATGTATAGCTTGGAAATTGTAATCGTTGCTCGCTCGCTCCGCTCGCTCGTAAAAATCTAGTCCGACCTCACAACCGATCCGACACGTTAGCAAATTTGATATTAGTCGCCTCCTTATCGAATAACGAACGCAAGAGGGATTGGTTTTAGGTTAGGCTATAGTTTTCGAGCGAGCGCAGCGAGCGAGGGACGCGTAAAGGTGTGTCACAAACCAACGGTTTGGCACATAGGGACATTGAAATATTCGCACCAGCTCGAGGAACCGAAAGTCTTTATCGAATTGCGTACTGACAAAAGTTTACAGTTTATCAATAGTTTTAAATAAGTAGTAATATTTCCATATAGTACAGTGCAACGTGTTGTCCGAAATCGCTGACAAAATTAGGCAAAGCAGGAAATATATTCAAGGCAATATAAGGTATATGTATAGCTTGGAAATTGTAATCGTTGCTCGCTCGCTCCGCTCGCTCGTAAAAATCTAGTCCAACCTCACAACCGATCCGACACGTTAGCAAATTCGAAATAAGTCGCCTCCTTAGCGAATAACGAACGCAAGAGGGATTGGTTTTAGGTTAGGCTATTGTTTTCGAGCGAGCGCAGCGAGCGAGGGACGCGTAAAGGTGTGTCAGAAAACAACGTTTTGGCACATAGGGACATTGAAATATTCGCACCAGCTCAAGGAACCGCAAGTATTTATGGAATTGCGTACTGACAAAAGTTTACAGTTTATGAATATTTTTACATAAATAGTAATATTTTCACATAGTACAGTGCAATGTGTGGTCCGAAATCGCTGACATAATTAGGCAATAACAGGAAATATATGCAAGGCACTATAAGGTATATGTATAGCGTGGAATTGTAATCGTTGCTCGCTCGCTCCGCTCGCTCGTAAAAATCTTGTCCAACCTTACAACTGATCCGACACGTTAGCAAATTTGAAATAAGTCTCCTCATTATCGAGTAACGAACGCAAGAGGGCTTGGTTTTAGGTTAGACTATAGTTTTCGAGCGAGCGCAGCGAGCGAGGGTCGCGTAAATGTGTGTCACAATCCAACGGTTAGGCACATAGGGACATTGAAATATTCGCACCAGCCCGAGGAGCCGGAAGTCTTTATCGAATTGCGTACTGACGAAAGTTTACAGTTTATCAATAGTTTTACATAAATAGTAATATTTCCACATAGTACAGTGCAACGTGTGGTCCGAAATCGCTGACAAAGTTAGGCAATAACAGGAAATATATGCAAGGTTATATAAGGTATATGTATAGCTTGGAAATTGTAATCGTTGCTCGCTCGCTCCGCTCGATCGTAAAAATCTAGTCCAGCCTCACAACCGATCAGACACGTTAGCAAATTTGAAATAAGTCGCCTCCTTATCGAATAACGAACGTAAGAGGGATTGGTTTTAGGTTAGGCTATAGTTTTCGAGGGAGCACAGCGAGCGAGGGACGCGTAAAGGTGTGTCACAAACCAACGGTTTGGCACATAGGGACATTGAAATATTCGCACCATTCCGAGGACCCGGAAGTCTTTATCGAACTGCGTACTGTCCAAAGTTTACAGTTTATCACTAGTTTTACATAAATAGTAATATTTCCACATAGTACAGTCCAACGTGTGGTCCGAAATCGCTGCCATAATTAGGCAATAACAGGAAATATATGCAAGGCAATATAAGGTATATGTATAGCTTGGAAATTGAAATCGTTGCACGCTCGCTCCGCTCGATCGTAAAAATCTAGTCCGACCTTACAACCGATCCGACACGTTAGCAAATTTTAAATAAGTCGCCTCATTATCGAATAACGAACGCAAGAGGGCTTGGTTTTAGGTTAGACTATAGTTTTCGAGCGAGCGCAGCGAGCGAGGGTCGCGTAAATGTTTGTCGCAATCCAACGGTTTGGCACATAGGGACATTGAAATATTCGCACCAGCCCGAGGAGCCGGAAGTCTTTATCGAATTGCGTACTGACGAAAGTTTACAGTTTATCAATAATTTTACATAAATAGTAATATTTCCACATAGTACAGTGCAACATGTGGTCCGAAATCGCTGACAAAATTAGGCAATAACAGGAAATATATGCAAGGCAATATAAGGTGTATGTATAGCTTGGAAATTCTAATCGTTGCTCGCTCGCTCCGCTCGCTCGTAAAAATCTAGTCCAACCTCACAACCGATCCGACAGGTTCGCAAATTTGAAATAAGTCGCCTCCTTATCGAATAACGAGCGCAAGATGGATTGGTTTTAGGTTAGGCTATAGTTTTCGAGCGAGCGTAGCGAGCGAGGGACGCGTAAAGGTGTGTCACAAACCAACGGCTTGGCACCTATGGACATTGAAATATTCGCACCAGCCCGAGCAGCCGGAAGTCTTTATCGAATTGCGTACTGACGAAAGTTTACAGTTTATCAATAATTTTACATAAATAGTAATATTTCCACATAGTACAGTGCAACGTGTGGTCCGAAATTGCTGACAAAATTTGGCAATAACAGGAAATACATGCAAGGCAATATAAGGTATATGTATAGCTTGGAAGTTGTAATCGTTGCTCGCTCGCTCCGCTCGCTCGTATAAATCTAGTCCAACCTCACAACCGATCCGACACGTTAGCAAATTTGAAATAAGTCGCCTCCTTATCGAATAACGAACGTAAGAGGGATTGGTTTTAGGTTTGGCTATAGTTTTCGAGGGAGCACAGCGAGCGAGGGACGCGTAAAGGTGTGTCACAAACCAACGGTTTGGCACATAGGGACATTGAAATATTCGCACCAGCCCGAGGAGCCGGAAGTCTTTATCGAATTGCGTACTGACGAAAGTTTACAGTTTATCAATAATTTTACATAAATAGTAATATTTCCACATAGTACAGTGCAACGTGTGGTCCGAAATCGCTGACAAAATTAGGCAATAACAGGAAATATATGCAAGGTTATATAAGGTATATGTATAGCTTGGAAATTGTAATCGTTGCTCGCTCGCTCCGCTCGATCGTAAAAATCTAGTCCAGCCTCACAACCGATCAGACACGTTAGCAAATTTGAAATAAGTCGCCTCCTTATCGAATAACGAACGTAAGAGGGATTGGTTTTAGGTTAGGCTATAGTTTTCGAGGGAGCACAGCGAGCGAGGGACGCGTAAAGGTGTGTCACAAACCAACGGTTTGGCACATAGGGACATTGAAATATTCGCACCAGCCCGAGGAGCCGGAAGTCTTTATCGAATTGCGTACTGACGAAAGTTTACAGTTTATCAATAATTTTACATAAATAGTAATATTTCCACATAGTACAGTGCAACATGTGGTCCGATATCGCTCTCAAAGTTAGGTAATAACCGGAAATATATGCAAGGCAATATAAGGTTTATGTATAGCTTGGAAATTGCAATCGTTGCTCGCTCGATCCGCTCGCTCGTAAAAATCTAGTCCAACCTCACAACCGATCCGACACGTTAGCAAATTTGAAATAAGTCGCCTCCTTATCGAATAACGAACGCAAGAGGGATTGTCTTTAGGTTAGGCTATAGTTTTCGAGCGAGCGCAGCGAGCGAGGGACGCGTAAAGGTGTGTCACAAACCAACGGCTTGGCACATAGGGACATTGAAATATTTGCACCAGCCCGAGGAGCCGGAAGTCTTTATCGAATTGCGTACTGACGAAAGTTTACAGTTTACCAATAGTTTTACATAAATAGTAATATTTCCACATAGTACAGTGCAACGTGTGGTCCGAAATTGCTGACAAAATTTGGCAATAACACGAAATACATGCAAGGCAATATAAGGTATATGTATAGCTTGGAAATTGAAATCGTTGCTCGTTCGCTCCGCTCGATCGTAAAAATCTAGTCCGACCTCACAACCGATCCGACACGTTAGCAAATTTGAAATAAGTCGCCTCCTTATCGAATAACGAGCGTAAGAGGGATTGGTTTTAGGTTAGGCTATAGCTTTCGAGCGAGCGTAGCGAGCGAGGGACGCGTAAAGGTGTGTCACAAACCAACGGCTTGGCACCTATGGACATTGAAATATTCGCACCAGCCCGAGGAGCCGGAAGTCTTTATCGAATTGCGTACTGACGAAAGTTTACAGTTTATCAATAATTTTACATAAATAGTAATATTTCCACATAGTACAGTGCAACGCGTGGTCCGAAATTGCTGACAAAATTTGGCAATAACAGGAAATACATGCAAGGCAATATATGGTATATGTATAGCTTGGAAATTGTAATCGTTGCTCGCTCGCTCCGCTCGCTCGTATAAATCTAGTCCAACCTCACAACCGATCCGACACGTTAGCAAATTTGAAATAAGTCGCCTCCTTATCGAATAACGAACGTAAGAGGGATTGGTTTTAGGTTAGGCTATAGTTTTCGAGCGAGCACAGCGAGCGAGGGACGCGTAAAGGTGTGTCACAAACCAACGGTTTGGCACATAGGGACATTGAAATATTCGCACCAGCCCGAGGAGCCGGAAGTCTTTATCGAATTGCGTACTGACGAAAGATTACAGTTTATCAATAATTTTACATAAATAGTAATATTTCCACATAGTACAGTGCAACGTGTGGTCCGAAATCGCTGACAAAATTAGGGAATAACAGGAAATATATGCAAGGTTATATAAGGTATATGTATAGCTTGGAAATTGTAATCGTTGATCGCTCGGTCCGCTCGCTCGTAAAAATCCAGTCCGACCTCACAACCGATCCGACACGTTAGCAAATTTGAAATTAGTCGCCTCCTTATCGAATAACGAACTCAAGAGGGATTGGTTTTAGGTTAGGCTATGCTTTTCGAGCGAGCGCAGCGAGCGAGGGACGCGTAAAGGTGTGTCACAAACCAACGGTTTGGCACATAGGGCCATTGAAATATTCGCACCAGCTCGAGGAACCGCAAGTATTTATCGAATTGCGTACTGACAAAAGTTTACAGTTTACCAATAGTTTTACATAAATAGTAATAATTCCACATAGTACAGTGCAACGTGTGGTCCGAAATCGCTGACAAAATTAGGCAATAACAGGAAATATATGCAAGGTTATATAAGGTAGATGTATAGCTTGGAAATTGTAATCGTTGCTCGCTCGCTCCGCTCGCTCGTAAAAATGTAGTCCGACCTCACAACCGATCCGACACGTTAGCAAATTTGAAATAAGTCGCCTCCTTATCGAATAACGAACGCAAGAGGGATTGGTTTTAGGTTAGGCTATAGTTTTCGAGCGAGCGCAGCGAGCGAGGGACGCGTAAAGGTGTGTCAAAAACCAACGGTTTGGCACATAGGGACGTTGAAATATTCGCACCAGCCCGAAGAGCCGGAAGTCTTTATCGAACTGCCTACCGACAAAAGTTTACAGTTTATCAATAGTTTTACAGAAATAGTAATATTTCCACATAGTACAGTGGATCGTGAGGTCCGAAATCGCTGACAAAATGAGGCAATAACAGGTAATATATGCAAGGTTATATAAGGTATATGTATAGCTTGGAAATTCTAATCGTTGCTCGCTCGCTCCGCTCGATCGTAAAAATCAAGTCCAGCCTCGCAACCGATCAGACACGTTAGCAAATTTGAAATAAGTCGCGTCCTTATCGAATAACGAACGCAAGAGGGCTTCGTTTTAGGTTAGACTATAGTTTTCGAGCGAGCGCAGCGAGCGCGGGACGCGTAAAGGTGTGTCACAAACCAACGGTTTGGCACACAGGGACATTGAAATATTCGCACCATCCCGAGGAGCCGGAAGCCTTTATCGAACTGCGTACTGACAAAAGTTTACAGGTTATCAATAGTTTTACATAAATAGTAATATTTCCACATAGTACAGTGCAACGCGTGGTCCGAAATTGCTGACAAAATTTGGCAATAACAGGAAATACATGCAAGACAATATAAGGTATATGTATAGCTTGGAAATTGTAATCGTTGCTCGCTCGCTCCGCTCGCTCGTATAAATCTAGTCCAACCTCACAACCGATCCGACACGTTAGCAAATTTGAAATAAGTCGCCTCCTTATCGAATAACGAACGCAAGAGGGCTTCGTTTTAGGTTAGACTATAGTTTTCGAGCGAGCGCAGCGAGCGCGGGACGCGTAAAGGTGTGTCACAAACCAACGGTTTGGCACACAGGGACATTGAAATATTCGCACCAGCCCGAGGAACCGCAAGTATTTATCGAATTGCGTACTGACAAAAGTTTACAGTTTACCAATAGTTTTACATAAATAGTAATAATTCCACATAGTACAGTGCAACGTGTGGTCCGAAATCGCTGACATAATTAGGCAATAACAGGAAATATATGCAAGGTTATATAAGGTAGATGTATAGCTTGGAAATTGTAATCGTTGCTCGCTCGCTCCGCTCGCTCGTAAAAATGTAGTCCGACCTCACAACCGATCCGACACGTTAGCAAATTTGAAATAAGTCGCCTCCTTATCGAATAACGAACGCAAGAGGGATTGGTTCTGGGTTAGGCTATAGTTTTCGAGCGAGCGCAGCGAGCGAGGGACGCGTAAAGGTGTGTCAAAAACCAACGGTTTGGCACATAGGGACGTTGAAATATTCGCACCAGCCCGAAGAGCCGGAAGTCTTTATCGAACTGCGTACTGACAAAAGTTTACAGTTTATCAATATTTGTACATAAATAGTAATAATTCCACATAGTACAGTGCAACGTGTGGTCCGAAATCGCTGACAAAATGAGGCAATAACAGGTAATATATGCAAGGTTATATAAGGTATATGTATAGCTTGGAAATTCTAATCGTTGCTCGCTCGCTCCGCTCGATCGTAAAAATCAAGTCCAGCCTCGCAACCGATCAGACACGTTAGCAAATTTGAAATAAGTCGCGTCCTTATCGAATAACGAACGCAAGAGGGCTTCGTTTTAGGTTAGACTATAGTTTTCGAGCGAGCGCAGCGAGCGCGGGACGCGTAAAGGTGTGTCACAAACCAACGGTTTGGCACACAGGGACATTGAAATATTCGCACGAGCTCGAGGAACCGAAAGTCTTTATCGAATTGCGTACTGACAAAAGTTTACAGTTTATCAATAGTTTTAAATAAGTAGTAATATTTCCACATAGTACAGTGCAACGATTGGTCCGAAATCGCTGACAAAATTAGGCAAAGCAGGAAATATATTCAAGGCAATATAAGGTATATGTATAGCTTGGAAATTGTAATCGTTGCTCGCTCGCTCCGCTCGCTCGTAAAAATCTAGTCCAACCTCACAACCGATCCGACACGTTAGCAAATTCGAAATAAGTCGCCTCCTTAGCGAATAACGAACGCAAGAGGGATTGGTTTTAGGTTAGGCTATTGTTTTCGAGCGAGCGCAGCGAGCGAGGGACGCGTAAAGGTGTGTCAGAAAACAACGTTTTGGCACATAGGGACATTGAAATATTCGCACCAGCTCAAGGAACCGCAAGTATTTATTGAATTGCGTACTGACAAAAGTTTACAGTTTATGAATATTTTTACATAAATAGTAATATTTTCACATAGTACAGTGCAATGTGTGGTCCGAAATCGCTGACATAATTAGGCAATAACAGGAAATATATGCAAGGCACTATAAGGTATATGTATAGCGTGGAATTGTAATCGTTGCTCGCTCGCTCCGCTCGCTCGTAAAAATCTTGTCCAATCTTACAACTGATCCGACACGTTAGCAAATTTGAAATAAGTCTCCTCATTATCGAGTAACGAACGCAAGAGGGCTTGGTTTTAGGTTAGACTATAGTTTTCGAGCGAGCGCAGCGAGCGAGGGTCGCGTAAATGTGTGTCGCAATCCAACGGTTAGGCACATAGGGACATTGAAATATTCGCACCAGCCCGAGGAGCCGGAAGTCTTTATCGAATTGCGTATTGACGAAAGTTTACAGTTTATGAATATTTTTGCATAAATAGTAATAATTCCACATAGTACAGTGCAACGTGTGGTCCGAAATCGCTGACAAAATTAGGCAATAACAGGAAATATATGCAAGGCAATATAAGGTATATGTATAGCTTGGAAATTGTAATCGTTGCTCGCTCGCTCCGCTCGCTCGTAAAAATCTAGTCCGACCTCACAACCGATCCGACACGTTAGCAAATTTGAAATAAGTCGCCTCCTTATCGAATAACGAACGTAAGAGGGATTGGTTTTAGGTTAGGCTATAGTTTTCGAGCGAGCGCAGCGAGCGAGGGACGCGTAAAGGTGTTTCACAAACCAACGGTTTGGCACATAGGGACATTGAAATATTCGCACCAGCCCGAGGAGCCGGAAGTCTTTATCGAATTGCGTACTCACGAAAGTTTACAGTTTATCAATAGTTTTACATAAATAGTAATATTTCCACATAGTACAGTGCAACGTGTGTTCCGAAATCGCTGACAAAATTAGGCAATAACAGGAAATATATGCAAGGCAATATAAGGTATATGTATAGCTTGGAAATTGTAATCGTTGCTCGCTCGCTCCGCTCGCTCGTAAAAATCTAGTCCGACCTCACAACCGATCCGACACGTTAGCAAATTTGATATTAGTCGCCTCCTTATCGAATAACGAACGCAAGAGGGATTGGTTTTAGGTTAGGCTATAGTTTTCGAGCGAGCGCAGCGAGCGAGGGACGCGTAAAGGTGTGTCACAAACCAACGGTTTGGCACATAGGGACATTGAAATATTCGCACCAGCTCGAGGAACCGAAAGTCTTTATCGAATTGCGTACTGACAAAAGTTTACAGTTTATCAATAGTTTTAAATAAGTAGTAATATTTCCACATAGTACAGTGCAACGATTGGTCCGAAATCGCTGACAAAATTAGGCAAAGCAGGAAATATATTCAAGGCAATATAAGGTATATGTATAGCTTGGAAATTGTAATCGTTGCTCGCTCGCTCCGCTCGCTCGTAAAAATCTAGTCCAACCTCACAACCGATCCGACACGTTAGCAAATTTGAAATAAGTCGCCTCCTTATCGAATAACGAACGCAAGAGGGATTGGTTTTAGGTTAGGCTATTGTTTTCGAGCGAGCGCAGCGAGCGAGGGACGCGTAAAGGTGTGTCAGAAAACAACGTTTTGGCACATAGGGACATTGAAATATTCGCACCAGCTCAAGGAACCGCAAGTATTTATGGAATTGCGTACTGACAAAAGTTTACAGTTTATGAATATTTTTACATAAATAGTAATATTTTCACATAGTACAGTGCAATGTGTGGTCCGAAATCGCTGACATAATTAGGCAATAACAGGAAATATATGCAAGGCACTATAAGGTATATGTATAGCGTGGAATTGTAATCGTTGCTCGCTCGCTCCGCTCGCTCGTAAAAATCTTGTCCAACCTTACAACTGATCCGACACGTTAGCAAATTTGAAATAAGTCTCCTCATTATCGAGTAACGAACGCAAGAGGGCTTGGTTTTAGGTTAGACTATAGTTTTCGAGCGAGCGCAGCGAGCGAGGGTCGCGTAAATGTGTGTCGCAATCCAACGGTTAGGCACATAGGGACATTGAAATATTCGCACCAGCCCGAGGAGCCGGAAGTCTTTATCGAATTGCGTACTGACGAAAGTTTACAGTTTATCAATAATTTTACATAAATAGTAATATTTCCACATAGTACAGTGCAACGTGTGGTCCGAAATCGCTGACAAAGTTAGGCAATAACAGGAAATATATGCAAGGTTATATAAGGTATATGTATAGCTTGGAAATTGTAATCGTTGCTCGCTCGCTCCGCTCGATCGTAAAAATCTAGTCCAGCCTCACAACCGATCAGACACGTTAGCAAATTTGAAATAAGTCGCCTCCTTATCGAATAACGAACGTAAGAGGGATTGGTTTTAGGTTAGGCTATAGTTTTCGAGCGAGCACAGCGAGCGAGGGACGCGTAAAGGTGTGTCACAAACCAACGGTTTGGCACATAGGGACATTGAAATATTCGCACCATTCCGAGGACCCGGAAGTCTTTATCGAACTGCGTACTGTCCAAAGTTTACAGTTTATCACTAGTTTTACATAAATAGTAATATTTCCACATAGTACAGTCCAACGTGTGGTCCGAAATCGCTGCCATAATTAGGCAATAACAGGAAATATATGCAAGGCAATATAAGGTATATGTATAGCTTGGAAATTGAAATCGTTGCACGCTCGCTCCGCTCGATCGTAAAAATCTAGTCCGACCTTACAACCGATCCGACACGTTAGCAAATTTTAAATAAGTCGCCTCATTATCGAATAACGAACGCAAGAGGGCTTGGTTTTAGGTTAGACTATAGTTTTCGAGCGAGCGCAGCGAGCGAGGGTCGCGTAAATGTTTGTCGCAATCCAACGGTTTGGCACATAGGGACATTGAAATATTCGCACCAGCCCGAGGAGCCGGAAGTCTTTATCGAATTGCGTACTGACGAAAGTTTACAGTTTATCAATAATTTTACATAAATAGTAATATTTCCACATAGTACAGTGCAACATGTGGTCCGAAATCGCTGACAAAATTAGGCAATAACAGGAAATATATGCAAGGCAATATAAGGTGTATGTATAGCTTGGAAATTCTAATCGTTGCTCGCTCGCTCCGCTCGCTCGTAAAAATCTAGTCCGACCTCACAACCGATCCGACACGTTAGCAAATTTGAAATAAGTCGCCTCCTTATCGAATAACGAGCGTAAGAGGGATTGGTTTTAGGTTAGGCTATAGTTTTCGAGCGAGCGTAGCGAGCGAGGGACGCGTAAAGGTGTGTCACAAACCAACGGCTTGGCACCTATGGACATTGAAATATTCGCACCAGCCCGAGCAGCCGGAAGTCTTTATCGAATTGCGTACTGACGAAAGTTTACAGTTTATCAATAATTTTACATAAATAGTAATATTTCCACATAGTACAGTGCAACGTGTGGTCCGAAATTGCTGACAAAATTTGGCAATAACAGGAAATATATGCAAGGCAATATAAGGTATATGTATAGCTTGGAAGTTGTAATCGTTGCTCGCTCGCTCCGCTCGCTCGTATAAATCTAGTCCAACCTCACAACCGATCCGACACGTTAGCAAATTTGAAATAAGTCGCCTCCTTATCGAATAACGAACGTAAGAGGGATTGGTTTTAGGTTTGGCTATAGTTTTCGAGGGAGCACAGCGAGCGAGGGACGCGTAAAGGTGTGTCACAAACCAACGGTTTGGCACATAGGGACATTGAAATATTCGCACCAGCCCGAGGAGCCGGAAGTCTTTATCGAATTGCGTACTGACGAAAGTTTACAGTTTATCAATAATTTTACATAAATAGTAATATTTCCACATAGTACAGTGCAACGTGTGGTCCGAAATCGCTGACAAAATTAGGCAATAACAGGAAATATATGCAAGGTTATATAAGGTATATGTATAGCTTGGAAATTGTAATCGTTGCTCGCTCGCTCCGCTCGATCGTAAAAATCTAGTCCAGCCTCACAACCGATCAGACACGTTAGCAAATTTGAAATAAGTCGCCTCCTTATCGAATAACGAACGTAAGAGGGATTGGTTTTAGGTTAGGCTATAGTTTTCGAGGGAGCACAGCGAGCGAGGGACGCGTAAAGGTGTGTCACAAACCAACGGTTTGGCACATAGGGACATTGAAATATTCGCACCAGCCCGAGGAGCCGGAAGTCTTTATCGAATTGCGTACTGACGAAAGTTTACAGTTTATCAATAATTTTACATAAATAGTAATATTTCCACATAGAACAGTGCAACATGAGCTCCGATATCGCTCTCAAAGTTAGGTAATAACCGGAAATATATGCAAGGTAATATCAGGTTTATGTATAGCTTGGAAATTGCAATCGTTGCTCGCTCGATCCGCTCGCTCGTAAAAATCTAGTCCAACCTCACAACCGATCCGACACGTTCGCAAATTTGAAATAAGTCGTCTCCTTATCGAATAACGAACGCAAGAGGGATTGTCTTTAGGTTAGGCTATAGTTTTCGAGCGAGCGCAGCGAGCGAGGGACGCGTAAAGGTGTGTCACAAACCAACGGCTTGGCACATAGGGACATTGAAATATTTGCACCAGCCCGAGGAGCCGGAAGTCTTTATCGAATTGCGTACTGACGAAAGTTTACAGTTTACCAATAGTTTTACATAAATAGTAATATTTCCACATAGTACAGTGCAACGTGTGGTCCGAAATTGCTGACAAAATTTGGCAATAACACGAAATACATGCAAGGCAATATAAGGTATATGTATAGCTTGGAAATTGAAATCGTTGCTCGTTCGCTCCGCTCGATCGTAAAAATCTAGTCCGACCTCACAACCGATCCGACACGTTAGCAAATTTGAAATAAGTCGCCTCCTTATCGAATAACGAGCGTAAGAGGGATTGGTTTTAGGTTAGGCTATAGCTTTCGAGCGAGCGTAGCGAGCGAGGGACGCGTAAAGGTGTGTCACAAACCAACGGCTTGGCACCTATGGACATTGAAATATTCGCACCAGCCCGAGGAGCCGGAAGTCTTTATCGAATTGCGTACTGACGAAAGTTTACAGTTTATCAATAATTTTACATAAATAGTAATATTTCCACATAGTACAGTGCAACGCGTGGTCCGAAATTGCTGACAAAATTTGGCAATAACAGGAAATACATGCAAGGCAATATATGGTATATGTATAGCTTGGAAATTGTAATCGTTGCTCGCTCGCTCCGCTCGCTCGTATAAATCTAGTCCAACCTCACAACCGATCCGACACGTTAGCAAATTTGAAATAAGTCGCCTCCTTATCGAATAACGAACGTAAGAGGGATTGGTTTTAGGTTAGGCTATAGTTTTCGAGGGAGCACAGCGAGCGAGGGACGCGTAAAGGTGTGTCACAAACCAACGGTTTGGCACATAGGGACATTGAAATATTCGCACCAGCCCGAGGAGCCGGAAGTCTTTATCGAATTGCGTACTGACGAAAGATTACAGTTTATCAATAATTTTACATAAATAGTAATATTTCCACATAGTACAGTGCAACGTGTGGTCCGAAATCGCTGACAAAATTAGGGAATAACAGGAAATATATGCAAGGTTATATAAGGTATATGTATAGCTTGGAAATTGTAATCGTTGATCGCTCGGTCCGCTCGCTCGTAAAAATCCAGTCCGACCTCACAACCGATCCGACACGTTAGCAAATTTGAAATTAGTCGCCTCCTTATCGAATAACGAACTCAAGAGGGATTGGTTTTAGGTTAGGCTATGCTTTTCGAGCGAGCGCAGCGAGCGAGGGACGCGTAAAGGTGTGTCACAAACCAACGGTTTGGCACATAGGGCCATTGAAATATTCGCACCAGCTCGAGGAACCGCAAGTATTTATCGAATTGCGTACTGACAAAAGTATACAGTTTACCAATAGTTTTACATAAATAGTAATAATTCCACATAGTACAGTGCAACGTGTTTGCCGAAATCGCTGACAAAATTAGGCAATAACAGGAAATATATGCAAGGTTATATAAGGTAGATGTATAGCTTGGAAATTGTAATCGTTGCTCGCTCGCTCCGCTCGCTCGTAAAAATGTAGTCCGACCTCACAACCGATCCGACACGTTAGCAAATTTGAAATAAGTCGCCTCCTTATCGAATAACGAACGCAAGAGGGATTGGTTCTGGGTTAGGCTATAGTTTTCGAGCGAGCGCTGCGAGCGAGGGACGCGTAAAGGTGTGTCACAAACCATCGGTTTGGCACATAGGGACATTGAAATATTCGCACCAGCCCGAAGAGCCGGAAGTCTTTATCGAACTGCGTACTGACAAAAGTTTACAGTTTATCAATATTTGTACATAAATAGTAATAATTCCACATAGTAAAGTGCAACGTGTGGTCCGAAATCGCTGACAAAATGAGGCAATAACAGGTAATATATGCAAGGTTATATAAGGTATATGTATAGCTTGGAAATTCTAATCGTTGCTCGCTCGCTCCGCTCGATCGTAAAAATCAAGTCCAGCCTCGCAACCGATCAGACACGTTAGCAAATTTGAAATAAGTCGCGTCCTTATCGAATAACGAACGCAAGAGGGCTTCGTTTTAGGTTAGACTATAGTTTTCGAGCGAGCGCAGCGAGCGCGGGACGCGTAAAGGTGTGTCACAAACCAACGGTTTGGCACACAGGGACATTGAAATATTCGCACCATCCCGAGGAGCCGGAAGCTTTTATCGAACTGCGTACTGACAAAAGTTTACAGGTTATCAATAGTTTTACATAAATAGTAATATTTCCACATAGTACAGTGCAACGCGTGGTCCGAAATTGCTGACAAAATTTGGCAATAACAGGAAATACATGCAAGACAATATAAGGTATATGTATAGCTTGGAAATTGTAATCGTTGCTCGCTCGCTCCGCTCGCTCGTATAAATCTAGTCCAACCTCACAACCGATCCGACACGTTAGCAAATTTGAAATAAGTCGCCTCCTTATCGAATAACGAACGCAAGAGGGCTTCGTTTTAGGTTAGACTATAGTTTTCGAGCGAGCGCAGCGAGCGGGGGACGCGTAAAGGTGTGTCACAAACCAACGGTTTGGCACACAGGGACATTGAAATATTCGCACCAGCCCGAGGAACCGCAAGTATTTATCGAATTGCGTACTGACAAAAGTTTACAGTTTACCAATAGTTTTACATAAATAGTAATACTTCCACATAGTACAGTGCAACGTGTGGTCCGAAATCGCTGACAAAATTAGGCAATAACAGGAAATATATGCAAGGTTATATAAGGTAGATGTATAGCTTGGAAATTGTAATCGTTGCTCGCTCGCTCCGCTCGCTCGTAAAAATGTAGTCCGACCTCACAACCGATCCGACACGTTAGCAAATTTGAAATAAGTCGCCTCCTTATCGAATAACGAACGCAAGAGGGATTGGTTCTGGGTTAGGCTATAGTTTTCGAGCGAGCGCCGCGAGCGAGGGACGCGTAAAGGTGTGTCACAAACCAACCGTTTGGCACATAGGGACGTTGAAATATTCGCACCAGCCCGAAGAGCCGGAAGTCTTTATCGAACTGCCTACCGACAAAAGTTTACAGTTTATCAATAGTTTTACAGAAATAGTAATATTTCCACATAGTACAGTGGATCGTGAGGTCCGAAATCGCTGACAAAATGAGGCAATAACAGGTAATATATGCAAGGTTATATAAGGTATATGTATAGCTTGGAAATTCTAATCGTTGCTCGCTCGCTCCGCTCGATCGTAAAAATCAAGTCCAGCCTCGCAACCGATCAGACACGTTAGCAAATTTGAAATAAGTCGCGTCCTTATCGAATAACGAACGCAAGAGGGCTTCGTTTTAGGTTAGACTATAGTTTTCGAGCGAGCGCAGCGAGCGCGGGACGCGTAAAGGTGTGTCACAAACCAACGGTTTGGCACACAGGGACATTGAAATATTCGCACCATCCCGAGGAGCCGGAAGCTTTTATCGAACTGCGTACTGACAAAAGTTTACAGGTTATCAATAGTTTTACATAAATAGTAATATTTCCACATAGTACAGTGCAACGCGTGGTCCGAAATTGCTGACAAAATTTGGCAATAACAGGAAATACATGCAAGACAATATAAGGTATATGTATAGCTTGGAAATTGTAATCGTTGCTCGCTCGCTCCGCTCGCTCGTATAAATCTAGTCCAACCTCACAACCGATCCGACACGTTAGCAAATTTGAAATAAGTCGCCTCCTTATCGAATAACGAACGCAAGAGGGCTTCGTGTTAGGTTAGACTATAGTTTTCGAGCGAGCGCAGCGAGCGCGGGACGCGTAAAGGTGTGTCACAAACCAACGGTTTGGCACACAGGGACATTGAAATATTCGCACCAGCCCGAGGAACCGCATGTCTTTATCGAATTGCGTACTGACAAAAGTTTACAGTTTATCAGTAGTTTTACATAAATAGTAAAATTTCCAGATAGTACAGTGCAACGTGTGGTCCGAAATTGCTGACAAAATTTGGCAATAACACGAAATACATGCAAGGCAATATAAGGTATATGTATAGCTTGGAAATTGTAATCGTTGCTCGCTCGCTCCGCTCGATCGTAAAAATCTAGTCCGACCTCACAACCGATCCGACACGTTAGCAAATTTGAAATAAGTCGCCTCCTTATCGAATAACGAACGTAAGAGGGATTGGTTTTAGGTTAGGCTATAGTTTTCGAGGGAGCACAGCGAGCGAGGGACGCGTAAAGGTGTGTCACAAACCAACGGTTTGGCACATAGGGACATTGAAATATTCGCACCAGCCCGAGGAGCCGGAAGTCTTTATCGAATTGCGTACTGACGAAAGTTTACAGTTTATCAATAATTTTACATAAATAGTAATATTTCCACATAGTACAGTGCAACATGTGGTCCGAAATCGCTGACAAAATTAGGCAATAACAGGAAATATATGCAAGGCAATATAAGGTGTATGTACAGCTTGGAAATTGTAATCGTTGCTCGCTCGATCCGCTCGCTCGTAAAAATCTAGTCCGACCTCACAACCGATCCGACACGTTAGCAAATTTGAAATAAGTCGCCTCCTTATCGAATAACGAACGCAAGAGGGATTGTCTTTAGGTTAGGCTATAGTTTTCGAGCGAGCGCAGCGAGCGAGGGACGCGTAAAGGTGTGTCACAAACCAACGGCTTGGCACATAGGGACATTGAAATATTCGCACCAGCCCGAGGAGCCGGAAGTCTTTATCGAATTGCGTACTGACGAAAGTTTACAGTTTACCAATAGTTTTACATAAATAGTAATATTTCCACATAGTACAGAGCAACGTGTGGTCCGAAATTGCTGACAAAATTTGGCAATAACACGAAATACATGCAAGGCAATATAAGGTATATGTATAGCTTGGAAATTGAAATCGTTGCTCGTTCGCTCCGCTCGATCGTAAAAATCTAGTCCGACCTCACAACCGATCCGACACGTTAGCAAATTTGAAATAAGTCGCCTCCTTATCGAATAACGAGCGTAAGAGGGATTGGTTTTAGGTTAGGCTATAGTTTTCGAGGGAGCACAGCGAGCGAGGGACGCGTAAAGGTGTGTCACAAACCAACGGTTTGGCACATAGGGACATTGAAATATTCGCACCAGCCCGAGGAGCCGGAAGTCTTTATCGAATTGCGTACTGACGAAAGATTACAGTTTATCAATAATTTTACATAAATAGTAATATTTCCACATAGTACAGTGCAACGTGTGGTCCGAAATCGCTGACAAAATTAGGCAATAACAGGAAATATATGCAAGGTTATATAAGGTATATCTATAGCGTGGAAATTGTAATCGTTGCTCGCTCGCTCCGCTCGCTCGTAAAAATCTTGTCCAACCTTACAACCGATCCGACACGTTAGCAAATTTGAAATAAGTCGCCTCCTTATCGTATAACGAACGCAAGAGGGCTTGGTTTTAGGTTAGACTATAGTTTTCGAGCGAGCGCAGCGAGCGAGGGACGCGTAAAGGTGTGTCACAAACCAACGGTTTGGCACATAGGGACATTGAAATATTCGCACCAGCCCGAGGATCCGCAAGTCTTTATCGAATTGCGTACTAACAAAAGTTTACAGTTTATCAATAGTTTTACATAAATAGTAATAATTCCACATAGTACAGTGCAACGTGTGGTCCGAAATCGCTGACAAAATTAGGCAATAACAGGAAATATATGCAAGATTATATAAGGTATATGTATAGCTTGGAAATTGTAATCGTTGCTCGCTCGCTCCGCTCGCTCGTAAAAATGTAGTCCGACCTCACAACCGATCCGACACGTTAGCAAATTTGAAATAAGTCGCCTCCTTATCGAATAACGAACGCAAGAGGGATTGGTTCTGGGTTAGGCTATAGTTTTCGAGCGAGCGCAGCGAGCGAGGGACTCGTAAAGGTGTGTCACAAACCAACGGTTTGGCACATAGGGACATTGAAATATTCGCACCAGCCTGAGGAGCCGGAAGTCTTTATCGAACTGCGTAGTGACAAAACTTTACAGTTTATCAATAGTTTTACATAACAAGTAATATTTCCATATAGTACAGTGCAACGTGTGGTCCGAAATCGCTGACAAAATTAGGCAATAACAGGAAATATATGCAAGGTTATATAAGGTATATCTATAGCGTGGAAATTGTAATCGTTGCTCGCTCGCTCCGCTCGCTCGTATAAATCTAGTCCAACCTCACAACCGATCCGACACGTTAGCAAATTTGAAATAAGTCGCCTCCTTATTGAATAACGAACGTAAGAGGGATTGGTTTTAGGTTAGGCTATAGTTTTCGAGGGAGCACAGCGAGCGAGGGACGCGTAAAGGTGTGTCACAAACCAACGGTTTGGCACATAGGGACATTGAAATATTCGCACCAGCCCGAGGAGCCGGAAGTCTTTATCGAATTGCGTACTGACGAAAGTTTACAGTTTATCAATAATTTTACATAAATAGTAATATTTCCACATAGTACAGTGCAACGTGTGGTCCGAAATCGCTGACAAAATTAGGCAATAACAGGAAATATATGCAAGGCAATATAAGGTGTATGTATAGTTTGGAAATTGTAATCGTTGCTCGCTCGCTCCGCTCGCTCGTAAAAATCTAGTTCGACCTCACAACCGATCCGACACGTTAGCAAATTTGAAATAAGTCGCCTCCTTATCGAATAACGATCGCAAGAGGGATTGTCTTTAGGTTAGGCTATAGTTTTCGAGCGAGCGCAGCGAGCGAGGGACGCGTAAAGGTGTGTCACAAACCAACGGTTTGGCACATAGGGACATTGAAATATTCGCACCAGCCCGAGGAACCGCAAGTCTTTATCGAATTGCGTACTAACAAAAGTTTACAGTTTATCAATAGTTTTACATAAATAGTAATAATTCCACATAGTACAGTGCAACGTGTGGTCCGAAATCGCTGACAAAATTAGGCAATAACAGGAAATATATGCAAGATTATATAAGGTATATGTATAGCTTGGAAATTGTAATCGTTGCTCGCTCGCTCCGCTCGCTCGTAAAAATGTAGTCCGACCTCACAACCGATCCGACACGTTAGCAAATTTGAAATAAGTCGCCTCCTTATCGAATAACGAACGCAAGAGGGATTGGTTCTGGGTTAGGCTATAGTTTTCGAGCGAGCGCAGCGAGCGAGGGACTCGTAAAGGTGTGTCACAAACCAACGGTTTGGCACATAGGGACATTGAAATATTCGCACCAGCCTGAGGAGCCGGAAGTCTTTATCGAACTGCGTAGTGACAAAACTTTACAGTTTATCAATAGTTTTACATAACAAGTAATATTTCCATATAGTACAGTGCAACGTGTGGTCCGAAATCGCTGACAAAATTAGGCAATAACAGGAAATATATGCAAGGTTATATAAGGTATATCTATAGCGTGGAAATTGTAATCGTTGCTCGCTCGCTCCGCTCGCTCGTATAAATCTAGTCCAACCTCACAACCGATCCGACACGTTAGCAAATTTGAAATAAGTCGCCTCCTTATTGAATAACGAACGTAAGAGGGATTGGTTTTAGGTTAGGCTATAGTTTTCGAGGGAGCACAGCGAGCGAGGGACGCGTAAAGGTGTGTCACAAACCAACGGTTTGGCACATAGGGACATTGAAATATTCGCACCAGCCCGAGGAGCCGGAAGTCTTTATCGAATTGCGTACTGACGAAAGTTTACAGTTTATCAATAATTTTACATAAATAGTAATATTTCCACATAGTACAGTGCAACGTGTGGTCCGAAATCGCTGACAAAATTAGGCAATAACAGGAAATATATGCAAGGCAATATAAGGTATATGTATAGCTTGGAAATTGTAATCGTTGATCGCTCGGTCCGCTCGCTCGTAAAAATCCAGTCCGACCTCACAACCGATCCGACACGTTAGCAAATTTGAAATAAGTCGCCTCCTTATCGAATAACGAACTCAAGAGGGATTGGTTTTAGGTTAGGCTATAGTTTTCGAGCGAGCGCAGCGAGCGAGGGACGCGCAAAGGTGTGTCACAAACCAACGGTTTGGCACATAGGGACATTGAAATATTCGCACCAGCCCGAGGAACCGCAAGTCTTTATCGAATTGCGTACTAACAAAAGTTTACAGTTTATCAATAGTTTTACATAAATAGTAATAATTCCACATAGTACAGTGCAACGTGTGGTCCGAAATCGCTGACAAAATTAGGCAATAACAGGAAATATATGCAAGATTATATAAGGTATATGTATAGCTTGGAAATTGTAATCGTTGCTCGCTCGCTCCGCTCGCTCGTAAAAATGTAGTCCGACCTCACAACCGATCCGACACGTTAGCAAATTTGAAATAAGTCGCCTCCTTATCGAATAACGAACGCAAGAGGGATTGGTTCTGGGTTAGGCTATAGTTTTCGAGCGAGCGCAGCGAGAGAGGGACTCGTAAAGGTGTGTCACAAACCAACGGTTTGGCACATAGGGACATTGAAATATTCGCACCAGCCTGAGGAGCCGGAAGTCTTTATCGAAATGCGTAGTGACAAAACTTTACAGTTTATCAATAGTTTTACATAACAAGTAATATTTCCAAATAGTACAGTCCAACGTGTGGTCCGAAATCGCTGACAAAATTAGGCAATAACAGGAAATATATGCAAGGCAATATAAGGTATATGTATAGCTTGGAAATTGTAATCGTTGATCGCTCGGTCCGCTCGCTCGTAAAAATCCAGTCCGACCTCACAACCGATCCGACACGTTAGCAAATTTGAAATAAGTCGCCTCCTTATCGAATAACGAACTCAAGAGGGATTGGTTTTAGGTTAGGCTATGGTTTTCGAGCGAGCGCAGCGAGCGAGGGACGCGTAAAGGTGTGTCACAAACCAACGGCTTGGCACATAGGGACATTGAAATATTCGCACCAGCCCGAGGAGCCGGAAGTCTTTATCGAATTGCGTACTGACAAAAGTTTACAGTTTACCAACAGTTTTACATAAATAGTAATAATTCCACATAGTACAGTGCAACGTGTGGTCCGAAATCGCTGACAAAATTAGGCAATAACAGGAAATATATGCAATGTTATATAAGGTATATGTATAGCTTGGAAATTGAAATCGTTGCTCGTTCGCTCCGCTCGATCGTAAAAATCTATTCCGACCTCACAACCGATCCGACACGTTAGCAAATTTGAAATAAGTCGCCTCCTTATCGAATAACGAGCGTAAGAGGGATTGGTTTTAGGTTAGGCTATAGCTTTCGAGCGAGCGTAGCGAGCGAGGGACGCGTAAAGGTGTGTCACAAACCAACGGCTTGGCACCTATGGACATTGAAATATTCGCACCAGCCCGAGGAGCCGGAAGTCTTTATCGAATTGCGTACTGACGAAAGTTTACAGTTTATCAATAATTTTACATAAATAGTAATATTTCCACATAGTACAGTGCAACGCGTGGTCCGAAATTGCTGACAAAATTTGGCAATAACAGGAAATACATGCAAGGCAATATAAGGTATATGTATAGCTTGGAAATTGTAATCGTTGCTCGCTCGCTCCGCTCGCTCGTATAAATCTAGTCCAACCTCACAACCGATCCGACACGTTAGCAAATTTGAAATAAGTCGCCTCCTTATCGAATAACGAACGTAAGAGGGATTGGTTTTAGGTTAGGCTATAGTTTTCGAGGGAGCACAGCGAGCGAGGGACGCGTAAAGGTGTGTCACAAACCAACGGTTTGGCACATAGGGACATTGAAATATTCGCACCAGCCCGAGGAGCCGGAAGTCTTTATCGAATTGCGTACTGACGAAAGTTTACAGTTTATCAATAATTTTACATAAATAGTAATATTTCCACATAGTACAGTGCAACGTGTGGTCCGAAATCGCTGACAAAATTAGGCAATAACAGGAAATATATGCAAGGCAATATAAGGTGTATGTATAGCTTGGAAATTGTAATCGTTGCTCGCTCGCTCCGCTCGCTCGTAAAAATGTAGTCCGACCTCACAACCGATCCGACACGTTAGCAAATTTGAAATAAGTCGCCTCCTTATCGAATAACGAACGCAAGAGGGATTGGTTCTGGGTTAGGCTATAGTTTTCGAGCGAGCGCAGCGAGCGAGGGACTCGTGAAGGTGTGTCACAAACCAACGGTTTGGCACATAGGGACATTGAAATATTCGCACCAGCCTGAGGAGCCGGAAGTCTTTATCGAACTGCGTAGTGACAAAACTTTACAGTTTATCAATAGTTTTACATAACAAGTAATATTTCCAAATAGTACAGTCCAACGTGTGGTCCGAAATCGCTGACAAAATTAGGCAATAACAGGAAGTATATGCAAGGCAAAATAAGGTATATGTATAGCTTGGAAATTGTAATCGTTGATCGCTCGGTCCGCTCGCTCGTAAAAATCCAGTCCGACCTCACAACCGATCCGACACGTTAGCAAATTTGAAATTAGTCGCCTCCTTATCGAATAACGAACTCAAGAGGGATTGGTTTTAGGTTAGGCTATGGTTTTCGAGCGAGCGCAGCAAGCGAGGGACGCGTAAAGGTGTGTCACAAACCAACGGTTTGGCACATAGGGCCATTGAAATATTCGCACCAGCTCGAGGAACTGCAAGTATTTATCGAATTGCGTACTGACAAAAGTTTACAGTTTACCAACAGTTTTACATAAATAGTAATAATTCCACATAGTACAGTGCAACGTGTGGTCCGAAATCGCTGACAAAATTAGGCAATAACAGGAAATATATGCAAGGTTATATAAGGTATATGTATAGCTTGGAAATTGTAATCGTTGCTCGCTCGCTCCGCTCGATCGTAAAAATCAAGTCCAGCCTCACAACCGATGAGACACGTTAGCAAATTTGTAATAAGTCGCGTCCTTATCGAATAACGAACGCAAGAGGGCTTCGTTTTAGGTTAGACTATAGTTTTCGAGCGAGCGCAGCGAGCGCGGGACGCGTAAAGGTGTGTCACAAACCAACGGTTTGGCACACAGGGACATTGAAATATTCGCACCAGCCCGAGGAACCGCATGTCTTTATCGAATTGCGTACTGACAAAAGTTTACAGTTTATCAATAGTTTTACATAAATAGTAAAATTTCCAGATAGTACAGTGCAACGTGTGGTCCGAAATTGCTGACAAAATTTGGCAATAACACGAAATACATGCAAGGCAATATAAGGTATATGTATAGCTTGGAAATTGTAATCGTTGCTCGCTCGCTCCGCTCGCTCGTATAAATCTAGTCCAACCTCACAACCGATCCGACACGTTAGCAAATTTGAAATAAGTCGCCTCCTTATCGAATAACGAACGTAAGAGGGATTGGTTTTAGGTTAGGCTATAGTTTTCGAGGGAGCACAGCGAGCGAGGGACGCGTAAAGGTGTGTCACAAACCAACGGTTTGGCACATAGGGACATTGAAATATTCGCACCAGCCCGAGGAGCCGGAAGTCTTTATCGAATTGCGTACTGACGAAAGTTTACAGTTTATCAATAATTTTACATAAATAGTAATATTTCCACATAGTACAGTGCATCTTGCGGTCCGAAATCGCTGACAAAATTAGGCAATAACAGGAAATATATGCAAGGCAATATAAGGTGTATGTATAGCTTGGAAATTGTAATCGTTGCTCGCTCGCTCCGCTCGCTCGTAAAAATCTAGTTCGACCTCACAACCGATCCGACACGTTAGCAAATTTGAAATAAGTCGCCTCCTTATCGAATAACGATCGCAAGAGGGATTGTCTTTAGGTTAGGCTATAGTTTTCGAGCGAGCGCAGCGAGCGAGGGACGCGTAAAGGTGTGTCACAAACCAACGGTTTGGCACATAGGGACATTGAAATATTCGCACCAGCCCGAGGAGCCGGAAGTCTTTATCGAATTGCGTACTGACGAAAGTTTACAGTTTACCAATAGTTTTACATAAATAGTAATATTTCCACATAGTACAGTGCAACGTGTGGTCCGAAATCGCTGACAAAATTAGGCAATAACAGGAAATATATGCAAGGTTATATAAGGTATATCTATAGCGTGGAAATTGTAATCGTTGCTCGCTCGCTCCGCTCGCTCGTAAAAATCTTGTCCAACCTTACAACCGATCCGACACGTTAGCAAATTTGAAATAAGTCGCCTCCTTATCGTATAACGAACGCAAGAGGCCTTGGTTTTAGGTTAGACTATAGTTTTCGAGCGAGCGCAGCGAGCGAGGGACGCGTAAAGGTGTGTCACAAACCAACGGTTTGGCACATAGGGACATTGAAATATTCGCACCAGCCCGAGGAACCGCAAGTCTTTATCGAATTGCGTACTAACAAAAGTTTACAGTTTATCAATAGTTTTACATAAATAGTAATAATTCCACATAGTACAGTGCAACGTGTGGTCCGAAATCGCTGACAAAATTAGGCAATAACAGGAAATATATGCAAGATTATATAAGGTATATGTATAGCTTGGAAATTGTAATCGTTGCTCGCTCGCTCCGCTCGCTCGTAAAAATGTAGTCCGACCTCACAACCGATCCGACACGTTAGCAAATTTGAAATAAGTCGCCTCCTTATCGAATAACGAACGCAAGAGGGATTGGTTCTGGGTTAGGCTATAGTTTTCGAGCGAGCGCAGCGAGCGAGGGACGCGTAAAGGTGTGTCACAAACCAACGGTTTGGCACATAGGGCCATTGAAATATTCGCACCAGCTCGAGGAACCGCAAGTATTTATCGAATTGCGTACTGACAAAAGTTTACAGTTTACCAACAGTTTTACATAAATAGTAATAATTCCACATAGTACAGTGCAACGTGTGGTCCGAAATCGCTGACAAAATTAGGCAATAACAGGAAATATATGGAAGGTTATATAAGGTATATGTATAGCTTGGAAATTGTAATCGTTGCTCGCTCGCTCCGCTCGCTCGTAAAAATGTAGTCCGACCTCACAACCGATCCGACACGTTAGCAAATTTGAAATAAGTCGCCTCCTTATCGAATAACGAACGCAGGAGGGCTTCGTTTTAGGTTAGACTATAGTTTTCGAGCGAGCGCAGCGAGCGCGGGACGCGTAAAGGTGTGTCACAAACCAACGGTTTGGCACACAGGGACATTGAAATATTCGCACCAGCCCGAGGAACCGCATGTCTTTATCGAATTGCGTACTGACAAAAGTTTACAGTTTATCAATAGTTTTACATAAATAGTAAAATTTCCAGATAGTACAGTGCAACGTGTGGTCCGAAATTGCTGACAAAATTTGGCAATAACACGAAATACATGCAAGGCAATATAAGGTATATGTATAGCTTGGAAATTGTAATCGTTGCTCGCTCGCTCCGCTCGATCGTAAAAATCTAGTCCGACCTCACAACCGATCCGACACGTTAGCAAATTTGAAATAAGTCGCCTCCTTATCGAATAACGAACGTAAGAGGGATTGGTTTTAGGTTAGGCTATAGTTTTCGAGGGAGCACAGCGAGCGAGGGACGCGTAAAGGTGTGTCACAAACCAACGGTTTGGCACATAGGGACATTGAAATATTCGCACCAGCCCGAGGAGCCGGAAGTCTTTATCGAATTGCGTACTGACGAAAGTTTACAGTTTATCAATAATTTTACATAAATAGTAATATTTCCACATAGTACAGTGCAACATGTGGTCCGAAATCGCTGACAAAATTAGGCAATAACAGGAAATATATGCAAGGCAATATAAGGTGTATGTATAGCTTGGAAATTGTAATCGTTGCTCGCTGGCTCCGCTCGCTCGCAAAAATCTAGTCCGACCTCACAACCGATCCGACACGTTAGCAAATTTGAAATAAGTCGCCTCCTTATCGAATAACGAGCGTAAGAGGGATTGGTTTTAGGTTAGGCTATAGTTTTCGAGCGAGCGTAGCGAGCGAGGGACGCGTAAAGGTGTGTCACAACCAACGGCTTGGCACCTATGGACATTGAAATATTCGCACCAGCCCGAGGAGCCGGAAGTTTTTATCGAATTGCGTACTGACGAAAGTTTACAGTTTATCAATAATTTTACATAAATAGTAATATTTCCACATAGTACAGTGCAACGCGTGGTCCGAAATTGCTGACAAAATTTGGCAATAACAGGAAATACATGCAAGGCAATATAAGGTATATGTATAGCTTGGAAATTGTAATCGTTGCTCGCTCGCTCCGCTCGCTCGTATAAATCTAGTCCAACCTCACAACCGATCCGACACGTTAGCAAATTTGAAATAAGTCGCCTCCTTATCGAATAACGAACGTAAGAGGGATTGGTTTTAGGTTAGGCTATAGTTTTCGAGGGAGCACAGCGAGCGAGGGACGCGTAAAGGTGTGTCACAAACCAACGGTTTGGCACATAGGGACATTGAAATATTCGCACCATCCCGAGGAGCCGGAAGTCTTTATCGAATTGCGTACTGACGAAAGTTTACAGTTTATCAATAATTTTACATAAATAGTAATATTTCCACATAGTACAGTGCAACGTGTGGTCCGAAATCGCTGACAAAATTAGGCAATAACAGGAAATATATGCAAGATTATATAAGGTATATGTATAGCTTGGAAATTGTAATCGTTGCTCGCTCGCTCCGCTCGCTCGTAAAAATGTAGTCCGACATCACAACCGATCCGACACGTTAGCAAATTTGAAGTAAGTCGCCTCCTTATCGAATAACGAACGCAAGAGGGATTGGTTCTGGGTTAGGCTATAGTTTTCGAGCGAGCACAGCGAGCGAGGGACGCGTAAAGGTGTGTCACAAACCAACGGTTTGGCACATAGGGACATTGAAATATTCGCACCAGCCTGAGGAGCCGGAAGACTTTATCGAACTGCGTAGTGACAAAACTTTACAGTTTACCAACTGTTTTACATAAATAGTAATAATTCCACATAGTACAGTGCAACGTGTGGTCCGAAATCGCTGACAAAATTAGGCAATATCAGGAAATATATGCAAGGTTATATAAGGTATATGTATAGCTTGGAAATTGTAATCGTTGCTCGCTCGCTCCGCTCGATCGTAAAAATCAAGTCCAGCCTCACAACCGATGAGACACGTTAGCAAATTTGTAATAAGTCGCGTCCTTATCGAATAACGAACGCAAGAGGGCTTCGTTTTAGGTTAGGCTATAGTTTTCGAGGGAGCACAGCGAGCGAGGGACGCGTAAAGGTGTGTCACAAACCAACGGTTTGGCACATAGGGACATTGAAATATTCTCACCAGCCCGAGGAGCCGGAAGTCTTTATCGAATTGCGTACTAACGAAAGTTTACAGTTTATCAATAATTTTACATAAATAGTAATATTTCCACATAGTACAGTGCAACATGTGGTCCGAAATCGCTGACAAAATTAGGCAATAACAGGAAATATATGCAAGGCAATATAAGGTATATGTATAGCTTGGAAATTGAAATCGTTGCTCGCTCGCTCCGATCGATCGTAAAAATCTAGTCCGACCTCACAACCGATCCGACACGTTAGCAAATTTGAAATAAGTCGCCTCCTTATCGAATAACGAACGCAAGAGGGATTGGTTTTAGGTTAGGCTATAGTTTTCGAGCGAGCGCAGCGAGCGCGGGACGCGTAAAGGTGTGTCACAAACCAACGGTTTGGCACACAGGGACATTGAAATATTCGCACCAGCCCGAGGAACCGCATGTCTCTATCGAATTGCGTACTGACAAAAGTTTACAGTTTATCAATAGTTTTACATAAATAGTAAAATTTCCAGATAGTACAGTGCAACGTGTTGTCCGAAATTGCTGACAAAATTTGGCAATAACACGAAATACATGCAAGGCAATATAAGGTATATGTATAGCTTGGAAATTGTAATCGTTACTCGCTCGCTCCGCTCGCTCGTAAAAATCTAGTCCGACCTCACAAGCGATCCGACACGTTAGCAAATTTGATATTAGTCGCCTCCTTATCGAATAAAGAGCGTAAGAGGGATTGGTTCTAGGTTAGGCTATAGTTTTCGAGCGAGCGTAGCGAGCGAGGGACGCGTAAAGGTGTGTCACAAACCAACGGCTTGGCACCTATGGACATTGAAATATTCGCACCAGCTCGAGGAGCCGGAAGTCTTTATCGAATTGCGTACTGACGAAAGTTTACAGTTTATGAATATTTTTACATAAATAGTAATAATTCCACATAGTACAGTGCAACGCGTGGTCCGAAATTGCTGACAAAATTTGGCAATAACAGGAAATACATGCAAGGCAATATAAGGTATATGTATAGCTTGGAAATTGTAATCGATGCTCGCTCGCTCGTATAAATCTAGTCCAACCTCACAACCGATCCGACACGTTAGCAAATTTGAAATAAGTCGCCTCCTTATCGAATAACAAACGTAAGAGGGATTGGTTTTAGGTTAGGCTATAGTTTTCGAGGGAGCACAGCGAGCGAGGGACGCGTAAAGGTGTGTCACAAACCAACGGTTTGGCACACAGGGACATTGAAATATTCGCACCAGCCCGAGGAACCGCATGTCTCTATCGAATTGCGTACTGACAAAAGTTTACAGTTTATCAATAGTTTTACATAAATAGTAAAATTTCCAGATAGTACAGTGCAACGTGTTGTCCGAAATTGCTGACAAAATTTGGCAATAACACGAAATACATGCAAGGCAATATAAGGTATATGTATAGCTTGGAAATTGTAATCGTTACTCGCTCGCTCCGCTCGCTCGTAAAAATCTAGTCCGACCTCACAAGCGATCCGACACGTTAGCAAATTTGATATTAGTCGCCTCCTTATCGAATAAAGAGCGTAAGAGGGATTGGTTCTAGGTTAGGCTATAGTTTTCGAGCGAGCGTAGCGAGCGAGGGACGCGTAAAGGTGTGTCACAAACCAACGGCTTGGCACCTATGGACATTGAAATATTCGCACCAGCTCGAGGAGCCGGAAGTCTTTATCGAATTGCGTACTGACGAAAGTTTACAGTTTATGAATATTTTTACATAAATAGTAATAATTCCACATAGTACAGTGCAACGCGTGGTCCGAAATTGCTGACAAAATTTGGCAATAACAGGAAATACATGCAAGGCAATATAAGGTATATGTATAGCTTGGAAATTGTAATCGTTGCTCGCTCGCTCCGCTCGCTCGTATAAATCTAGTCCAACCTCACAACCGATCCGACACGTTAGCAAATTTGAAATAAGTCGCCTCCTTATCGAATAACGAACGTAAGAGGGATTGGTTTTAGGTTAGGCTATAGTTTTCGAGGGAGCACAGCGAGCGAGGGACGCGTAAAGGTGTGTCACAAACCAACGGTTTGGCACATAGGGACATTGAAATATTCGCACCAGCCCGAGGAGCCGGAAGTCTTTATCGAATTGCGTACTGACGAAAGTTTACAGTTTATCAATAATTTTACATAAATAGTAATATTTCCACATAGTACAGTGCAACGTGTGGTCCGAAATCGCTGACAAAATTAGGCAATAACAGGAAATATATGCAAGGCAATATAAGGTGTATGTATAGCTTGGAAATTGTAATCGTTGCTCGCTCGCTCCGCTCGCTCGTAAAAATCTAGTTCGACCTCACAACCGATCCGACAAGTTAGTAAATTTGAAATAAGTCGCCTCCTTATCGAATAACGAACGCAAGAGGGATTGTCTTTAGGTTAGGCTATAGTTTTCGAGCGAGCGCAGCGAGCGAGGGTCGCGTAAATGTTTGTCGCAATCCAACGGTTTGGCACATAGGGACATTGAAATATTCGCACTAGCCCGAGGAGCCGGAAGTCTTTATCGAATTGCGTACTGACGAAAGTTTACAGTTTATGAATATTTTTACATAAATAGTAATAATTCCACATAGTACAGTGCAACGCGTGGTCCGAAATTGCTGACAAAATTTGGCAATAACAGGAAATACATGCAAGGCAATATAAGGTATATGTATAGCTTGGAAATTGTAATCGATGCTCGCTCGCTCCGCTCGCTCGTATAAATCTAGTCCAACCTCACAACCGATCCGACACGTTAGCAAATTTGAAATAAGTCGCCTCCTTATCGAATAACGAACGTAAGAGGGATTGGTTTTAGGTTAGGCTATAGTTTTCGAGGGAGCACAGCGAGCGAGGGACGCGTAAAGGTGTGTCACAAACCAACGGTTTGGCACATAGGGACATTGAAATATTCTCACCAGCCCGAGGAGCCGGAAGTCTTTATCGAATTGCGTACTGACGAAAGTTTACAGTTTATCAATAATTTTACATAAATAGTAATATTTCCACATAGTACAGTGCAACATGTGGTCCGAAATCGCTGACAAAATTAGGCAATAACAGGAAATATATGCAAGGCAATATAAGGTGTATGTATAGCTTGGAAATTGTAATCGTTGCTCGCTCGCTCCGCTCGCTCGTAAAAATCTAGTCCGTCCTCACAACCGATCCGACACGTTAGCAAATTTGAAATAAATCGCCTCCTTATCGAATAACGAACGCAACAGGGACTGGTTTTAGGTTAGGCTATAGTTTTCGAGGGAGCACAGCGAGCGAGGGACGCGTAAAGGTGTGTCACAAACCAACGGTTTGGCACATAGGGACATTGAAATATTCGCACCAGCCCGAGGAGCCGGAAGTCTTTATCGAATTGCGTACTGACGAAAGTTTACAGTTTATCAATAATTTTACATAAATAGTAATATTTCCACATAGTACAGTGCAACGTGTGGTCCGAAATCGCTGACAAAATTAGGCAATAACAGGAAATATATGCAAGGCAATATAAGGTGTATGTATAGCTTGGAAATTGTAATCGTTGCTCGCTCGCTCCGCTCGCTCGTAAAAATCTAGTTCGACCTCACAACCGATCCGACACGTTAGCAAATTTGAAATAAGTCGCCTCCTTATCGAATAACGAACGCAAGAGGGATTGTCTTTAGGTTAGGCTATAGTTTTCGAGCGAGCGCAGCGAGCGAGGGACGCGTAAAGGTGTGTCACAAACCAACGGTTTGGCACATTGGGACATTGAAATATTCGCACCATTCCGAGGAGCCGGAAGTCTTTACCGAACTGCGTACTGTCCAAAGTTTACAGTTTATCACTAGTTTTACATAAATAGTAATATTTCCACATAGTACAGCCCAACGTGTGGTCCGAAATCGCTGACAAAATTAGGCAATAACAGGAAATATATGCAAGGCAATATAAGGTGTATGTATAGCTTGGAAATTGTAATCGTTGCTCGCTCCCTCCGCTCGCTCTTAAAAATATAGTCCGACCTCACAACCGATCCGACACGTTAGCAAATTTGAAATAAGTCGCCTCCTTATCGAATAACGAACGCAAGAGGGATTGTCTTTAGGTTAGGCTATAGTTTTCGAGCGAGCGCAGCGAGCGAGGGACGCGTAAAGGTGTGTCACAAACCAACGGCTTGGCACATAGGGACATTGAAATATTCGCACCAGCCCGAGGAGCCGGAAGTCTTTATCGAATTGCGTACTGACGAAAGTTTACAGTTTATGAATATTTTTACATAAATAGTAATAATTCCACATAGTACAGTGCAACGCGTGGTCCGAAATTGCTGACAAAATTTGGCAATAACAGGAAATACATGCAAGGCAATATAAGGTATATGTATAGCTTGGAAATTGTAATCGATGCTCGCTCGCTCCGCTCGCTCGTATAAATCTAGTCCAACCTCACAACCGATCCGACACGTTAGCAAATTTGAAATAAGTCGCCTCCTTATCGAATAACGAACGTAAGAGGGATTGGTTTTAGGTTAGGCTATAGTTTTCGAGGGAGCACAGCGAGCGAGGGACGCGTAAAGGTGTGTCACAAACCAACGGTTTGGCACATAGGGACATTGAAATATTCTCACCAGCCCGAGGAGCCGGAAGTCTTTATCGAATTGCGTACTGACGAAAGTTTACAGTTTATCAATAATTTTACATAAATAGTAATATTTCCACATAGTACAGTGCAACATGTGGTCCGAAATCGCTGACAAAATTAGGCAATAACAGGAAATATATGCAAGGCAATATAAGGTGTATGTATAGCTTGGAAATTGTAATCGTTGCTCGCTCGCTCCGCTCGCTCGTAAAAATCTAGTCCGACCTCACAACCGATCCGACACGTTAGCAAATTTGAAATAAGTCGCCTCCTTATCGAATAACGAACGCAACAGGGACTGGTTTTAGGTTAGGCTATAGTTTTCGAGGGAGCGCAGCGAGCGAGGGACGCGTAAAGGTGTGTCACAAACCAACGGTTTGGCACATAGGGACATTGAAATATTCTCACCAGCCCGAGGAGCCGGAAGTCTTTATCGAATTGCGTACTGACGAAAGTTTACAGTTTATCAATAATTTTACATAAATAGTAATATTTCCACATAGTACAGTGCAACGTGTGGTCCGAAATTGCTGACAAAATTTGGCAATAACACGAAATACATGCAAGGCAATATAAGGTATATGTATAGCTTGGAAATTGTAATCGTTGCTCGCTCGCTCCGCTCGCTCGTATAAATCTAGTCCAACCTCACAACCGATCCGACACGTTAGCAAATTTGAAATAAGTCGCCTCCTTATCGAATAACGAACGTAAGAGGGATTGGTTTTAGGTTAGGCTATAGTTTTCGAGGGAGCACAGCGAGCGAGGGACGCGTAAAGGTGTGTCACAAACCAACGGTTTGGCACATAGGGACATTGAAATATTCGCACCAGCCCGAGGAGCCGGAAGTCTTTATCGAATTGCGTACTGACGAAAGTTTACAGTTTATCAATAATTTTACATAAATAGTAATATTTCCACATAGTACAGTGCAACGTGTGGTCCGAAATCGCTGACAAAATTAGGCAATAACAGGAAATATATGCAAGGCAATATAAGGTGTATGTATAGCTTGGAAATTGTAATCGTTGCTCGCTCGCTCCGCTCGCTCGTAAAAATCTAGTTCGACCTCACAACCGATCCGACACGTTAGCAAATTTGAAATAAGTCGCCTCCTTATCGAATAACGAACGCAAGAGGAATTGTCTTTAGGTTAGGCTATAGTTTTCGAGCGAGCGCAGCGAGCGAGGGTCGCGTAAATGTTTGTCGCAATCCAACGGTTTGGCACATAGGGACATTGAAATATTCGCACTAGCCCGAGGAGCCGGAAGTCTTTATCGAATTGCGTACTGACGAAAGTTTACAGTTTATGAATATTTTTACATAAATAGTAATAATTCCACATAGTACAGTGCAACGCGTGGTCCGAAATTGCTGACAAAATTTGGCAATAACAGGAAATACATGCAAGGCAATATAAGGTATATGTATAGCTTGGAAATTGTAATCGATGCTCGCTCGCTCCGCTCGCTCGTATAAATCTAGTCCAACCTCACAACCGATCCGACACGTTAGCAAATTTGAAATAAGTCGCCTCCTTATCGAATAACGAACGTAAGAGGGATTGGTTTTAGGTTAGGCTATAGTTTTCGAGGGAGCACAGCGAGCGAGAGACGCGTAAAGGTGTGTCACAAACCAACGGTTTGGCACATAGGGACATTGAAATATTCTCACCAGCCCGAGGAGCCGGAAGTCTTTATCGAATTGCGTACTGACGAAAGTTTACAGTTTATCAATAATTTTACATAAATAGTAATATTTCCACATAGTACAGTGCAACATGTGGTCCGAAATCGCTGACAAAATTAGGCAATAACAGGAAATATATGCAAGGCAATATAAGGTGTATGTATAGCTTGGAAATTGTAATCGTTGCTCGCTCGCTCCGCTCGCTCGTAAAAATCTAGTCCGACCTCACAACCGATCCGACTCGTTAGCAAATTTGAAATAAGTCGCCTCCTTATCGAATAACGAACGCAACAGGGACTGGTTTTAGGTTAGGCTATAGTTTTCGAGGGAGCGCAGCGAGCGAGGGACGCGTAAAGGTGTGTCACAAACCAACGGTTTGGCACATAGGGACATTGAAATATTCGCACCAGCTCGAGGAACCGCAAGTCTTTATCGAATTGCGTACTGACAAAAGTTTACAGTTTATCAATAGTTTTAAATAAGTAGTAATATTTCCACATAGTACAGTGCAACGTGTGGTCCGAAATCGCTGACAAAATTAGGCAAAGCAGGAAATATATGCAAGGCAATATAAGGTATATGTATAGCTTGGAAATTGTAATCGTTGCTCGCTCGCTCCGCTCGCTCGTATAAATCTAGTCCAACCTCACAACCGATCCGACACGTTAGCAAATTTGAAATAAGTCGCCTCCTTATCGAATAACGAACGTAAGAGGGATTGGTTTTAGGTTAGGCTATAGTTTTCGAGGGAGCACAGCGAGCGAGAGACGCGTAAAGGTGTGTCACAAACCAACGGTTTGGCACATAGGGACATTGAAATATTCGCACTAGCCCGAGGAGCCGGAAGTCTTTATCGAATTGCGTACTGACGAAAGTTTACAGTTTATGAATATTTTTACATAAATAGTAATAATTCCACATAGTACAGTGCAACGCGTGGTCCGAAATTGCTGACAAAATTTGGCAATAACAGGAAATACATGCAAGGCAATATAAGGTATATGTATAGCTTGGAAATTGTAATCGATGCTCGCTCGCTCCGCTCGCTCGTATAAATCTAGTCCAACCTCACAACCGATCCGACACGTTAGCAAATTTGAAATAAGTCGCCTCCTTATCGAATAACGAACGTAAGAGGGATTGGTTTTAGGTTAGGCTATAGTTTTCGAGGGAGCACAGCGAGCGAGAGACGCGTATAGGTGTGTCACAAACCAACGGTTTGGCACATAGGGACATTGAAATATTCTCACCAGCCCGAGGAGCCGGAAGTCTTTATCGAATTGCGTACTGACGAAAGTTTACAGTTTATCAATAATTTTACATAAATAGTAATATTTCCACATAGTACAGTGCAACATGTGGTCCGAAATCGCTGACAAAATTAGGCAATAACAGGAAATATATGCAAGGCAATATAAGGTGTATGTATAGCTTGGAAATTGTAATCGTTGCTCGCTCGCTCCGCTTGCTCGTAAAAATCTAGTCCGACCTCACAACCGATCCGACACGTTAGCAAATTTGAAATAAGTCGCCTCCTTATCGAATAACGAACGCAACAGGGACTGGTTTTAGGTTAGGCTATAGTTTTCGAGGGAGCGCAGCGAGCGAGGGACGCGTAAAGGTGTGTCACAAACCAACGGTTTGGCACATAGGGACATTGAAATATTCTCACCAGCCCGAGGAGC
The DNA here is from genome assembly GCF_910591885.1 of Bombus terrestris. Lineage (NCBI taxonomy): Eukaryota > Metazoa > Arthropoda > Insecta > Hymenoptera > Apidae > Bombus > Bombus terrestris. Next base: position 4,793,902 of record NW_025963549.1, read on the forward strand.
CGGAAGTCTTTATCGAATTGCGTACTGACGAAAGTTTACAGTTTATCAATAATTTTACATAAATAGTAATATTTCCACATAGTACAGTGCAACGTGTGGTCCGAAATTGCTGACAAAATTTGGCAATAACACGAAATACATGCAAGGCAATATAAGGTATATGTATAGCTTGGAAATTGAAATCGTTGCTCGCTCGCTCCGATCGATCGTAAAAATCTAGTCCGACCTCACAACCGATCCGACACGTTAGCAAATTTGAAATAAGTCGCCTCCTTATCGAATAACGAACGCAAGAGGGATTGGTTTTAGGTTAGGCTATAGTTTTCGAGCGAGCGCAGCGAGCGCGGGTCGCGTAAAGGTGTGTCACAAACCAACGGTTTGGCACACAGGGACATTGAAATATTCGCACCAGCCCGAGGAACCGCATGTCTCTATCGAATTGCGTACTGACGAAAGTTTACAGTTTATGAATATTTTTACATAAATAGTAATAATTCCACATAGTACAGTGCAACGCGTGGTCCGAAATTGCTGACAAAATTTGGCAATAACAGGAAATACATGCAAGGCAATATAAGGTATATGTATAGCTTGGAAATTGTAATCGTTGCTCGCTCGCTCCGCTCGCTCCGCTCGCTCGTATAAATCTAGTCCAACCTCACAACCGATCCGACACGTTAGCAAATTTGAAATAAGTCGCCTCCTTATCGAATAACGAACGTAAGAGGGATTGGTTTTAGGTTAGGCTATAGTTTTCGAGGGAGCACAGCGAGCGAGGGACGCGTAAAGGTGTGTCACAAACCAACGGTTTGGCACATAGGGACATTGAAATATTCGCACCAGCCCGAGGAGCCGGAAGTCTTTATCGAATTGCGTACTGACGAAAGTTTACAGTTTATCAATAATTTTACATAAATAGTAATATTTCCACATAGTACAGTGCAACGTGTGGTCCGAAATCGCTGACAAAATTAGGCAATAACAGGAAATATATGCAAGGCAATATAAGGTGTATGTATAGCTTGGAAATTGTAATCGTTGCTCGCTCGCTCCGCTCGCTCGTAAAAATCTAGTTCGACCTCACAACCGATCCGACACGTTAGCAAATTTGAAATAAGTCGCCTCCTTATCGAATAACGAACGCAAGAGGGATTGTCTTTAGGTTAGGCTATAGTTTTCGAGCGAGCGCAGCGAGCGAGGGACGCGTAAAGGTGTGTCACAAACCAACGGTTTGGCACATTGGGACATTGAAATATTCGCACCATTCCGAGGAGCCGGAAGTCTTTACCGAACTGCGTACTGTCCAAAGTTTACAGTTTATCACTAGTTTTACATAAATAGTAATATTTCCACATAGTACAGCCCAACGTGTGGTCCGAAATCGCTGACAAAATTAGGCAATAACAGGAAATATATGCAAGGCAATATAAGGTGTATGTATAGCTTGGAAATTGTAATCGTTGCTCGCTCCCTCCGCTCGCTCTTAAAAATATAGTCCGACCTCACAACCGATCCGACACGTTAGCAAATTTGAAATAAGTCGCCTCCTTATCGAATAACGAACGCAAGAGGGATTGTCTTTAGGTTAGGCTATAGTTTTCGAGCGAGCGCAGCGAGCGAGGGACGCGTAAAGGTGTGTCACAAACCAACGGCTTGGCACATAGGGACATTGAAATATTCGCACCAGCCCGAGGAGCCGGAAGTCTTTATCGAATTGCGTACTGACGAAAGTTTACAGTTTATCAATAGTTTCACATAAATAGTAATAATTCCACATAGTACAGTGCAACGTGTGGTCCGAAATCGCTGACAAAATTAGGCAATAACAGGAAATATATGCAAGATTATATAAGGTATATGTATAGCTTGGAAATTGTAATCGTTGCTCGCTCGCTCCGCTCGCTCGTAAAAATGTAGTCCGACCTCACAACCGATCCGACACGTTAGCAAATTTGAAATAAGTCGCCTCCTTATCGAATAACGAACGCAAGAGGGATTGGTTCTGGGTTAGGCTATAGTTTTCGAGCGAGCGCAGCGAGCGAGGGACGCGTAAAGGTGTGTCACAAACCAACGGTTTGGCACATAGGGACATTGAAATATTCGCACCAGCCTGAGGAGCCGGAAGTCTTTATCGAACTGCGTAGTGACAAAAGTTTACAGTTTATCAATAGTTTTACATAACAAGTAATATTTCCAAATAGTACAGTGCAACATGTGGCCCGAAATCGCTGACAAAATTAGGCAATAACAGGAAATATATGCAAGGCAATATAAGGTGTATGTATAGCTTGGAAATTGTAATCGTTGCTCGCTCGCTCCGCTTGCTCGTAAAAATCTAGTCCGACCTCACAACCGATCCGACACGTTAGCAAATTTGAAATAAGTCGCCTCCTTATCGAATAACGAACGCAAGAGGGATTGTCTTTAGGTTAGGATATAGTTTTCGAGCGAGCGAGGGACGCATAAAGGTGTGTCACAAACCAACGGCTTGGCACATAGGGACATTGAAATATTCGCACGAGCCCGAGGAGCCGGAAGTCTTTATCGAATTGCGTACTGACGAAAGTTTACAGTTTACCAATAGTTTTACATAAATAGTAATATTTCCACATAGTACAGTGCAACGTGTGGTCCGAAATTGCTGACAAAATTTGGCAATAACACGAAATACATGCAAGATTATATAAGGTATATGTATAGCTTGGAAATTGTAATCGTTGCTCGCTCGCTCCGCTCGCTCGTAAAAATGTAGTCCGACCTCACAACCGATCCGACACGTTAGCAAATTTGAAATAAGTCGCCTCCTTATCGAATAACGAACGCAAGAGGGATTGGTTCTGGGTTAGGCTATAGTTTTCGAGCGAGCGCAGCGAGCGAGGGACGCGTAAAGGTGTGTCACAAACCAACGGTTTGGCACATAGGGACATTGAAATATTCGCACCAGCCTGAGGAGCCGGAAGTCTTTATCGAACTGCGTAGTGACAAAAGTTTACAGTTTATCAATAGTTTTACATAACAAGTAATATTTCCAAATAGTACAGTCCAACGTGTGGTCCGAAGTCGCTGACAAAATTAGGCAATAACAGGAAATATATGCAAGGCAATATAAGGTATATGTATAGCTTGGAAATTGTAATCGTTGCTCGCTCGCTCCGCTCGCTCGTAAAAATCTTGTCCAACCTTACAACCGATCCGACACGTTAGCAAATTTGAAATAAGTCGCCTCATTATCGAATAACGAACGCAAGAGGGCTTGGTTTTAGGTTAGACTATAGTTTTCGAGCGAGCGCAGCGAGCGAGGGTCGCGTAAATGTTTGTCGCAATCCAACGGTTTGGTACATAGGGACATTGAAATATTCGCACTAGCCCGAGGAGCCGGAAGTCTTTATCGAATTGCGTACTGACGAAAGTTTACAGTTTATCAATAATTTTACATAAATAGTAATATTTCCACATAGTACAGTGCAACGTGTGGTCCGAAATCGCTGACAAAATTAGGCAATAACAGGAAATATATGCAAGGCAATATAAGGTGTATGTATAGCTTGGAAATTGTAATCGTTGCTCGCTCGCTCCGCTCGCTCGTAAAAATCTAGTTCGACCTCACAACCGATCCGACACGTTAGCAAATTTGAAATAAGTCGCCTCCTTATCGAATAACGAACGCAAGAGGGATTGTCTTTAGGTTAGGCTATAGTTTTCGAGCGAGCGCAGCGAGCGAGGGACGCGTAAAGGTGTGTCACAAACCAACGGTTTGGCACATTGGGACATTGAAATATTCGCACCATTCCGAGGAGCCGGAAGTCTTTACCGAACTGCGTACTGTCCAAAGTTTACAGTTTATCACTAGTTTTACATAAATAGTAATATTTCCACATAGTACAGCCCAACGTGTGGTCCGAAATCGCTGACAAAATTAGGCAATAACAGGAAATATATGCAAGGCAATATAAGGTGTATGTATAGCTTGGAAATTGTAATCGTTGCTCGCTCCCTCCGCTCGCTCTTAAAAATATAGTCCGACCTCACAACCGATCCGACACGTTAGCAAATTTGAAATAAGTCGCCTCCTTATCGAATAACGAACGCAAGAGGGATTGTCTTTAGGTTAGGCTATAGTTTTCGAGCGAGCGCAGCGAGCGAGGGACGCGTAAAGGTGTGTCACAAACCAACGGCTTGGCACATAGGGACATTGAAATATTCGCACCAGCCCGAGGAGCCGGAAGTCTTTATCGAATTGCGTACTGACGAAAGTTTACAGTTTATCAATAGTTTCACATAAATAGTAATAATTCCACATAGTACAGTGCAACGTGTGGTCCGAAATCGCTGACAAAATTAGGCAATAACAGGAAATATATGCAAGATTATATAAGGTATATGTATAGCTTGGAAATTGTAATCGTTGCTCGCTCGCTCCGCTCGCTCGTAAAAATGTAGTCCGACCTCACAACCGATCCGACACGTTAGCAAATTTGAAATAAGTCGCCTCCTTATCGAATAACGAACGCAAGAGGGATTGGTTCTGGGTTAGGCTATAGTTTTCGAGCGAGCGCAGCGAGCGAGGGACGCGTAAAGGTGTGTCACAAACCAACGGTTTGGCACATAGGGACATTGAAATATTCGCACCAGCCTGAGGAGCCGGAAGTCTTTATCGAACTGCGTAGTGACAAAAGTTTACAGTTTATCAATAGTTTTACATAACAAGTAATATTTCCAAATAGTACAGTGCAACATGTGGCCCGAAATCGCTGACAAAATTAGGCAATAACAGGAAATATATGCAAGGCAATATAAGGTGTATGTATAGCTTGGAAATTGTAATCGTTGCTCGCTCGCTCCGCTTGCTCGTAAAAATCTAGTCCGACCTCACAACCGATCCGACACGTTAGCAAATTTGAAATAAGTCGCCTCCTTATCGAATAACGAACGCAAGAGGGATTGTCTTTAGGTTAGGATATAGTTTTCGAGCGAGCGAGGGACGCATAAAGGTGTGTCACAAACCAACGGCTTGGCACATAGGGACATTGAAATATTCGCACGAGCCCGAGGAGCCGGAAGTCTTTATCGAATTGCGTACTGACGAAAGTTTACAGTTTACCAATAGTTTTACATAAATAGTAATATTTCCACATAGTACAGTGCAACGTGTGGTCCGAAATTGCTGACAAAATTTGGCAATAACACGAAATACATGCAAGGCAATATAAGGTATATGTATAGCTTGGAAATTGTAATCGTTACTCGCTCGCTCCGCTCGCTCGTAAAAATCTAGTCCGACCTCACAAGCGATCCGACACGTTAGCAAATTTGATATTAGTCGCCTCCTTATCGAATAACTAGCGTAAGAGGGATTGGTTTTAGGTTAGGCTATAGTTTTCGAGCGAGCGTAGCGAGCGAGGGACGCGTAAAGGTGTGTCACAAACCAACGGCTTGGCACCTATGGACATTGAAATATTCGCACTAGCTCGAGGAGCCGGAAGTCTTTATCGAATTGCGTACTGACGAAAGTTCACAGTTTATGAATATTTTTACATAAATAGTAATAATTCCACATAGTACAGTGCAACGCGTGGTCCGAAATTGCTGACAAAATTTGGCAATAACAGGAAATACATGCAAGGCAATATAAGGTATATGTATAGCTTGGAAATTGTAATCGTTGCTCGCTCGCTCCGCTCGCTCGTAAAAATCTAGTCCGACCTCACAAGCGATCCGACACGTTAGCAAATTTGAAATAAGTCGCCTCCTTATCGAATAACGAACGCAAGAGGGATTGTCTTTAGGTTAGGCTATAGTTTTCGAGCGAGCGCAGCGAGCGACGGACGCGTAAAGGTGTGTCACAAACCAACGGTTTGGCACACAGGGACATTGAAATATTCGCACCAGCCCGAGGAACCGCATGTCTTTATCGAATTGCGTACTGACGAAAGTTTACTGTTTATGAATATTTTTACATAAATAGTAATAATTCCACATAGTACAGTGCAACGTGTGGTCCGAAATCGCTGACATAATTAGGCAATAACAGGAAATATATGCAAGGCAATATAGGGTATATGCATAGCTTGGAAATTGTAATCGTTGCTCGCTCGCTCCGCTCGCTCGTAAAAATCTTGTCCAACCTTACAACCGATCCGACACGTTAGCAAATTTGAAATAAGTCGCCTCATTATCGAATAACGAACGCAAGAGGGCTTGGTTTTAGGTTAGACTATAGTTTTCGAGCGAGCGCAGCGAGCGAGGGTCGCGTAAATGTTTGTCGCAATCCAACGGTTTGGCACATAGGGACATTGAAATATTCGCACTAGCCCGAGGAGCCGGAAGTCTTTATCGAATTGCGTACTGACGAAAGTTTACAGTTTATGAATATTTTTACATAAATAGTAATAATTCCACATAGTACAGTGCAACGCGTGGTCCGAAATTGCTGACAAAATTTGGCAATAACAGGAAATACATGCAAGGCAATATAAGGTATATGTATAGCTTGGAAATTGTAATCGTTGCTCGCTCGCTCCGCTCGCTCGTATAAATCTAGTCCAACCTCACAACCGATCCGACACGTTAGCAAATTTGAAATAAGTCGCCTCCTTATCGAATAACGAACGTAAGAGGGATTGGTTTTAGGTTAGGCTATAGTTTTCGAGGGAGCACAGCGAGCGAGGGACGCGTAAAGGTGTGTCACAAACCAACGGCTTGGCACATAGGGACATTGAAATATTCGCACCAGCCCGAGGAGCCGGAAGTCTTTATCGAATTGCGTACTGACGAAAGTTTACAGTTTACCAATAGTTTTACATAAATAGTAATATTTCCACATAGCACAGTGCAACGTGTGGTCCGAAATTGCTGACAAAATTTGGCAATAACACGAAATACATGCAAGGCAATATAAGGTATATGTATAGCTTGGAAATTGAAATCGTTGCTCGCTCGCTCCGCTCGATCGTAAAAATCTAGTCCGACCTCACAACCGATCCGACACGTTAGCAAATTTGAAATAAGTCGCCTCCTTATCGAATAACGAACGCAAGAGGGATTGTCTTTAGGTTAGGCTATAGTTTTCGAGCGAGCGAGGGACGCATAAAGGTGTGTCACATACCAACGGCTTGGCACATAGGGACATTGAAATATTCGCACGAGCCCGAGGAGCCGGAAGTCTTTATCGAATTGCGTACTGACGAAAGTTTACAGTTTACCAATAGTTTTACATAAATAGTAATATTTCCACATAGTACAGTGCAACGTGTGGTCCGAAATTGCTGACAAAATTTGGCAATAACACGAAATACATGCAAGGCAATATAAGGTATATGTATAGCTTGGAAATTGTAATCGTTGCTCGCTCGCTCCGCTCGCTCGTAAAAATCTAGTCCGACCTCACAACCGATCCGACACGTTAGCAAATTTGAAATAAGTCGCCTCATTATCGAATAACGAACGCAAGAGTGCTTGGTTTTAGGTTAGGCTATAGTTTTCGAGCGAGCGTAGCGAGCGAGGGACGCGTAAAGGTGTGTCACAAACCAACGGCTTGGCACCTATGGACATTGAAATTTTCGCACCAGCTCGAGGAGCCGGAAGTCTTTATCGAATTGCGTACTGACGAAAGTTTACAGTTTATGAATATTTTTACATAAATAGTAATAATTCCACATAGTACAGTGCAACGCGTGGTCCGAAACTGCTGACAAAATTTGGCAATAACAGGAAATACATGCAAGGCAATATAAGGTATATGTATGGCTTGGAAATTGTAATCGTTGCTCGCTCGCTCCGCTCGCTCGTAAAAATCTAGTCCGACCTCACAAGCGATCCGACACGTTAGCAAATTTGAAATAAGTCGCCTCCTTATCGAATAACGAACGCAAGAGGGATTGTCTTTAGGTTAGGCTATAGTTTTCGAGCGAGCGCAGCGAGCGAGGGACGCGTAAAGGTGTGTCACAAACCAACGGTTTGACACACAGGGACATTGAAATATTCGCACCAGCCCGAGGAACCGCATGTCTTTATCGAATTGCGTACTGACAAAAGTTTACAGTTTATCAATAGTTTTACATAAATAGTAAATTTTCCAGATAGTACAGTGCAACGTGTGGTCCGAAATTGCTGACAAAATTTGGCAATAACACGAAATACATGCAAGGCAATATAAGGTATATGTATAGCTTGGAAATTGTAATCGTTACTCGCTCGCTCCGCTCGCTCGTAAAAATCTTGTCCAACCTTACAACCGATCCGACACGTTAGCAAATTTGAAATAAGTCGCCTCATTATCGAATAACGAACGCAAGAGTGCTTGGTTTTAGGTTAGACTATAGTTTTCGAGCGAGCGCAGCGAGCGAGGGTCGCGTAAATGTGTGTCGCAATCCAACGGTTTGGCACATAGGGACATTGAAATATTCGCACCAGCCCGAGGAGCCGGAAGTCTTAATCGAATTGCGTACTGACGAAAGTTTACTGTTTATGAATATTTTTACATAAATAGTAATAATTCCACATAGTACAGTGCAACGTGTGGTCCGAAATCGCTGACAAAATTAGGCAATAACACGAAATATATGCAAGGCAATATAAGGTATATGTATAGCTTGGAAATTGTAATCGTTGATCGCTCGCTCCGCTCGCTCGTAAAAATCCAGTCCGACCTCACAACCGATCCGACACGTTAGCAAATTTGAAATTAGTCGCCTCCTTATCGAATAACGAACTCAAGAGGGATTGGTTTTAGGTTAGGCTATGGTATTCGAGCGAGCGCAGCGAGCGAGGGACGCGTAAAGGTGTGTCACAAACCAACGGTTTGGCACATAGGGACATTGAAATATTCGCACCAACCTGAGGAGCCGGAAGTCTTTATCGAACTGCGTACTGGCAAAAGTTTACAGTTTATCAAAATTTTTACATAAATAGTAATATTTCCACATAGTACAGTCCAACGTGTGGTCCGAAATCGCTGACAAAATTAGGCAATAACAGGAAATATATGCAAGGCAATATAAGGTATATGTATAGCTTGGAAATTGTAATCGTTGCTCGCTCGCTCCGCTCGCTCGTAAAAATCTAGTCCGACCTCACAATCGATCCGACACGTTAGCAAATTTGAAATAAGTCGCCTCCTTATCGAATAACGAACTCAAGAGGGATTGGTTTTAGGTTAGGCTATGGTTTTCGAGCGAGCGCAGCGAGCGAGGGACGCGTAAAGGTGTGTCACAAACCAACGGTTTGGCACATAGGGACATTGAAATATTCGCACCAGCCTGAGGAGCCGGAAGTCTTTATCGAACTGCGTACTGACAAAAGTTTACAGTTTATCAATATTTTTACATAAATAGTAATAATTCCACATAGTACAGTGCAACGTGTGGTCCGAAATCGCTGACAAAATTAGGCAATAACAGGAAATATATGCAAGGTTATATAAGGTATATGTATAGCTTGGAAATTGTAATCGTTGCTCGCTCGCTCCGCTCGATCGTAAAAATCAAGTCCAGCCTCACAACCGATCAGACACGTTAGCAAATTTGAAATAAGTCGCCTCCTTATCGAATAACGAACGTAAGAGTGATTGGTTATAGGTTAGGCTATACTTTTCGAGGGAGCACAGCGAGCGAGGGACGCGTAAAGGTGTGTCACAAACCAACGGCTTGGCACCTATGGACATTGAAATATTCGCACCAGCCCGAGGAACCGCAAGTATTTATTGAATTGCGTACTGACAAAAGTTTACAGTTTACCAATAGTTTTACATAAATAGTAATATTTTCACATAGTACAGTGCAACGTGTTGTCCGAAATCGCTGACAAAATTAAGCAATATCAGGAAATATATGCAAGGCAATATAAGGTGTATGTATAGCTTGGAAATTGTAATCGTTGCTCGCTCGCGCCGCTCGCTCGTAAAAATCTAGTCCGACCTCACAACCGATCCGACACGTTAGCAAATTTGAAATAAGTCGCCTCCTTATCGAATAACGAACGCAAGAGGGATTGGTTTTAGGTTAGGCTATAGTTTTCGAGCGAGCGCAGCGAGCGAGGGACGCGTAAAGGTGTGTCACAAACCAACGGTTTGGCACACAGGGACATTGAAATATTCGCACCAGCTCGAGGAACCGCAAGTATTTATTGAATTGCGTACTGACAAAAGTTTACAGTTTACCAATAGTTTTACATAAATAGTAATATTTTCACATAGTACAGTGCAATGTGTGGTCCGAAATCGCTGACAAAATTAGGCAATAACAGGAAATATATGCAAGGTTATATAAGGTATATGTATAGCTTGGAAATTGTAATCGTTGCTCGCTCGCTCCGCTCGCTCGTAAAAATCTAGTCCAACCTCACAACCGATCCGACACGTTAGCAAATTTGAAATAAGTCGCCTCCTTATCGAATAACGAACGCAAGAGGGATTGGTTTTAGGTTAGGCTATAGTTTTCGAGCGAGCGCAGCGAGCGAGGGACGCGTAATGGTGTGTCACAAACCAACGGTTTGGCACATAGGGACATTGAAATATTCCACCAGCCTGAGAAGCCGGAAGTCTTTATCGAACTGCGTACTGACAAAAGTTTACAGTTTATCAATATTTTTACATAAATAGTAATAATTCCACATAGTACAGTGCAACGTGTGGTCCGAAATCGCTGACAAAGTTAGGCAATAACAGGAAATATATGCAAGGTTATATAAGGTATATGTATAGCTTGGAAATTGTAATCGTTGCTCGCTCGCTCCGCTCGCTCGTAAAAATCTAGTCCGACCTCACAACCGATCCGACACGTTAGCAACTTTGAAATTAGTCGCCTCCTTATCGAATAACGAACGCAAGAGGGATTGGTTTTAGGTTAGGCTATAGTTTTCGAGCGAGCGCAGCGAGCGAGGGACGCGTAAAGGTGTGTCACAAACCAACGGTTTGGCACATAGGGACATTGAAATATTCGCACCAGCCTGAGGAGCCGGAAGTCTTTATCGAACTGCGTACTGACAAAAGTTTACAGTTTATCAATATTTTTACATAAATAGTAATAATTCCACATAGTACAGTGCAACGTGTGGTCCGAAATCGCTGACAAAGTTAGGCAATAACAGGAAATATATGCAAGGTTATATAAGGTATATGTATAGCTTGGAAATTGTAATCGTTGCTCGCTCGCTCCGCTCGATCGTAAAAATCAAGTCCAGCCTCACAACCGATCAGACACGTTAGCAAATTTGAAATAAGTCGCCTCCTTATCGAATAACGAACGCAAGAGTGATTGGTTATAGGTTAGGCTATACTTTTCGAGGGAGCACAGCGAGCGAGGGACGCGTAAAGGTGTGTCACAAACCAACGGCTTGGCACCTAGGGACATTGAAATATTCGCACCAGCCCGAGGAACCGCAAGTATTTATCGAATTGCGTACTGACAAAAGTTTACAGTTTACCAATAGTTTTACATAAATAGTAATATTTTCACATAGTACAGTGCAACGTGTTGTCCGAAATCGCTGACAAAATTAGGCAATAACAGGAAATATATGCAAGGCAATATAAGGTATATGTATAGCGTGGAAATTGTAATCGTTGCTGGCTCGTACCGCTCGCTCGTAAAAATCTAGTCCAACCTAACAACAGATCCGACACGTTCGAAAATTTGAAATAAGTCGCCTCCTTATCGAATAACGAACGCAAGAGGGATTGGTTTTAGGTTAGGCTATAGTTTTCGAGCGAGCGCAGCGAGCGAGGGACGCGTAAAGGTGTGTCACAAACCAACGGTTTGGCACATAGTGACATTGAAATATTCGCACCAGCTCGAGGAACCGCAAGTCTTTATCGAATTGCGTACTGACAAAAGTTTACAGTTTATCAATAGTTTTACATAAATAGTAATATTTCCACATAGTACAGTGCAATGTGTGGTCCGAAATCGCTGACAAAATTAGGCAATATCAGGAAATATATGCAAGGCAATATAAGGTATATGTATAGCTTGGAAATTGTAATCGTTGCTCGCTCGCGCCGCTCGCTCGTAAAAATCTAGTCCGACCTCACAACCGATCCGACACGTTAGCAAATTTGAAACTAGTCGCCTCCTTATCGAATAACGAACGCAAGAGGGATTGGTTTTAGGTTAGGCTATAGTTTTCGAGCGAGCGCAGCGAGCGAGGGACGCGTAAAGGTGTGTCACAAACCAACGGTTTGGCACACAGGGACATTGAAATATTCGCACCAGCTCGAGGAACCGCAAGTATTTATTGAATTGCGTACTGACAAAAGTTTACAGTTTACCAATAGTTTTACATAAATAGTAATATTTTCACATAGTACAGTGCAATGTGTGGTCCGAAATCGCTGACAAAATTAGGCAATAACAGGAAATATATGCAAGGTTATATAAGGTATATGTATAGCTTGGAAATTGAAATCGTTGCTCGCTCGCTCCGCTCTCTCGTAAAAATCTAGTCCGACCTCACAACCGATCCGACACGTTCCCAAATTTGAAATAAGTCGCCTCCTTATCGAATAACGAACGCAAGAGGGATTGGTTTTAGGTTAGGCTATAGTTTTCGAGCGAGCGCAGCGAGCGAGGGACGCGTAATGGTGTGTCACAAACCAACGGTTTGGCACATAGGGACATTGAAATATTCCACCAGCCTGAGAAGCCGGAAGTCTTTATCGAACTGCGTACTGACAAAAGTTTACAGTTTATCAATATTTTTACATAAATAGTAATAATTCCACATAGTACAGTGCAACGTGTGGTCCGAAATCGCTGACAAAGTTAGGCAATAACAGGAAATATATGCAAGGTTATATAAGGTATATGTATAGCTTGGAAATTGTAATCGTTGCTCGCTCGCTCCGCTCGCTCGTAAAAATCTAGTCCGACCTCACAACCGATCCGACACGTTAGCAACTTTGAAATTAGTCGCCTCCTTATCGAATAACGAACGCAAGAGGGATTGGTTTTAGGTTAGGCTATAGTTTTCGAGCGAGCGCAGCGAGCGAGGGACGCGTAAAGGTGTGTCACAAACCAACGGTTTGGCACATAGGGACATTGAAATATTCGCACCAGCCTGAGGAGCCGGAAGTCTTTATCGAACTGCGTACTGACAAAAGTTTACAGTTTATCAATATTTTTACATAAATAGTAATAATTCCACATAGTACAGTGCAACGTGTGGTCCGAAATCGCTGACAAAGTTAGGCAATAACAGGAAATATATGCAAGGTTATATAAGGTATATGTATAGCTTGGAAATTGTAATCGTTGCTCGCTCGCTCCGCTCGATCGTAAAAATCTAGTCCAGCCTCACAACCGATCAGACACGTTAGCAAATTTGAAATAAGTCGCCTCCTTATCGAATAACGAACGTAAGAGTGATTGGTTATAGGTTAGGCTATACTTTTCGAGGGAGCACAGCGAGCGAGGGACGCGTAAAGGTGTGTCACAAACCAACGGCTTGGCACCTAGGGACATTGAAATATTCGCACCAGCCCGAGGAACCGCAAGTATTTATCGAATTGCGTACTGACAAAAGTTTACAGTTTACCAATAGTTTTACATAAATAGTAATATTTTCACATAGTACAGTGCAACGTGTTGTCCGAAATCGCTGACAAAATTAGGCAATAACAGGAAATATATGCAAGGCAATATAAGGTATATGTATAGCGTGGAGATTGTAATCGCTGCTGGCTCGTACCGCTCGCTCGTAAAAATCTAGTCCAACCTAACAACAGATCCGACACGTTCGAAAATTTGAAATAAGTCGCCTCCTTATCGAATAACGAACGCAAGAGGGATTGGTTTTAGGTTAGGCTATAGTTTTCGAGCGAGCGCAGCGAGCGAGGGACGCGTAAAGGTGTGTCACAAACCAACGGTTTGGCACATAGGGACATTGAAATATTCGCACCAGCTCGAGGAACCGCAAGTCTTTATCGAATTGCGTACTGACAAAAGTTTACAGTTTATCAATAGTTTTACATAAATAGTAATATTTCCACATAGTACAGTGCAATGTGTGGTCCGAAATCGCTGACAAAATTAGGCAATAACAGGAAATATATGCAAGGCAATATAAGGTGTATGTATAGCTTGGAAATTGTAATCGTTGCTCGCTCGCGCCGCTCGCTCGTAAAAATCTAGTCCGACCTCACAACCGATCCGACACGTTAGCAAATTTGAAATTAGTCGCCTCCTTATCGAATAACGAACGCAAGAGGGATTGGTTTTAGGTTAGGCTATAGTTTTCGAGCGAGCGCAGCGAGCGAGGGACGCGTAAAGGTGTGTCACAAACCAACGGTTTGGCACATAGGGACATTGAAATATTCGCACCAGCTCGAGGAACCGCAAGTATTTATTGAATTGCGTACTGACAAAAGTTTACAGTTTACCAATAGTTTTACATAAATAGTAATATTTTCACATAGTACAGTGCAATGTGTGGTCCGAAATCGCTGACAAAATTAGGCAATAACAGGAAATATATGCAAGGTTATATAAGGTATATGTATAGCTTGGAAATTGAAATCGTTGCTCGCTCGCTCCGCTCGCTCGTAAAAATCTAGTCCGACCTCACAAGCGATCCGACACGTTAGCAAATTTGAAATAAGTCGCCTCCTTATCGAATAACGAACGCAAGAGGGATTGGTTTTAGGTTAGGCTATTGTATTCGAGCGAGCGCAGCGAGCGGGCGACGCGTAATGGTGTGTCACAAACCAACGGTTTGGCACATAGGGACATTGAAATATTCCACCAGCCTGAGAAGCCGGAAGTCTTTATCGAACTGCGTACTGACAAAAGTTTACAGTTTATCAATATTTTTACATAAATAGTAATAATTCCACATAGTACAGTGCAACGTGTGGTCCGAAATCGCTGACAAAGTTAGGCAATAACAGGAAATATATGCAAGGTTATATAAGGTATATGTATAGCTTGGAAATTGTAATCGTTGCTCGCTCGCTCCGCTCGCTCGTAAAAATCTAGTCCGACCTCACAACCGATCCGACACGTTAGCAACTTTGAAATTAGTCGCCTCCTTATCGAATAACGAACGCAAGAGGGATTGGTTTTAGGTTAGGCTATAGTTTTCGAGCGAGCGCAGCGAGCGAGGGACGCGTAAAGGTGTGTCACAAACCAACGGTTTGGCACATAGGGACATTGAAATATTCGCACCAGCCTGAGGAGCCGGAAGTCTTTATCGAACTGCGTACTGACAAAAGTTTACAGTTTATCAATATTTTTACATAAATAGTAATAATTCCACATAGTACAGTGCAACGTGTGGTCCGAAATCGCTGACAAAATTAGGCAATAACAGGAAATATATGCAAGGTTATATAAGGTATATGTATAGCTTGGAAATTGTAATCGTTGCTCGCTCGCTCCGCTCGATCGTAAAAATCTAGTCCAGCCTCACAACCGATCAGACACGTTAGCAAATTTGAAATAAGTCGCCTCCTTATCGAATAACGAACGTAAGAGTGATTGGTTATAGGTTAGGCTATACTTTTCGAGGGAGCACAGCGAGCGAGGGACGCGTAAAGGTGTGTCACAAACCAACGGCTTGGCACCTATGGACATTGAAATATTCGCACCAGCCCGAGGAACCGCAAGTATTTATTGAATTGCGTACTGACAAAAGTTTACAGTTTACCAATAGTTTTACATAAATAGTAATATTTTCACATAGTACAGTGCAACGTGTTGTCCGAAATCGCTGACAAAATTAAGCAATAACAGGAAATATATGCAAGGCAATATAAGGTATATGTATAGCGTGGAGATTGTAATCGTTGCTGGCTCGTACCGCTCGCTCGTAAAAATCTAGTCCAACCTAACAACAGATCCGACACGTTCGCAAATTTGAAATAAGTCGCCTCCTTATCGAATAACGAACGCAAGAGGGATTGGTTTTAGGTTAGGCTATAGTTTTCGAGCGAGCGCAGCGAGCGAGGGACGCGTAAAGGTGTGTCACAAACCAACGGTTCGGCAAATAGTGACATTGAAATATTCGCACCAGCCCAAGGAACCGCAAGTCTTTATCGAATTGCGTACTGACAAAAGTTTACAGTTTATCAATAGTTTTACATAAATAGTAATATTTCCACATAGTACAGTGCAACGTGTGGTCCGAAATCGCTGACAAAATTAGGCAATATCAGGAAATATATGCAAGGCAATATAAGGTGTATGTATAGCTTGGAAATTGTAATCGTTGCTCGCTCGCGCCGCTCGCTCGTAAAAATCTAGTCCGACCTCACAACCGATCCGACACGTTAGCAAATTTGAAACTAGTCGCCTCCTTATCGAATAACGAACGCAAGAGGGATTGGTTTTAGGTTAGGCTATAGTTTTCGAGCGAGCGCAGCGAGCGAGGGACGCGTAAAGGTGTGTCACAAACCAACGGTTTGGCACACAGGGACATTGAAATATTCGCACCAGCTCGAGGAACCGCAAGTATTTATTGAATTGCGTACTGACAAAAGTTTACAGTTTACCAATAGTTTTACATAAATAGTAATATTTTCACATAGTACAGTGCAATGTGTGGTCCGAAATCGCTGACAAAATTAGGCAATAACAGGAAATATATGCAAGGTTATATAAGGTATATGTATAGCTTGGAAATTGAAATCGTTGCTCGCTCGCTCCGCTCGCTCGTAAAAATCTAGTCCGACCTCACAACCGATCCGACACGTTAGCAAATTTGAAATAAGTCGCCTCCTTATCGAATAACGAACGCAAGAGGGATTGGTTTTAGGTTAGGCTATAGTTTTCGAGCGAGCGCAGCGAGCGAGGGACGCGTAATGGTGTGTCACAAACCAACGGTTTGGCACATAGGGACATTGAAATATTCCACCAGCCTGAGGAGCCGGAAGTCTTTATCGAACTGCGTACTGACAAAAGTTTACAGTTTATCAATATTTTTACATAAATAGTAATAATTCCACATAGTACAGTGCAACGTGTGGTCCGAAATCGCTGACAAAGTTAGGCAATAACAGGAAATATATGCAAGGTTATATAAGGTATATGTATAGCTTGGAAATTGTAATCGTTGCTCGCTCGCTCCGCTCGCTCGTAAAAATCTAGTCCGACCTCACAACCGATCCGACACGTTAGCAACTTTGAAATTAGTCGCCTCCTTATCGAATAACGAACGCAAGAGGGATTGGTTTTAGGTTAGGCCATAGTTTTCGAGCGAGCGCAGCGAGCGAGGGACGCGTAAAGGTGTGTCACAAACCAACGGTTTGGCACATAGGGACATTGAAATATTCGCACCAGCCTGAGGAGCCGGAAGTCTTTATCGAACTGCGTACTGACAAAAGTTTACAGTTTATCAATATTTTTACATAAATAGTAATAATTCCACATAGTACAGTGCAACGTGTGGTCCGAAATCGCTGACAAAATTAGGCAATAACAGGAAATATATGCAAGGTTATATAAGGTATATGTATAGCTTGGAAATTGTAATCGTTGCTCGCTCGCTCCGCTCGATCGTAAAAATCTAGTCCAGCCTCACAACCGATCAGACACGTTAGCAAATTTGAAATAAGTCGCCTCCTTATCGAATAACGAACGTAAGAGTGATTGGTTATAGGTTAGGCTATACTTTTCGAGGGAGCACAGCGAGCGAGGGACGCGTAAAGGTGTGTCACAAACCAACGGCTTGGCACCTATGGACATTGAAATATTCGCACCAGCCCGAGGAACCGCAAGTATTTATTGAATTGCGTACTGACAAAAGTTTACAGTTTACCAATAGTTTTACATAAATAGTAATATTTTCACATAGTACAGTGCAACGTGTTGTCCGAAATCGCTGACAAAATTAGGCAATAACAGGAAATATATGCAAGGCAATATAAGGTATATGTATAGCGTGGAGATTGTAATCGTTGCTGGCTCGTACCGCTCGCTCGTAAAAATCTAGTCCAACCTAACAACAGATCCGACACGTTCGCAAATTTGAAATAAGTCGCCTCCTTATCGAATAACGAACGCAAGAGGGATTGGTTTTAGGTTAGGCTATAGTTTTCGAGCGAGCGCAGCGAGCGAGGGACGCGTAAAGGTGTGTCACAAACCAACGGTTTGGCACATAGGGACATTGAAATATTCGCACCAGCTCGAGGAACCGCAAGTCTTTATCGAATTGCGTACTGACAAAAGTTTACAGTTTATCAATAGTTTTACATAAATAGTAATATTTCCACATAGTACAGTGCAATGTGTGGTCCGAAATCGCTGACAAAATTAGGCAATATCAGGAAATATATGCAAGGCAATATAAGGTGTATGTATAGCTTGGAAATTGTAATCGTTGCTCGCTCGCGCCGCTCGCTCGTAAAAATCTAGTCCGACCTCACAACCGATCCGACACGTTAGCAAATTTGAAACTAGTCGCCTCCTTATCGAATAACGAACTCAAGAGGGATTGGTTTTAGGTTAGGCTATGGTTTTCGAGCGAGCGCAGCGAGCGAGGGACGCGTAAAGGTGTGTCACAAACCAACGGTTTGGCACATAGGGACATTGAAATATTCGCACCAGCCTGAGGAGCCGGAAGTCTTTATCGAACTGCGTACTGGCAAAAGTTTACAGTTTATCAATATTTTTACATAAATAGTAATATTTCCACATAGTACAGTCCAACGTGTGGTCCGAAATCGCTGACAAAATTAGGCAATAACAGGAAATATATGCAAGGCAATATAAGGTATATGTATAGCGTGGAGATTGTAATCGTTGCTGGCTCGTACCGCTCGCTCGTAAAAATCTAGTCCAACCTAACAACAGATCCGACACGTTCGAAAATTTGAAATAAGTCGCCTCCTTATCGAATAACGAACGCAAGAGGGATTGGTTTTAGGTTAGGCTATAGTTTTCGAGCGAGCGCAGCGAGCGAGGGACGCGTAAAGGTGTGTCACAAACCAACGGTTTGGCACATAGGGACATTGAAATATTCGCACCAGCTCGAGGAACCGCAAGTCTTTATCGAATTGCGTACTGACAAAAGTTTACAGTTTATCAATAGTTTTACATAAATAGTAATATTTCCACATAGTACAGTGCAATGTGTGGTCCGAAATCGCTGACAAAATTAGGCAATATCAGGAAATATATGCAAGGCAATATAAGGTGTATGTATAGCTTGGAAATTGTAATCGTTGCTCGCTCGCGCCGCTCGCTCGTAAAAATCTAGTCCGACCTCACAACCGATCCGACACGTTAGCAAATTTGAAACTAGTCGCCTCCTTATCGAATAACGAACTCAAGAGGGATTGGTTTTAGGTTAGGCTATGGTTTTCGAGCGAGCGCAGCGAGCGAGGGACGCGTAAAGGTGTGTCACAAACCAACGGTTTGGCACATAGGGACATTGAAATATTCGCACCAGCCTGAGGAGCCGGAAGTCTTTATCGAACTGCGTACTGGCAAAAGTTTACAGTTTATCAATATTTTTACATAAATAGTAATATTTCCACATAGTACAGTCCAACGTGTGGTCCGAAATCGCTGACAAAATTAGGCAATAACAGGAAATATATGCAAGGCAATATAAGGTATATGTATAGCTTGGAAATTGTAATCGTTGCTCGCTCGCTCCGCTCGCTCGTAAAAATCTAGTCCGACCTCACAATCGATCCGACACGTTAGCAAATTTGAAATAAGTCGCCTCCTTATCGAATAACGAACTCAAGAGGGATTGGTTTTAGGTTAGGCTATGGTTTTCGAGCGAGCGCAGCGAGCGAGGGACGCGTAAAGGTGTGTCACAAACCAACGGTTTGGCACATAGGGACATTGAAATATTCGCACCAGCCTGAGGAGCCGGAAGTCTTTATCGAACTGCGTACTGACAAAAGTTTACAGTTTATCAATATTTTTACATAAATAGTAATAATTCCACATAGTACAGTGCAACGTGTGGTCCGAAATCGCTGACAAAATTAGGCAATAACAGGAAATATATGCAAGGTTATATAAGGTATATGTATAGCTTGGAAATTGTAATCGTTGCTCGCTCGCTCCGCTCGATCGTAAAAATCAAGTCCAGCCTCACAACCGATCAGACACGTTAGCAAATTTGAAACAAGTCGCCTCCTTATCGAATAACGACCGTAAGAGTGATTGGTTATAGGTTAGGCTATACTTTTCGAGGGAGCACAGCGAGCGAGGGACGCGTAAAGGTGTGTCACAAACCAACGGCTTGGCACCTATGGACATTGAAATATTCGCACCAGCCCGAGGAACCGCAAGTATTTATTGAATTGCGTGCTGACAAAAGTTTACAGTTTACCAATAGTTTTACATAAATAGTAATATTTTCACATAGTACAGTGCAACGTGTTGTCCGAAATCGCTGACAAAATTAAGCAATAACAGGAAATATATGCAAGGCAATATAAGGTATATGTATAGCGTGGAGATTGTAATCGTTGCTGGCTCGTACCGCTCGCTCGTAAAAATCTAGTCCAACCTAACAACAGATCCGACACGTTAGCAAATTTGAAATAAGTCGCCTCCTTATCGAATAACGAACGTAAGAGGGATTGGTTTTAGGTTAGGCTATAGTTTTCGAGGGAGCACAGCGAGCGAGGGACGCGTAAAGGTGTGTCACAAACCAACGGTTTGGCACATAGGGACATTGAAATATTCGCACCATCCCGAGGAGCCGGAAGTCTTTATCGAACTGCGTACTGTCCAAAGTTTACAGTTTATCACTAGTTTTACATAAATAGTAATATTTCCACATAGTACAGTGCAACGTGTGGTCCGAAATCGCTGACATAATTAGGCAATAACAGGAAATATATGCAAGGCAATATAAGGTATATGTATAACGTGGAAATTGTAATCGTTGCTCGCTCGCTCGTATAAATCTAGTCCAACCTCACAACCGATCCGACACGTTAGCAAATTTGAAATTAGTCGCCTCCTTATCGAATAACGAATGCAAGAGGGATTGGTTTTAGGTTAGGCTATAGTTTTCGTGCGAGCGCAGCGAGCGAGGGACGCGTAAAGGTGTGTCACAAACCAACGGTTTGGCACATAGGGACATTGAAATATTCGCACCAGCTCGAGGAGCCGGAAGTCTTTATCGAATTGCGTACTGACGAAAGTTTACAGTTTACCAATAGTTTTACATAAATAGTAATATTTCCACATAGTACAGTGCAACGTGTGGTCCGAAATTGCTGACAAAAGTTGGCAATAACAGGAAATACATGCAAGGCAATATAAGGTATATATATAGCGTGGAACTTGTAATCGTTGCTCGCTCGCTCCGCTCGCTCGTAAAAATCTAGTCCAACCTTACAACCGATCCGACACGTTAGTAAATTTGAAATAAGTCGCCTCCTTATCGAATAACGAATGCAAGAGGGACTGGTTTTAGGTTCGGCTATATTTTTCGAGCGAGCGCAGCGAGCGAGGGACGCGTAAAGGTGTGTCACAAACCAACGGTTTGGCACATAGGGACATTGAAATATTCGCACCAGCCCGAGGAGCCGGAAGTCTTTATCGAATTGCGTACTGACGAAAGTTTACAGTTTATCAATAATTTTACATAAATAGTAATATTTCCACATAGTACAGTGCAACATGTGGTCCGAAATCGCTGACAAAATTTGGCAATAACACGAAATACATGCAAGGCAATATCAGGTATATGTATAGCTTGGAAATTGTAATCGTTGCTCGCTCGCTCCGCTCGCTCGTATAAATCTAGTCCAACCTCACAACCGATCCGACACGTTAGCAAATTTGAAATAAGTCGCCTCCTTATCGAATAACGAACGTAAGAGGGATTGGTTTTAGGTTAGGCTATAGTTTTCGAGGGAGCACAGCGAGCGAGGGACGCGTAAAGGTGTGTCACAAACCAACGGCTTGGCACATAGGGACATTGAAATATTCGCACCAGCCCGAGGAGCCGGAACTCTTTATCGAATTGCGTACTGACGAAAGTTTACAGTTTACCAATAGTTTTACATAAATAGTAATATTTCCATATAGTACAGTGCAACGTGTGGTCCGAAATTGCTGACAAAATTTGGCAATAACACGAAATACATGCAAGGCAATATCAGGTATATGTATAGCTTGGAAATTGAAATCGTTGCTCGCTCGCTCCGCTCGATCGTAAAAATCTAGTCCGACCTCACAACCGATCCGACACGTTAGCAAATTTGAAATAAGTCGCCTCCTTATCGAATAACGAACGCAAGAGGGATTGGTTTTAGGTTAGGCTATAGTTTTCGAGCGAGCGCAGCGAGCGCGGGACGCGTAAACGTGTGTCACAAACCAACGGTTTGGCACATAGGGACATTGAAATATTCGCACCAGGCCGAGGAGCCGGAAGTCTTTATCGAATTGCGTACTGACGAAAGTATACAGTTTATCAATAATTTTACATAAATAGTAATATTTCCACATAGTACAGTGCAACATGTGGTCCGAAATCGCTGAGAAAATTAGGCAATAACAGGAAATATATGCAAGGCAATATAAGGTGTATGTATAGCTTGGAAATTGTAATCGTTGCTCGCTCCCTCCGCTCGCTCTTAAAAATCTAGTCCGACCTCACAACCGATCCGACACGCTAGCAAATTTGAAATAAGTCGCCTCCTTATCGAATAACGAACGCAAGAGGGATTGTCTTTAGGTTAGGCTATAGTTTTCGAGCGAGCGCTGCGAGCGAGGGACGCGTAAAGGTGTGTCACAAACTAACGGCTTGGCACATAGGGACATTGAAATATTCGCACCAGCCCGAGGAGCCGGAAGTCTTTATCGAATTGCGTACTGACGAAAGTTTACAGTTTACCAATAGTTTTACATAAATAGTAATATTTCCACATAGTACAGTGCAACGTGTGGTCCGAAATCGCTGACAAAATTAGGCAATAACAGGAAATATATGCAAGGCAATATAAGGTGTATGTATAGCTTGGAAATTGTAATCGCTGCTCGCTCGCTCCGCTCGCTCGTAAAAATCTAGTCCGACCTCACAACCGATCCGACACGTTAGCAAATTTGAAATTAGTCGCCTCCTTATCGAATAACGAATGCAAGAGGGATTGGTTTTAGGTTAGGCTATAGTTTTCGTGCGAGCGCAGCGAGCGAGGGACGCGTAAAGGTGTGTCACAAACCAACGGTTTGGCACATAGGGACATTGAAATATTCGCACCAGCTCGAGGAACCGCAAGTATTTATCGAATTGCGTACTGACAAAAGTTTACAGTTTATCACTAGTTTTACATAAATAGTAATATTTCCACATAGTACAGTGCAACGTGTGGTCCGAAATTGCTGACAAAATTTGGCAATAACACGAAATACATGCAAGGCAATATCAGGTATATGTATAGCTTGGAAATTGTAATCGTTGCTCGCTCGCTCCGCTCGCTCGTATAAATCTAGTCCAACCTCACAACCGATCCGACACGTTAGCAAATTTGAAATAAGTCGCCTCCTTATCGAATAACGAACGTAAGAGGGATTGGTTTTAGGTTAGGCTATAGTTTTCGAGGGAGCACAGCGAGCGAGGGACGCGTAAAGGTGTGTCACAAACCAACGGCTTGGCACATAGGGACATTGAAATATTCGCACCAGCCCGAGGAGCCGGAACTCTTTATCGAATTGCGTACTGACGAAAGTTTACAGTTTACCAATAGTTTTACATAAATAGTAATATTTCCATATAGTACAGTGCAACGTGTGGTCCGAAATTGCTGACAAAATTTGGCAATAACACGAAATACATGCAAGGCAATATCAGGTATATGTATAGCTTGGAAATTGAAATCGTTGCTCGCTCGCTCCGCTCGATCGTAAAAATCTAGTCCGACCTCACAACCGATCCGACACGTTAGCAAATTTGAAATAAGTCGCCTCCTTATCGAATAACGAACGCAAGAGGGATTGGTTTTAGGTTAGGCTATAGTTTTCGAGCGAGCGCAGCGAGCGCGGGACGCGTAAACGTGTGTCACAAACCAACGGTTTGGCACATAGGGACATTGAAATATTCGCACCAGGCCGAGGAGCCGGAAGTCTTTATCGAATTGCGTACTGACGAAAGTATACAGTTTATCAATAATTTTACATAAATAGTAATATTTCCACATAGTACAGTGCAACATGTGGTCCGAAATCGCTGACAAAATTAGGCAATAACAGGAAATATATGCAAGGCAATATAAGGTGTATGTATAGCTTGGAAATTGTAATCGTTGCTCACTCCCTCCGCTCGCTCTTAAAAATCTAGTCCGACCTCACAACCGATCCGACACGCTAGCAAATTTGAAATAAGTCGCCTCCTTATCGAATAACGAACGCAAGAGGGATTGTCTTTAGGTTAGGCTATAGTTTTCGAGCGAGCGCAGCGAGCGAGGGACGCGTAAAGGTGTGTCACAAACTAACGGCTTGGCACATAGGGACATTGAAATATTCGCACCAGCCCGAGGAGCCGGAAGTCTTTATCGAATTGCGTACTGACGAAAGTTTACAGTTTACCAATAGTTTTACATAAATAGTAATATTTCCACATAGTACAGTGCAACGTGTGGTCCGAAATCGCTGACAAAATTAGGCAATAACAGGAAATATATGCAAGGCAATATAAGGTGTATGTATAGCTTGGAAATTGTAATCGTTGCTCGCTCGCTCCGCACGCTCGTAAAAATCTAGTTCGACCTCACAACCGATCCGACACGTTAGCAAATTTGAAATAAGTCGCCTCCTTATCGAATAACGAACGCAAGAGGGATTGTCTTTAGGTTAGGCTATAGTTTTCGAGCGAGCGCAGCGAGCGAGGGACGCGTAAAGGTGTGTCACAAACCAACGGTTTGGCACATAGGGACATTGAAATATTCGCACCAGCCTGAGGAGCCGGAAGTCTTTATCGAACTGCGTACTGACAAAAGTTTACAGTTTATCAATATTTTTACATAAATAGTAATAATTCCACATAGTACAGTGCAACGTGTGGTCCGAAATCGCTGACAAAATTAGGCAATAACAGGAAATATATGCAAGGTTATATAAGGTATATGTATAGCTTGGAAATTGTAATCGTTGCTGGCTCGCTCCGCCCGATCGTAAAAATCAAGTCCAGCCTCACAACCGATCAGACACGTTAGCAAATTTGAAATAAGTCGCCTCCTTATCGAATAACGAACGTAAGAGTGATTGGTTTTAGGTTAGGCTATAGTTTTCGAGGGAGCACAGCGAGCGAGGGACGCGTAGTGGTGTGTCACAAACCAACGGTTTGGCACATAGGGACATTGAAATATTCGCACCATCCCGAGGAGCCGGAAGTCTTTATCGAACTGCGTACTGACCAAAGTTTACAGTTTATCACTAGCTTTACATAAATAGTAATATTTCCACATAGTACAGTGCAACGTGTGGTCCGAAATTGCTGACAAAATTTGGCAATAACACGAAATATATGCAAGGCAATATAAGGTGTATGTATAGCTTGGAAATTGTAATCGTTGCTCGCTCCCTCCGCTCGATCGTAAAAATCAAGTCCAGCCTCACAACCGATCAGACACGTTAGCAAATTTGAAATAAGTCGCCTCCTTATCGAATAACGAACGTAAGAGTGATTGGTTATAGGTTAGGCTATACTTTTCGAGGGAGCACAGCGAGCGAGGGACGCGTAAAGGTGTGTCACAAACCAACGGCTTGGCACCTATGGACATTGAAATATTCGCACCAGCCCGAGGAACCGCAAGTATTTATTGAATTGCGTACTGACAAAAGTTTACAGTTTACCAATAGTTTTACATAAATAGTAATATTTTCACATAGTACAGTGCAACGTGTTGTCCGAAATCGCTGACAAAATTAAGCAATAACAGGAAATATATGCAAGGCAATATAAGGTATATGTATAGCGTGGAGATTGTAATCGTTGCTGGCTCGTACCGCTCGCTCGTAAAAATCTAGTCCAACCTAACAACAGATCCGACACGTTCGAAAATTTGAAATAAGTCGCCTCCTTATCGAATAACGAATGCAAGAGGGATTGGTTTTAGGTTAGGCTATAGTTTTCGTGCGAGCGCAGCGAGCGAGGGACGCGTAAAGGTGTGTCACAAACCAACGGTTTGGCACATAGGGACATTGAAATATTCGCACCAGCTCGAGGAGCCGGAAGTCTTTATCGAATTGCGTACTGACGAAAGTTTACAGTTTACCAATAGTTTTACATAAATAGTAATATTTCCACATAGTACAGTGCAACGTGTGGTCCGAAATTGCTGACAAAAGTTGGCAATAACAGGAAATACATGCAAGGCAATATAAGGTATATGTATAGCGTGGAAATTGTAATCGTTGCTCGCTCGCTCCGCTCGCTCGTAAAAATCTAGTCCAACCTTACAACCGATCCGACACGTTAGTAAATTTGAAATAAGTCGCCTCCTTATCGAATAACGAATGCAAGAGGGACTGGTTTTAGGTTCGGCTATATTTTTCGAGCGAGCGCAGCGAGCGAGGGACGCGTAAAGGTGTGTCACAAACCAACGGTTTGGCACATAGGGACATTGAAATATTCGCACCAGCCCGAGGAGCCGGAAGTCTTTATCGAATTGCGTACTGACGAAAGTTTACAGTTTATCAATAATTTTACATAAATAGTAATATTTCCACATAGTACAGTGCAACATGTGGTCCGAAATCGCTGACAAAATTAGGCAATAACAGGAAATATATGCAAGGCAATATAAGGTGTATGTATAGCTTGGAAATTGTAATCGCTGCTCGCTCGCTCCGCTCGCTCGTAAAAATCTAGTCCGACCTCACAACCGATCCGACACGTTAGCAAATTTGAAATTAGTCGCCTCCTTATCGAATAACGAATGCAAGAGGGATTGGTTTTAGGTTAGGCTATAGTTTTCGTGCGAGCGCAGCGAGCGAGGGACGCGTAAAGGTGTGTCACAAACCAACGGTTTGGCACATAGGGACATTGAAATATTCGCACCAGCTCGAGGAGCCGGAAGTCTTTATCGAATTGCGTACTGACAAAAGTTTACAGTTTACCAATAGTTTTACATAAATAGTAATATTTCCACATAGTACAGTGCAACGTGTGGTCCGAAATTGCTGACAAAATTTGGCAATAACACGAAATACATGCAAGGCAATATAAGGTATATGTATAGCTTGGAAATTGAAATCGTTGCTCGCTCGCTCCGCTCGATCGTAAAAATCTAGTCCGACCTCACAACCGATCCGACACGTTAGCAAATTTGAAATAAGTCGCCTCCTTATCGAATAACGAACGCAAGAGGGATTGGTTTTAGGTTAGGCTATAGTTTTCGAGCGAGCGCAGCGAGCGCGGGACGCGTAAACGTGTGTCACAAACCAACGGTTTGGCACATAGGGACATTGAAATATTCGCACCAGGCCGAGGAGCCGGAAGTCTTTATCGAATTGCCTACTGACAAAAGTATACAGTTTATCAATAGTTTTACATAAATAGTAATATTTCCACATAGTACAGTGCAACATGTGGTCCGAAATCGCTCACAAAATTAGGCAATAACAGGAAATATATGCAAGGCAATATAAGGTGTATGTATAGCTTGGAAATTGTAATCGTTGCTCGCTCCCTCCGCTCGCTCTTAAAAATCTAGTCCGACCTCACAACCGATCCGACACGCTAGCAAATTTGAAATAAGTCGCCTCCTTATCGAATAACGAACGCAAGAGGGATTGTCTTTAGGTTAGGCTATAGTTTTCGAGCGAGCGCAGCGAGCGAGGGACGCGTAAAGGTGTGTCACAAACTAACGGCTTGGCACATAGGGACATTGAAATATTTGCACCAGCCCGAGGAGCCGGAAGTCTTTATCGAATTGCGTACTGACGAAAGTTTACAGTTTACCAATAGTTTTACACAAATAGTAATATTTCCACATAGTACAGTGCAACGTGTGGTCCGAAATCGCTGACAAAATTAGGCAATAACAGGAAATATATGCAAGGCAATATAAGGTGTATGTATAGCTTGGAAATTGTAATCGTTGCTCGCTCGCTCCGCACGCTCGTAAAAATCTAGTTCGACCTCACAACCGATCCGACACGTTAGCAAATTTGAAATAAGTCGCCTCCTTATCGAATAACGAACGCAAGAGGGATTGTCTTTAGGTTAGGCTATAGTTTTCGAGCGAGCGCAGCGAGCGAGGGACGCGTAAAGGTGTGTCACAAACCAACGGTTTGGCACATAGGGACATTGAAATATTCGCACCAGCCCGAGGAGCCGGAAGTCTTTATCGAACTGCGTACTGACAAAAGTTTACAGTTTATCAATATTTTTACATAAATAGTAATAATTCCACATAGTACAGTGCAACGTGTGGTCCGAAATCGCTGACAAAATTAGGCAATAACAGGAAATATATGCAAGGTTATATAAGGTATATGTATAGCTTGGAAATTGTAATCGTTGCTGGCTCGCTCCGCCCGATCGTAAAAATCAAGTCCAGCCTCACAACCGATCAGACACGTTAGCAAATTTGAAATAAGTCGCCTCCTTATCGAATAACGAACGTAAGAGGGATTGGTTTTAGGTTTGGCTACAGTTTTCGAGAGAGCACGGCGAGCGAGTGACGCGTAGAGGTGTGTCACAAACCAACGGTTTGGCACATAAGGACATTGAAATATTCGCACCAGCCCGAGCAGCCGGAAGTCTTTATCGAACTGCGTACTGACCAAAGTTTACAGTTTATCACTAGCTTTACATAAATAGTAATATTTCCACATAGTACAGTGCAACGTGTGGTCCGAAATTGCTGACAAAATTTGGCAATAACACGAAATATATGCAAGGCAATATAAGGTGTATGTATAGCTTGGAAATTGTAATCGTTGCTCGCTCCCTCCGCTCGCTCTTAAAAATCTAGTCCGACCGCACAACCGATCCGACACGTTAGCAAATTTGAAATAAGTCGCCTCCTTATCGAATAACGAACGCAAGAGGGATTGTCTTTAGGTTAGGCTATAGTTTTCGAGCGAGCGCAGCGAGCGAGGGACGCGTAAAGGTGTGTCACAAACCAACGGCTTGGCACATAGGGACATTGAAATATTCGCACCAGCCCGAGGAGCCGGAAGTCTTTATCGAATTGCGTACTGACGAAAGTTTGCAGTTTACCAATAGTTTTACATAAATAGTAATATTTCCACATAGTACAGTGCAACGTGTGGTCCGAAATCGCTGACAAAATTAGGCAATAACAGGAAATATATGCAAGGCAATATAAGGTGTATGTATAGCTTGGAAATTGTAATCGTTACTCGCTCGCTCCGCTCGCTCGTAAAAATCTAGTCCGACCTCACAACCGATGCGACACGTTAGCAAATTTGAAATAAGTCGCCTCCTTATCGAATAACGAACGCAAGAGGGATTGTCTTTAGGTTAGGCTATAGTTTTCGAGCGAGCGCAGCGAGCGAGGGACGCGTAAAGGTGTGTCACAAACCAACGGCTTGGCACATAGGGACATTGAGATATTCGCACCAGCCCGAGGAGCCGGAAGTCTTTATCGAATTGCGTACTGACGAAAGTTTACAGTTTATGAATATTTTTACATAAATAGTAATAATTCCACATAGTACAGTGCAACGCGTGGTCCGAAATTGCTGACAAAATTTGGCAATAACAGGAAATACATGCAAGGCAATATAAGGTATATGTATAGCTTGGAAATTGTAATCGTTGCTCGCTCGCTCCGCTCGCTCGTATAAATCTAGTCCAACCTCACAACCGATCCGACACGTTAGCAAATTTGAAATAAGTCGCCTCCTTATCGAATAACGAACGTAAGAGGGATTGGTTTTAGGTTAGGCTATAGTTTTCGAGGGAGCACAGCGAGCGAGGGACGCGTAAAGGTGTGTCACAAACCAACGGTTTGGCACATAGGGACATTGAAATATTCGCACCATTCCGAGGAGCCGGAAGTCTTTATCGAACTGCGTACTGTCCAATGTTTACAGTTTATCACTAGTTTTACATAAATAGTAATATTTCCACATAGTACAGTCCAACGTGTGGTCCGAAATCGCTGACATAATTAGGCAATAACAGGAATTATATGCAAGGCAATATAAGGTATATGTATAGCGTGGAAATTGTAATTGTTGCTCGCTCGCTCCGCACGCTCGTAAAAATCTAGTCCAACCTTACAACCGATCCGACACGTTAGTAAATTTGAAATAAGTCGCCTCCTTATCGAATAACGAATGCAAGAGGGACCTGTTTTAGGTTAGGCTATATTTTTCGAGCGATCGCAGCGAGCGAGGGACGCGTAAAGGTGTGTCACGAACCAACGGTTTGGCACATAGAGACATTGAAATATTCGCACCAGCCCGAGGAGCCGGAAGTCTTTATCGAATTGCGTACCGACGAAAGTTTACAGTTTATCAATAATTTTACATAAATAGTAATATTTCCACATAGTACAGTGCAACATGTGGTCCGAAAACGCTGACAAAATTAGGCAATAACAGGAAATATATGCAAGGCAATATAAGGTGTATGTAAAGCTTGGAAATTGTAATCGTTGCTCGCTCCCTCCGCTCGCTCGTAAAAATCTAGTCCGATCTCACAACCGACCCGACACGTTAGCAAATTTGAAGTAAGTCGCCTCCTTATCGAATAACGAACGTAAGAGGGATTGGTTTTAGGTTAGGCTGTAGTTTTCGAGGGAGCACAGTGAGCGAGGGACGCGTAAAGGTGTGTCACAAACCAACGGTTTGGCACATAGGGACATTGAAATATTCGCACCATTCCGAGGAGCCGGAAGTCTTTATCGAACTGCGTACTGTCCAAAGTTTACAGTTTATCACTAGTTCTACATAAATAGTAATATTTCCACATAGTACAGTCCAACGTGTGGTCCGAAATCGCTGACATAATTAGGCAATAACAGGAAATATATGCAAGGCAATATAAGGTATATGTATAGCGTGGAAATTGTAATCGTTGCTCGCTCGCTCCGCTCGCTCGTAAAAATCTTGTCCAACCTTACAACCGATCAGACACGTTAGCAAATTTGAAATAAGTCGCCTCCTTATCGAATAACGAACGTAAGAGGGATTGGTTTTAGGTTAGGCTATAGTTTTCGAGGGAGCACTGCGAGCGAGGGACGCGTAAAGGTGTGTCACAAACCAACGGTTTGGCACATAGGGACATTGAAATATTCGCACCATTCCGAGGAGCCGGAAGTCTTTATCGAACTGCGTACTGTCCAAAGTTTACAGTTTATCACTAGTTTTACATAAATAGTAATATTTCCACATAGTACAGTCCAACGTGTGGTCCGAAATCGCTGACATAATTAGGCAATAACAGGAAATATATGCAAGGCAATGTAAGGTATATGTATAGCGTGGAAATTGTAATTGTTGCTCGCTCGCTCCGCTCGCTCGTAAAAATCTAGTCCAACCTTACAACCGATCCGACACGTTAGGAAATTTGAAATAAGTCGCCCCCTTATCGAATAACGAATGCAAGAGGGACTGGGTTTAGGTTAGGCTATATTTTTCGAGCGAGCGCAGCGAGCGAGGGACGCGTAAAGGTGTGTCACAAACCAACGGTTTGGCACATAGGGACATTGAAATATTCGCACCAGCCTGAGGAGCCGGAAGTCTTTATCGAACTGCGTACTGACAAAAGTTTACAGTTTATCAATATTTTTACATAAATAGTAATAATTCCACATAGTACAGTGCAACGTGTGGTCCGAAATCGCTGACAAAATTAGGCAATAACAGGAAATATATGCAAGGTTATATAAGGTATATGTATAGCTTGGAAATTGTAATCGTTGCTCGCTCGCTCCGCCCGATCGTAAAAATCAAGTCCAGCCTCACAACCGATCAGACACGTTAGCAAATTTGAAATAAGTCGCCTCCTTATCGAATAACGAACGTAAGAGTGATTGGTTTTAGGTTAGGCTATAGTTTTCGAGGGAGCACAGCGAGCGAGGGACGCGTAGAGGTGTGTCACAAACCAACGGTTTGGCACATAGGGACATTGAAATATTCGCACCATCCCGAGGAGCCGGAAGTCTTTATCGAACTGCGTACTGTCCAAAGTTTACAGTTTACCAATAGTTTTACATAAATAGTAATATTTCCACATAGTACAGTGCAACGTGTGGTCCGAAATTGCTGACAAAAGTTGGCAATAACAGGAAATACATGCAAGGCAATATAAGGTATATGTATAGCGTGGAAATTGTAATCGTTGCTCGCTCGCTCCGCTCGCTCGTAAAAATCTAGTCCAACCTTACAACCGATCCGACACGTTAGTAAATTTGAAATAAGTCGCCTCCTTATCGAATAACGAATGCAAGAGGGACTGGTTTTAGGTTCGGCTATATTTTTCGAGCGAGCGCAGCGAGCGAGGGACGCGTAAAGGTGTGTCACAAACCAACGGTTTGGCACATAGGGACATTGAAATATTCGCACCAGCCCGAGGAGCCGGAAGTCTTTATCGAATTGCGTACTGACGAAAGTTTACAGTTTATCAATAATTTTACATAAATAGTAATATTTCCACATAGTACAGTGCAACATGTGGTCCGAAATCGCTGACAAAATTAGGCAATAACAGGAAATATATGCAAGGCAATATAAGGTGTATGTATAGCGTGGAAATTGTAATCGCTGCTCGCTCGCTCTGCTCGCTCGTAAAAATCTAGTCCGACCTCACAACCGATCCGACACGTTAGCAAATTTGAAATTAGTCGCCTCCTTATCGAATAACGAATGCAAGAGGGATTGGTTTTAGGTTAGGCTATAGTTTTCGTGCGAGCGCAGCGAGCGAGGGACGCGTAAAGGTGTGTCACAAACCAACGGTTTGGCACATAGGGACATTGAAATATTCGCACCAGCTCGAGGAGCCGGAAGTCTTTATCGAATTGCGTACTGACAAAAGTTTACAGTTTACCAATAGTTTTACATAAATAGTAATAATTCCACATAGTACAGTGCAACGTGTGGTCCGAAATTGCTGACAAAATTTGGCAATAACACGAAATACATGCAAGGCAATATAAGGTATATGTATAGCTTGGAAATTGAAATCGTTGCTCGCTCGCTCCGCTCGATCGTAAAAATCTAGTCCGACCTCACAACCGATCCGACACGTTAGCAAATTTGAAATAAGTCGCCTCCTTATCGAATAACGAACGCAAGAGGGATTGGTTTTAGGTTAGGCTATAGTTTTCGAGCGAGCGCAGCGAGCGCGGGACGCGTAAACGTGTGTCACAAACCAACGGTTTGGCACATAGGGACATTGAAATATTCGCACCAGGCCGAGGAGCCGGAAGTCTTTATCGAATTGCGTACTGACGAAAGTATACAGTTTATCAATAGTTTTACATAAATAGTAATATTTCCACATAGTACAGTGCAACATGTGGTCCGAAATCGCTCACAAAATTAGGTAATACCCGGAAATATATGCAAGGCAATATAAGGTGTATGTATAGCTTGGAAATTGTAATCGTTGCTCGCTCCCTCCGCTCGCTCTTAAAAATCTAGTCCGACCTCACAACCGATCCGACACGCTAGCAAATTTGAAATAAGTCGCCTCCTTATCGAATAACGAACGCAAGAGGGATTGTCTTTAGGTTAGGCTATAGTTTTCGAGCGAGCGCAGCGAGCGAGGGACGCGTAAAGGTGTGTCACAAACCAACGGCTTGGCACATAGGGACATTGAAATATTTGCACCAGCCCGAGGAGCCGGAAGTCTTTATCGAATTGCGTACTGACGAAAGTTTACAGTTTACCAATAGTTTTACATAAATAGTAATATTTCCACATAGTACAGTGCAACGTGTGGTCCGAAATCGCTGACAAAATTAGGCAATAACAGGAAATATATGCAAGGCAATATAAGGTATATGTATAGCTTGGAAATTGTAATCGTTGCTCGCTCGCTCCGCACGCTCGTAAAAATCTAGTTCGACCTCACAACCGATCCGACACGTTAGCAAATTTGAAATAAGTCGCCTCCTTATCGAATAACGAACGCAAGAGGGATTGTCTTTAGGTTAGGCTATAGTTTTCGAGCGAGCGCAGCGAGCGAGGGACGCGTAAAGGTGTGTCACAAACCAACGGTTTGGCACATAGGGACATTGAAATATTCGCACCAGCCTGAGGAGCCGGAAGTCTTTATCGAACTGCGTACTGACAAAAGTTTACAGTTTATCAATATTTTTACATAAATAGTAATAATTCCACATAGTACAGTGCAACGTGTGGTCCGAAATCGCTGACAAAATTAGGCAATAACAGGAAATATATGCAAGGTTATATAAGGTATATGTATAGCTTGGAAATTGTAATCGTTGCTGGCTCGCTCCGCCCGATCGTAAAAATCAAGTCCAGCCTCACAACCGATCAGACACGTTAGCAAATTTGAAATAAGTCGCCTCCTTATCGAATAACGAACGTAAGAGTGATTGGTTTTAGGTTAGGCTATAGTTTTCGAGGGAGCACAGCGAGCGAGGGACGCGTAGAGGTGTGTCACAAACCAACGGTTTGGCACATAGGGACATTGAAATATTCGCACCATCCCGAGGAGCCGGAAGTCTTTATCGAACTGCGTACTGACCAAAGTTTACAGTTTATCACTAGCTTTACATAAATAGTAATATTTCCACATAGTACAGTGCAACGTGTGGTCCGAAATTGCTGACAAAATTTGGCAATAACACGAAATATATGCAAGGCAATATAAGGTGTATGTATAGCTTGGAAATTGTAATCGTTGCTCGCTCCCTCCGCTCGCTCTTAAAAATCTAGTCCGACCGCACAACCGATCCGACACGTTAGCAAATTTGAAATAAGTCGCCTCCTTATCGAATAACGAACGCAAGAGGGATTGTCTTTAGGTTAGGCTATAGTTTTCGAGCGAGCGCAGCGAGCGAGGGACGCGTAAAGGTGTGTCACAAACCAACGGCTTGGCACATAGGGACATTGAAATATTCGCACCAGCCCGAGGAGCCGGAAGTCTTTATCGAATTGCGTACTGACGAAAGTTTGCAGTTTACCAATAGTTTTACATAAATAGTAATATTTCCACATAGTACAGTGCAACGTGTGGTCCGAAATCGCTGACAAAATTAGGCAATAACAGGAAATATATGCAAGGCAATATAAGGTGTATGTATAGCTTGGAAATTGTAATCGTTACTCGCTCGCTCCGCTCGCTCGTAAAAATCTAGTCCGACCTCACAACCGATGCGACACGTTAGCAAATTTGAAATAAGTCGCCTCCTTATCGAATAACGAACGCAAGAGGGATTGTCTTTAGGTTAGGCTATAGTTTTCGAGCGAGCGCAGCGAGCGAGGGACGCGTAAAGGTGTGTCACAAACCAACGGCTTGGCACATAGGGACATTGAAATATTCGCACCAGCCCGAGGAGTTGGAAGTCTTTATCGAATTGCGTATTGACGAAAGTTTACAGTTTATGAATATTTTTACATAAATAGTAATAATTCCACATAGTACAGTGCAACGCGTGGTCCGAAATTGCTGACAAAATTTGGCAATAACAGGAAATACATGCAAGGCAATATAAGGTATATGTATAGCTTGGAAATTGTAATCGTTGCTCGCTCGCTCCGCTCGCTCGTATAAATCTAGTCCAACCTCACAACCGATCCGACACGTTAGCAAATTTGAAATAAGTCGCCTCCTTATCGAATAACGAACGTAAGAGGGATTGGTTTTAGGTTAGGCTATAGTTTTCGAGGGAGCACAGCGAGCGAGGGACGCGTAAAGGTGTGTCACAAACCAACGGTTTGGCACATAGGGACATTGAAATATTCGCACCATTCCGAGGAGCCGGAAGTCTTTATCGAACTGCGTACTGTCCAATGTTTACAGTTTATCACTAGTTTTACATAAATAGTAATATTTCCACATAGTACAGTGCAACGTGTGGTCCGAAATTGCTGACAAAATTTGGCAATAACACGAAATATATGCAAGGCAATATAAGGTGTATGTATAGCTTGGAAATTGTAATCGTTGCTCGCTCGCTCCGCTCGCTCGTAAAAATCTAGTCCGACCTCACAACCGATGCGACACGTTAGCAAATTTGAAATAAGTCTCCTCATTATCGAATAACGAACGCAAGAGTGCTTGGTTTTAGGTTAGACTATAGTTTTCGAGCGAGCGCAGCGAGCGAGGGTCGCGTAAATGTGTGTCGCAATCCAACGGTTTGGCAAATAGGGACATTGAAATATTCGCACCAGCCCGAGGAGCCGGAAGTCTTTATCGAACTGCGTACTGACAAAAGATTACAGTTTATGAATATTTTTACATAAATAGTAATAATTCCACATAGTACAGTGCAACGTGTGGTCCGAAATCGCTGACAAAATTAGGCAATAACAGGAAATATATGCAAGGCAATATAAGGTGTATGTATAGCTTGGAAATTGTAATCGTTACTCGCTCGCTCCGCTCGCTCGTAAAAATCTAGTCCGACCTCACAACCGATGCGACACGTTAGCAAATTTGAAATAAGTCGCCTCCTTATCGAATAACGAACGCAAGAGGGATTGTCTTTAGGTTAGGCTATAGTTTTCGAGCGAGCGCAGCGAGCGAGGGACGCGTAAAGGTGTGTCACAAACCAACGGCTTGGCACATAGGGACATTGAAATATTCGCACCAGCCCGAGGAGCCGGAAGTCTTTATCGAATTGCGTACTGACGAAAGTTTACAGTTTATGAATATTTTTACATAAATAGTAATAATTCCACATAGTACAGTGCAACGCGTGGTCCGAAATTGCTGACAAAATTTGGCAATAACAGGAAATACATGCAAGGCAATATAAGGTATATGTATAGCTTGGAAATTGTAATCGTTGCTCGCTCGCTCCGCTCGCTCGTATAAATCTAGTCCAACCTCACAACCGATCCGACACGTTAGCAAATTTGAAATAAGTCGCCTCCTTATCGAATAACGAACGTAAGAGGGATTGGTTTTAGGTTAGGCTATAGTTTTCGAGGGAGCACAGCGAGCGAGGGACGCGTAAAGGTGTGTCACAAACCAACGGTTTGGCACATAGGGACATTGAAATATTCGCACCATTCCGAGGAGCCGGAAGTCTTTATCGAACTGCGTACTGTCCAATGTTTACAGTTTATCACTAGTTTTACATAAATAGTAATATTTCCACATAGTACAGTCCAACGTGTGGTCCGAAATCGCTGACATAATTAGGCAATAACAGGAATTATATGCAAGGCAATATAAGGTATATGTATAGCGTGGAAATTGTAATTGTTGCTCGCTCGCTCCGCACGCTCGTAAAAATCTAGTCCAACCTTACAACCGATCCGACACGTTAGTAAATTTGAAATAAGTCGCCTCCTTATCGAATAACGAATGCAAGAGGGACCTGTTTTAGGTTAGGCTATATTTTTCGAGCGATCGCAGCGAGCGAGGGACGCGTAAAGGTGTGTCACGAACCAACGGTTTGGCACATAGAGACATTGAAATATTCGCACCAGCCCGAGGAGCCGGAAGTCTTTATCGAATTGCGTACCGACGAAAGTTTACAGTTTATCAATAATTTTACATAAATAGTAATATTTCCACATAGTACAGTGCAACATGTGGTCCGAAAACGCTGACAAAATTAGGCAATAACAGGAAATATATGCAAGGCAATATAAGGTGTATGTAAAGCTTGGAAATTGTAATCGTTGCTCGCTCCCTCCGCTCGCTCGTAAAAATCTAGTCCGATCTCACAACCGACCCGACACGTTAGCAAATTTGAAGTAAGTCGCCTCCTTATCGAATAACGAACGTAAGAGGGATTGGTTTTAGGTTAGGCTGTAGTTTTCGAGGGAGCACAGTGAGCGAGGGACGCGTAAAGGTGTGTCACAAACCAACGGTTTGGCACATAGGGACATTGAAATATTCGCACCATTCCGAGGAGCCGGAAGTCTTTATCGAACTGCGTACTGTCCAAAGTTTACAGTTTATCACTAGTTCTACATAAATAGTAATATTTCCACATTGTACAGTCCAACGTGTGGTCCGAAATCGCTGACATAATTAGGCAATAACAGGAAATATATGCAAGGCAATGTAAGGTATATGTATAGCGTGGAAATTGTAATTGTTGCTCGCTCGCTCCGCTCGCTCGTAAAAATCTAGTCCAACCTTACAACCGATCCGACACGTTAGGAAATTTGAAATAAGTCGCCCCCTTATCGAATAACGAATGCAAGAGGGACTGGGTTTAGGTTAGGCTATATTTTTCGAGCGAGCGCAGCGAGCGAGGGACGCGTAAAGGTGTGTCACAAACCAACGGTTTGGCACATAGGGACATTGAAATATTCGCACCAGCCCGAGGAGCCGGAAGTCTTTATCGAATTGCGTACTGACGAAAGTTTACTGTTTATGAATATTTTTACATAAATAGTAATATTTCCACATAGTACAGTGCAACATGTGGTCCGAAATCGCTGACAAAATTAGGCAATAACAGGAAATATATGCAAGGCAATATAAGGTGTATGTATAGCTTGGAAATTGTAATCGTTGCTCGCTCCCTCCGCTCGCTCTTAAAAATCTAGTCCGACCTCACAACCGATCCGACACGTTAGCAAATTTGAAATAAGTCGCCTCCTTATCGAATAACGAACGCAAGAGGGATTGTCTTTAGGTTAGGCTATAGTTTTCGAGCGAGCGCAGCGAGCGAGGGACGCGTAAAGGTGTGTCACAAACCAACGGCTTGGCACATAGGGACATTGAAATATTCGCACCAGCCCGAGGAGCCGGAAGTCTTATCGAATTGCGTACTGACGAAAGTTTACAGTTTACCAATAGTTTTACATAAATAGTAATATTTCCACATAGTACAGTGCAACGTGTGGTCCGAAATCGCTGACAAAATTAGGCAATAACAGGAAATATATGCAAGGTTATATAAGGTATATCTATAGCGTGGAAATTGTAATCGTTGCTCGCTCGCTCCGCTCGCTCGTAAAAATCTTGTCCAACCTTACAACCGATCCGACACGTTAGCAAATTTGAAATATGTCGCCTCATTATCGAATAACGAACGCAAGAGTGCTTGGTTTTATGTTAGACTATAGTTTTCGAGCGAGCGCAGCGAGCGAGGGTCGCGTAAATGTGTGTCGCAATCCAACGGTTTGGCACATAGGGACATTGAAATATTCGCACCAGCCCGAGGAGCCGGAAGTCTTTATCGAACTGCGTACTGACAAAAGTTTACAGTTTATCAATATTTTTACATAAATAGTAATAATTCGACATAGTACAGTGCAACGTGTGGTCCGAAATCGCTGACAAAATTAGGCAATAACACGAAATATATGCAAGGCAATATAAGGTATATGTATAGCTTGGAAATTGTAATCGTTGCTCGCTCGCTCCGCCCGATCGTAAAAATCAAGTCCAGCCTCACAACCGATCAGACACGTTAGCAAATTTGAAATAAGTCGCCTCCTTATCGAATAATGAACGTAAGAGGGATTGGTTTTAGGTTAGGCTATAGTTTTCGAGGGAGCACAGCGAGCGAGGGACCCGTAAAGGTGTGTCACAAAGCAACGGTTTGGCACATAGGGACATTGAAATATTCGCACCATCCCGAGGAGCCGGAAGTCTTTATCGAACTGCGTACTGTCCAAAGTTTACAGTTTATCACTAGTTTTACATAAATAGTAATATTTCCACATAGTACAGTGCAACCTGTGGTCCGAAATCGCTGACATAATTAGGCAATCACAGGAAATATATGCAAGGCAATATAAGGTATATGTATAGCGTGGAAATTGTAATCGTTGCTCGCTCGCTCCGCTCGCTCGTAAAAATCTAGTCCAACATTACAACCGATCCGACACGTTAGGAAATTTGAAATAAGTCGCCCCCTTATCGAATAACGAATGCAAGAGGGACTGGTTTTAGGTTAGGCTATAGTTTTCGAGGGAGCACAGCGAGAGAGGGACGCGTAAAGGTGTGTCACAAACCAACGGTTTGACACATAGGGACATTGAAATATTCGCACCATTCCGAAGAGCCGGAAGTCTTTATCGAACTGCGTACTGTCCAAAGTTTACAGTTTATCACTAGTTTTACATAAATAGTAATATTTCCACATAGTACAGTCCAACGTGTGGTCCGAAATCGCTGACATAATTAGGCAATAACAGGAAATATATGCAAGGCAATATAAGGTATATGTATAGCGTGGAAATTGTAATCGTTGCTCGCTCGCTCCGCTCGCTCGTATAAATCTAGTCCAACCTCACAACCTATCCGACACGTTAGCAAATTTGAAATAAGTCGCCTCCTTATCGAATAACGAACGTAAGAGGGATTGGTTTTAGGTTAGGCTATAGTTTTCGAGGGAGCGCAGCGAGAGAGGGACGCGTAAAGGTGTGTCACAAACCAACGGTTTGACACATAGGGACATTGAAATATTCGCACCATTCCGAGGAGCCGGAAGTCTTTATCGAACTGCGTACTGTCCAAAGTTTACAGTTTATCACTAGTTTTACATAAATAGTAATATTTCCACATAGTACAGTCCAACGTGTGGTCCGAAATCGCTGACATAATTAGGCAATAACAGGAAATATATGCAAGGCAATATAAGGTATATGTATAGCTTGGAAATTGTAATCGTTGCTCGCTCGCTCCGCTCGCTCGTATAAATCTAGTCCAATCTCACAACCGATCCGACACATTAGCAAATTTGAAATAAGTCGCCTCCTTATCGAATAACGAACGTAAGAGGGATTGGTTTTAGGTTAGGCTATAGTTTTCGAGGGAGCACAGCGA
This sequence comes from Bombus terrestris, assembly GCF_910591885.1. Taxonomy (NCBI): domain Eukaryota; kingdom Metazoa; phylum Arthropoda; class Insecta; order Hymenoptera; family Apidae; genus Bombus; species Bombus terrestris. The sequence continues at coordinate 4,834,723 of NW_025963549.1, forward strand.
GCGAGGGACCCGTAAAGGTGTGTCACAAAGCAACGGTTTGGCACATAGGGACATTGAAATATTCGCACCATCCCGAGGAGCCGGAAGTCTTTATCGAACTGCGTACTGTCCAAAGTTTACAGTTTATCACTAGTTTTACATAAATAGTAATATTTCCACATAGTACAGTGCAACCTGTGGTCCGAAATCGCTGACATAATTAGGCAATAACAGGAAATATATGCAAGGCAATATAAGGTATATGTATAGCGTGGAAATTGTAATCGTTGCTCGCTCGCTCCGCTCGCTCGTAAAAATCTAGTCCAACATTACAACCGATCCGACACGTTAGGAAATTTGAAATAAGTCGCCTCCTTATCGAATAACGAATGCAAGAGGGACTGGTTTTAGGTTAGGCTATAGTTTTCGAGGGAGCACAGCGAGAGAGGGACGCGTAAAGGTGTGTCACAAACCAACGGTTTGACACATAGGGACATTGAAATATTCGCACCATTCCGAAGAGCCGGAAGTCTTTATCGAACTGCGTACTGTCCAAAGTTTACAGTTTATCACTAGTTTTACATAAATAGTAATATTTCCACATAGTACAGTCCAACGTGTGGTCCGAAATCGCTGACATAATTAGGCAATAACAGGAAATATATGCAAGGCAATATAAGGTATATGTATAGCGTGGAAATTGTAATCGTTGCTCGCTCGCTCCGCTCGCTCGTATAAATCTAGTCCAACCTCACAACCTATCCGACACGTTAGCAAATTTGAAATAAGTCGCCTCCTTATCGAATAACGAACGTAAGAGGGATTGGTTTTAGGTTAGGCTATAGTTTTCGAGGGAGCGCAGCGAGAGAGGGACGCGTAAAGGTGTGTCACAAACCAACGGTTTGACACATAGGGACATTGAAATATTCGCACCATTCCGAGGAGCCGGAAGTCTTTATCGAACTGCGTACTGTCCAAAGTTTACAGTTTATCACTAGTTTTACATAAATAGTAATATTTCCACATAGTACAGTCCAACGTGTGGTCCGAAATCGCTGACATAATTAGGCAATAACAGGAAATATATGCAAGGCAATATAAGGTATATGTATAGCGTGGAAATTGTAATTGTTGCTCGCTCGCTCCGCTCACTGGTAAAAATCTAGTCCGACCTCACAACCGATCCGACACGTTAGCAAATTTGAAATAAGTCGCCTCCTTATCGAATAACGAACGCAAGAGGGATTGTCTTTAGGTTAGGCTATAGTTTTCGAGCGAGCGCAGCGAGCGAGGGACGCGTAAAGGTGTGTCACAAACCAACGGCTTGGCACATAGGGACATTGAAATATTCGCACCAGCCCGAGGAGCCGGAAGTCTTTATCGAATTGCGTACTGACGAAAGTTTACAGTTTATGAATATTTTTACATAAATAGTAATAATTCCACATAGTACAGTGCAACGCGTGGTCCGAAATTGCTGACAAAATTAGGCTATAACAGGAAATATATGCAAGGCAATATAAGGTGTATGTATAGCTTTGAAATTGTAATCGTTGCTCGCTCGCTCCGCTCGCTCGTAAAAATCTAGTCCGACCTCACAACCGATCCGAAACGTTAGCAAATTTGAAATAAGTCGCCTCCTTATCGAATAACGAAAGCAAGAGGGATTCTCTTTAGGTTAGGCTATAGTTTTCGAGCGAGCGCAGCGAGCGAGGGACGCGTAAAGGTGTGTCACAAACCAACGGCTTGGCACATAGGGACATTGAAATATTCGCACCAGCCCGAGGAGCCGGAAGTCTTTATCGAATTGCGTACTGACGAAAGTTTACAGTTTATGAATATTTTTACATAAATAGTAATAATTCCACATAGTACAGTGCAACATGTGGTCCGAAATCGCTGACAAAATTAGGCTATAACAGGAAATACATGCAAGGCAATATAAGGTGTATGTATAGCTTGGAAATTGTAATCGTTGCTCGCTCGCTCCGCTCACTAGTAAAAATCTAGTCCAACCTTACAACCGATCCGACACGTTAGGAAATTTGAAATAAGTCGCCTCCTTATCGAATAACGAATGCAAGAGGGACTGGTTTTAGGTTAGGCTATATTTTTCGAGCGAGCGCAGCGAGCGAGGGACGCGTAAAGGTGTGTCACAAACCAACGGTTTGGCACATAGGGACATTGAAATATTCGCACCAGCCCGAGGAGCCGGAAGTCTTTATCGAATTGCGTACTGACGAAAGATTACAGTTTATCAATAATTTTACATAAATAGTAATATTTCCACATAGTACAGTGCAACATGTGGTCCGAAATCGCTGACCAAATTAGGCAATAACAGGAAATATATGCAAGGCAATATAAGGTGTATGTATAGCTTGGAAATTGTAATCGTTGCTCGCTCGCTCCGCTCGCTCGTAAAAATCTTGTCCAACCTTACAACCGATCCGACACGTTAGCAAATTTGAAATAAGTCGCCTCATTATCGAATAACGAACGCAAGAGTGCTTGGTTTTAGGTTAGACTATAGTTTTCGAGCGAGCGCAGCGAGCGAGGGTCGCGTAAATGTGTGTCACAAACCAACGGTTTGGCACATAGGGACATTGAAATATTCGCACCATACCGAGGAGCCGGAAGTCTTTATCGAACAGCGTACTGTCCAAAGTTTACAGTTTATCACTAGATTTACATAAATAGTAATATTTCCACATAGTACAGTGCAACATGTGGTCCGAAATCGCTGACAAAATTAGGCTATAACAGGAAATATATGCAAGGCAATATAAGGTGTATGTATAGCTTGGAAATTGTAATCGTTGCTCGCTCGCTCCGCTCGCTCGTAAAAATCTAGTCCGACCTCACAACCGATCCGACACGTTAGCAAATTTGAAATAAGTCGCCTCCTTATCGAATAACGAAAGCAAGAGGGATTCTCTTTAGGTTAGGCTATAGTTTTCGAGCGAGCGCAGCGAGCGAGGGACGCGTAAAGGTGTGTCACAAACCAACGGCTTGGCACATAGGGACATTGAAATATTCGCACCAGCCCGAGGAGCCGGAAGTCTTTATCGAATTGCGTACTGACGAAAGTTTACAGTTTATGAATATTTTTACATAAATAGTAATAATTCCACATAGTACAGTGCAACGCGTGGTCCGAAATTGCTGACAAAATTTGGCAATAACAGGAAATATATGCAAGGCAATATAAGGTATATGTATAGCTTGGAAATTGTAATCGTAGCTCGCTCGCTCCGCTCGCTCGTATAAATCTAGTCCAACCTCACAACCGACCCGACACGTTAGCAAATTTGAAATAAGTCGCCTCCTTATCGAATAACGAACGTAAGAGGGATTGGTTTTAGGTTAGGCTATAGTTTTCGAGGGAGCACAGCGAGCGAGGGACGCGTAAAGGTGTGTCACAAACCAACGGTTTGGCACATAGGGACATTGAAATATTCGCACCAGCCCGAGGAGCCGGAAGTCTTTATCGAATTGCGTACTGACGAAAGTTTACAGTTTATCAATAATTTTACATAAATAGTAATATTTCCACATAGTACAGTGCAACATGTGGTCCGAAATCGCTGACAAAATTAGGCAATAACAGGAAATATGTGCAAGGCAATATAAAGTATATGTATAGCGTGGAAATTGTAATTGTTGCTCGCTCGCTCCGCTCACTAGTAAAAATCTAGTCCAACCTTACAACCGATCCGACACGTTAGGAAATTTGAAATAAGTCGCCTCCTTATCGAATAACGAATGCAAGAGGGACTGGTTTTAGGTTAGGCTATATTTTTCGAGCGAGCGCAGCGAGCGAGGGACGCGTAAAGGTGTGTCACAAACCAACGGTTTGGCACATAGGGACATTGAAATATTCGCACCAGCCCGAGGAGCCGAAAGTCTTTATCGCATTGCGTACTGACGAAAGTTTACAGTTTATCAATAATTTTACATAAATAGTAATATTTCCACATAGTACAGTGCAACATGTGGTCCGAAATCGCTGACAAAATTAGGCTATAACAGGAAATATATGCAAGGCAATATAAGGTGTATGTATAGCTTGGAAATTGTAATCGTTGCTCGCTCGCTCCGCTCGCTCGTAAAAATCTAGTCCGACCTCACAACCGATCCGACACGTTAGCAAATTTGAAATAAGTCGCCTCCTTATCGAATAACGAAAGCAAGAGGGATTCTCTTTAGGTTAGGCTATAGTTTTCGAGCGAGCGCAGCGAGCGAGGGACGCGTAAAGGTGTGTCACAAACCAACGGCTTGGCACATAGGGACATTGAAATATTCGCACCAGCCCGAGGAGCCGGAAGTCTTTATCGAATTGCGTACTGACGAAAGTTTACAGTTTATGAATATTTTTACATAAATAGTAATAATTCCACATAGTACAGTGCAACGCGTGGTCCGAAATTGCTGACAAAATTTGGCAATAACAGGAAATATATGCAAGGCAATATAAGGTATATGTATAGCTTGGAAATTGTAATCGTTGCTCGCTCGCTCCGCTCGCTCGTATAAATCTAGTCCAACCTCACAACCGACCCGACACGTTAGCAAATTTGAAATAAGTCGCCTCCTTATCGAATAACGAACGTAAGAGGGATTGGTTTTAGGTTAGGCTATAGTTTTCGAGGGAGCACAGCGAGCGAGGGACGCGTAAAGGTGTGTCACAAACCAACGGATTGGCACATGGGGACATTGAAATATTCGCACCAGCCCGAGGAGCCGGAAGTCTTTATCGAATTGCGTACTGACGAAAGTTTACAGTTTATCAATAATTTTACATAAATAGTAATATTTCCACATAGTACAGTGCAACATGTGGTCCGAAATCGCTGACAAAATTAGGCAATAACAGGAAATATGTGCAAGGCAATATAAAGTATATGTATAGCGTGGAAATTGTAATTGTTGCTCGCTCGCTCCGCTCACTAGTAAAAATCTAGTCCAACCTTACAACCGATCCGACACGTTAGGAAATTTGAAATAAGTCGCCTCCTTATCGAATAACGAATGCAAGAGGGACTGGTTTTAGGTTAGGCTATATTTTTCGAGCGAGCGCAGCGAGCGAGGGACGCGTAAAGGTGTGTCACAAACCAACGGTTTGGCACATAGGGACATTGAAATATTCGCACCAGCCCGAGGAGCCGGAAGTCTTTATCGCATTGCGTACTGACGAAAGTTTACAGTTTATCAATAATTTTACATAAATAGTAATATTTCCACATAGTACAGTGCAACATGTGGTCCGAAATCGCTGACAAAATTAGGCTATAACAGGAAATATATGCAAGGCAATATAAGGTGTATGTATAGCTTGGAAATTGTAATCGTTGCTCGCTCGCTCCGCTCGCTCGTAAAAATCTAGTCCGACCTCACAACCGATCCGACACGTTAGCAAATTTGAAATAAGTCGCCTCCTTATCGAATAACGAAAGCAAGAGGGATTCTCTTTAGGTTAGGCTATAGTTTTCGAGCGAGCGCAGCGAGCGAGGGACGCGTAAAGGTGTGTCACAAACCAACGGCTTGGCACATAGGGACATTGAAATATTCGCACCAGCCCGAGGAGCCGGAAGTCTTTATCGAATTGCGTACTGACGAAAGTTTACAGTTTATGACTATTTTTACATAAATAGTAATAATTCCACATAGTACAGTGCAACGCGTGGTCCGAAATTGCTGACAAAATTTGGCAATAACAGGAAATACATGCAAGGCAATATAAGGTATATGTATAGCTTGGAAATTGTAATCGTTGCTCGCTCGCTCCGCTCGCTCGTATAAATCTAGTCCAACCTCACAACCGACCCGACACGTTAGCAAATTTGAAATAAGTCGCCTCCTTATCGAATAACGAACGTAAGAGGGATTGGTTTTAGGTTAGGCTATAGTTTTCGAGGGAGCACAGCGAGCGAGGGACGCGTAAAGGTGTGTCACAAACCAACGGTTTGGCACATAGGGACATTGAAATATTCGCACCAGCCCGAGGAGCCGGAAGTCTTTATCGAATTGCGTACTGACGAAAGTTTACAGTTTATCAATAATTTTACATAAACAGTAATATTTCCACATAGTACAGTGCAACATGTGGTCCGAAATCGCTGACAAAATTAGTCAATAACAGGAAATATGTGCAAGGCAATATAAAGTATATGTATAGCGTGGAAATTGTAATTGTTGCTCGCTCGCTCCGCTCACTAGTAAAAATCTAGTCCAACCTTACAACCGATCCGACACGTTAGGAAATTTGAAATAAGTCGCCTCCTTTTCGAATAACGAATGCAAGAGGGACTGGTTTTAGGTTAGGCTATATTTTTCGAGCGAGCGCAGCGAGCGAGGGACGCGTAAAGGTGTGTCACAAACCAACGGTTTGGCACATAGGGACATTGAAATATTCGCACCAGCCCGAGGAGCCGGAAGTCTTTATCGCATTGCGTACTGACGAAAGTTTACAGTTTATCAATAACTTTACATAAATAGTAATATTTCCACATAGTACAGTGCAACATGTGGTCCGAAATCGCTGACCAAATTAGGCAATAACAGGAAATATATGCAAGGCAATATAAGGTGTATGTATAGCTTGGAAATTGTAATCGTTGCTCGCTCGCTCCGCTCGCTCGTAAAAATCTAGTCCGACCTCACAACCGATACGACACGTTAGCAAATTTGAAATAAGTCGCCTCCTTATCGAATAACGAACGCAAGAGGGATTGTCTTTAGGTTAGGCTATAGTTTTCGAGCGAGCGCGGCGAGCGAGGGACGCGTAAAGGTGCGTCACAAACCAACGGCTTGGCACATAGGGACGTTGAAATATTCGCACAAGCCCGAGGAGCCGGAAGTCTTTATCGAATTGCGTACTGACGAAAGTTTACAGTTTATGAACATTTTTACATAAATAGTAATAATTCCACATAGTACAGTGCAACATGTGGTCCGAAATCGCTGACAAAATTAGGCGATAACAGGAAATATATGCAAGGTTATATAAGGTATATGTATAGCGTGGAAATTGTAATCGTTGCTCGCTCGTTCCGCTCGCTCGTAAAAATCTTGTCCAACCTTACAACCGATCCGACACGTTAGCAAATTTGAAATAAGTCGCCTCATTATCGAATAACGAACGCAAGAGTGCTTGGTTTTAGGTTATACTATAGTTTTCGAGCGAGCGCAGCGAGCGAGGGTCGCGTAAATGTGTGTCGCAATCCAACGGTTTGGCACATAGGGACATTGAAATATTCGCACCAGCCCGAGGAGCCGGAAGTCTTTATCGAATTGCGTACTGACGAAAGTTTACAGTTTATGAATATTTTTACATAAATAGTAATAATTCCACATAGTACAGTGCAACGCGTGGTCCGAAATTGCTGACAAAATTTGGCAATAACAGGAAATACATGCAAGGCAATATAAGGTATATGTATAGCTTGGAAATTGTAATCGTTGCTCGCTCGCTCCGCTCGCTCGTATAAATCTAGTCCAACCTCACAACCGATCCGACACGTTAGCAAATTTGAAATAAGTCGCATCCTTATCGAACAACGAACGTAAGAGGGATTGGTTTTAGGTTAGGCTATAGTTTTCGAGGGAGCACAGCGAGCGAGGGTCGCGTAAAGGTGTGTCACAAACCAACGGTTTGGCACATAGAGACATTGAAATATTCGCACCATTCCGAGGAGCCGGAAGTCTTTATCGAGCTGCGTACTGTCCAAAGTTTACAGTTTACCAATAGTTTTACATAAATAGTAATATTTCCACATAGTACAGTCCAACGTGTGGTCCGAAATCGCTGACATAATTAGGCAATAACAGGAAATATATGCAAGGCAATATAAGGTATATGTATAGCGTGGAAATTGTAATTGTTGCTCGCTCGCTCCGCTCACTAGTAAAAATCTAGTCCAACCTTACAACCGATCCGACACGTTAGGAAATTTGAAATAAGTCGCCTCCTTATCGAATAACGAATGCAAGAGGGACTGATTTTAGGTTAGGCTATATTTTTCAAGCGAGCGCAGCGAGCGAGGGACGCGTAAAGGTGTGTCACAAGCCAACGGCTTGGCACATAGGGACATTGAAATATTCGCACCAGCCCGAGGAGCCGGAAGTCTTTATCGAATTGCGTACTGACGAAAGTTTACAGTTTATCAATAATTTTACATAAATAGTAATATTTCCACATAGTACAGTGCAACATGTGGTCCGAAATCGCTGACCAAATTAGGCAATAACAGGAAATATATGCAAGGCAATATAATGTGTATGTATAGCTTGGAAATTGTAATCGTTGCTCGCTCGCTCCGCTCGCTCGTAAAAATCTAGTCCGACCTCACAACCGATCCGACACGTTAGCAAATTTGAAATAAGTCGCCTCATTATCGAATCACGAACGCAAGAGTGCTTGGTTTTAGGTTAGACAGTAGTTTTCGAGCGACCGCAGCGAGCGAGGGTCGCGTAAATGTGTGTCGCAATCCAACGGTTTGGCACATAGGGACATTGAAATATTCGCACCAGCCCGAGGAGCCGGAAGTCTTTATCGAATTGCGTACTGACGAAAGTTTACAGTTTATGAATATTTTTACATAAATAGTAATAATTCCACGTAGTACAGTGCAACGCGTGGTCCGAAATTGCTGACAAAATTTGGCAATAACAGGAAATACATGCAAGGCAATATAAGGTATATGTATAGCGTGGAAATTGTAATTGTTGCTCGCTCGCTCCGCTCGCTCGTAAAAATCTAGTCCAACCTTACAACCGATCCGACACGTTAGTAAATTTGAAATAAGTCGCCTCCTTATCGAATAACGAACGCAAGAGGGATTGTCTTTAGGTTAGGCTATAGTTTTCGAGCGAGCGCAGCGAGCGAGGGACGCGTAAACGTGTGTCACAAACCAACGGCTTGGCACATAGGGACATTGAAATATTTGCACCAGCCCGAGGAGCCGGAAGTCTTTATCGAATTGCGTACTGACGAAAGTTTACAGTTTACCAATAGTTTTACACAAATAGTAATATTTCCACATAGTACAGTGCAACGTGTGGTCCGAAATCGCTGACAAAATTAGGCAATAACAGGAAATATATGCAAGGTTATATAAGGTATATGTATAGCGTGGAAATTGTAATCGTTGCTCGCTCGCTCCGCTCGCTCGTAAAAATCTTGTCCAACCTTACAACCGATCCGACACGTTAGCAAATTTGGAATAAGTCGCCTCATTATCGAATAACGAACGCAAGAGTGCTTGGTTTTAGGATAGACTATAGTTTTCGAGCGAGCGCAGCGAGCGACGGTCGCGTAAATGTGTGTCACAATCCAACGGTTTGGCACATAGGGACATTGAAATATTCGCACCAGCCCGAGGAGCCGGAAGTCTTTATCGAACTGCGTACTGACAAAAGTTTACAGTTTATCAATATTTTTACATAAATAGTAATAATTCCACATAGTACAGTGCAACGTGTGGTCCGAAATCGCTGACAAAATTAGGCAATAACAGGAAATATATGCAAGGTTATATAAGGTATATGTATAGCTTGGAAATTGTAATCGTTGCTCGCTCGCTCCGCTCGATCGTAAAAATCAAGTCCAGCCTCACAACCGATCAGACACGTTAGCAAATTTGAAATAAGTCGCCTCCTTATCGAATAACGAACGTAAGATTGATTGGTTTTAGATTAGGCTATAGTTTTCGAGGGAGCACAGCGAGCGAGGGACGCGTAAAGGTGTGTCACAAACCAACGGTTTGACACATAGGGACATTGAAATATTCGCACCATCCCGAGGAGGCGGAGGTCTTTATCGAACTGCGTACTGACCAAAGTTTACAGTTTATCACTAGTTTTACATAAATAGTAATATTTCCAGATAGTACAGTGCAATGTGTGGTCCGAAATTGCTGACAAAATTTGGCAATAACACGAAATACATGCAAGGCAATATAAGGTGTATGTATAGCTTGGAAATTGTAATCGTTGCTCGCTCGCTCCGCTCGCTCGTAAAAATCTAGTCCGACCTCACAACCGATCCGACACGTTAGCAAATTTGAAATAAGTCGCCTCCTTATCGAATAACGAACGCAAGAGGGATTGTCTTTAGGTTAGGCTATAGTTTTCGAGCGAGCGCAGCGAGCGAGGGTCGCGTAAAGGTGAGTCACAAACCAACGTCTTGGCACATAGGGACATTGAAATATTCGCACCAGCCCGAGGAGCCGGAAGTCTTTATCGAATTGCGTACTGACGAAAGTTTACAGTTTACCAATAGTTTTACATAAATAGTAATATTTCCACATAGTACAGTGCAACGTGTGGTCCGAAATTGCTGACAAAATTTGGCAATAACAGGAAATACATGCAAGGCAATATAAGGTATATGTATAGCTTGGAAATTGTAATCGTTGCTCGCTCGCTCCGCTCGCTCGTATAAATCTAGTCCAACCTCACAACCGATCCGACACGTTAGCAAATTTGAAATAAGTCGCCTCCTTATCGAATAACGAACGTAAGAGGGATTGGTTTTAGGTTAGGCTATAGTTTTCGAGCGAGCACAGCGAGCGAGGGACGCGTAAAGGTGTGTCACAAACCAACGGTTTGGCACATAGGGACATTGAAATATTCGCACCAGCCCGCGGAGCCGGAAGTCTTTATCGAACTGCGTACTGTCCAAAGTTTACAGTTTATCACTAGTTTTACATAAATAGTAATATTTCCACATAGTACAGTCCAACGTGTGGTCCGAAATCGCTGACATAATTAGGCAATAACAGGAAATATATGCAAGGCAATATAAGGTATATGTATAGCGTGGAAATTGTAATTGTTACTCGCTCGCTCCGCTCGCTCGTAAAAATCTAGTCCAACCTTACAACCGATCCGACAGGTTAGTAAATTTGAAATAAGTCGCCTCCTTATCGAATAACGAATGCAAGAGGGACTGGTTTTAGGTTAGGCTATATTTTTCGAGCGAGCGCAGCGAACGAGGGACGCGTAAAGGTGTGTCACAAACCAACGGTTTGGCACATAGGGACATTGAAAAATTCGCACCAGCCCGAGGAGCCGGAAGTCTTTATCGAATTGCGTACTGACGAAAGTTTACAGTTTATCAATAATTTTACATAAATAGTAATATTTCCACATAGTACAGTGCAACGTGTGGTCCGAAATTGCTGACAAAATTTGGCAATAACAGGAAATACATGCAAGGCAATATAAGGTATATGTATAGCTTGGAAATTGTAATCGTTGCTCGCTCGCTCCGCTCGCTCGTATAAATCTAGTCCAACCTCACAACCGATCCGACACGTTAGCAAATTTGAAATAAGTCGCCTCCTTATCGAATAACGAACGTAAGAGGGATTGGTTTTAGGTTAGGCTATAGTTTTCGAGGGAGCACAGCGAGCGAGGGACGCGTAAAGGTGTGTCACAAACCAACGGTTTGGCACATAGGGACATTGAAATATTCGCACCAGCCCGCGGAGCCGGAAGTCTTTATCGAACTGCGTACTGTCCAAAGTTTACAGTTTATCACTAGTTTTACATAAATAGTAATATTTCCACATAGTACAGTCCAACGTGTGGTCCGAAATCGCTGACATAATTAGGCAATAACAGGAAATATATGCAAGGCAATATAAGGTATATGTATAGCGTGGAAATTGTAATTGTTACTCGCTCGCTCCGCTCGCTCGTAAAAATCTAGTCCAACCTTACAACCGATCCGACAGGTTAGTAAATTTGAAATAAGTCGCCTCCTTATCGAATAACGAATGCAAGAGGGACTGGTTTTAGGTTAGGCTATATTTTTCGAGCGAGCGCAGCGAACGAGGGACGCGTAAAGGTGTGTCACAAACCAACGGTTTGGCACATAGGGACATTGAAAAATTCGCACCAGCCCGAGGAGCCGGAAGTCTTTATCGAATTGCGTACTGACGAAAGTTTACAGTTTATCAATAATTTTACATAAATAGTAATATTTCCACATAGTACAGTGCAACATGTGGTCCGAAATCGCTGACAAAATTAGGCAATAACAGGAAATATATGCAAGGCAATATAAGGTGTATGTATAGCTTGGAAATTGTAATCGTTGCTCGCTCGCTCCGCTCGCTCGTAAAAATCTAGTCCGACCTCACAACCGATCCGACACGTTAGCAAATTTGAAATAAGTCGCCTCCTTAACGAATAACGAACGCAAGAGGGATTGTCTTTAGGTTAGGCTATAGTTTTCGAGCGAGCGCAGCGAGCGAGGGACGCGTAAAGGTGTGTCACAAACCAACGGCTTGGCACATAGGGACATTGAAATATTCGCACCAGCCCGAGGAGCCGGAAGTCTTAATCGAATTGCGTACTGACGAATGTTTACAGTTTACCAATAGTTTTACATAAATAGTAATACTTCCACATAGTACAGTGCAACGTGTGGTCCGAAATTGCTGACAAAATTTGGCAATAACAGGAAATACATGCAAGGCAATATAAGGTATATGTATAGCTTGGAAATTGTAATCGTTGCTCGCTCGCTCCGCTCGCTCGTAAAAATCTAGTCCGACCTCACAACCGATCCGACACGTTAGCAAATTTGAAATAAGTCGCCTCCTTATCGAATAACGAACGCAAGAGGGATTGTCTTTAGGTTAGGCTATAGTTTTCGAGCGAGCGCAGCGAGCGAGGGACGCGTAAAGGTGTGTCACAAACCAACGGCTTGGCACATAGGGACATTGAAATATTCGCACCAGCCCGAGGAGCCGGAAGTCTTTATCGAACTGCGTACTGACAAAAGTTTACAGTTTATCAATATTTTTACATAAATAGTAATAATTCCACATAGTACAGTGCAACGTGTGGTCCGAAATCGCTGACAAAATTAGGCAAAAACAGGAAATATATGCAAGATTATATAAGGTATATGTATAGCTTGGAAGTTGTAATCGTTGCTCGCTCGCTCCGCTCGCTCGTAAAAATCTAGTCCAACCTCACAACCGATCCGACACGTTAGTAAATTTGAAATAAGTCGCCTCCTTATCGAATAACGAACGCAAGAGGGACTGGTTTTAGGTTAGGCTATAGTTTTCGAGCGTGCGCAGCGAGCGAGGGACGCGTAAAGGTGTGTCACAAATCAACGGTTTGGCACATAGGGACATTGAAATATTCGTACCAGCCCGAGGAGCCGGAAGTCTTTATCGAATTGCGTACTGACGAAAGTTTACAGTTTACCAATAGTTTTACATAAATAGTAATATTTCCACATAGTACAGTGCAACATGTGGTCCGAAATCGCTCACAAAATTAGGTAATACCCGGAAATATATGCAAGGCAATATAAGGTGTATGTATAGCTTGGAAATTGTAATCGTTGCTCGCCCGCTCCGCTCGCTCGTAAAAATCCAGTCCGACCTCACAACCGATCCGACACGTTAGCAAATTTGAAATAAGTCGCCTCCTTATCGAATAACGAACGCAAGAGGGATTGTCTTTAGGTTAGGCTATAGTTTTCGAGCGAGCGCAGCGAGCGAGGGACGCGTAAAGGTGTGTCACAAACCAACGGCTTGGCACATAGGGACATTGAAATATTCGCACCAGCCCGAGGAGCCGGAAGTCTTTATCGAATTGCGTACTGACGAAAGTTTACAGTTTACCAATAGTTTTACACAAATAGTAATATTTCCACATAGTACAGTGCAACGTGTGGTCCGAAATTGCTGACAAAATTTGGCAATAACAGGAAATATATGCAAGGCAATATAAGGTATATGTATAGCTTGGAAATTGTAATCGTTGCTCGCTCGCTCCGCTCGCTCGTATAAATCTAGTCCAACCTCACAACCGATCCGACACGTTAGCAAATTTGAAATATGTCGCCTCCTTATCGAATAACGAACGCAAGAGGGATTGGTTTTAGGTTAGGCTATAGTTTTCGAGCGAGCGCAGCGAGCGAGGGACGCGTAAAGGTGTGTCACAAACCAACGGTTTGGCACATAGGGACATTGAAATATTCGCACCAGCCTGAGGAGCCGGAAGTCTTTATCGAACTGCGTACTGACAAAAGTTTACAGTTTATCAATATTTTTACATAAATAGTAATAATTCCACATAGTACAGTGCAACGTGTGGTCCGAAATCGCTGACAAAATTAGGCAATAACAGGAAATATATGCAAGGTTATATAAGGTATATGTATAGCTTGGAAGTTGTAATCGTTGCTCGCTCGCTCCGCTCGCTCGTAAAAATCTAGTCCGACCTCACAACCGATCCGACACGTTAGCAAATTTGAAATAAGTCGCCTCCTTATCGAATAACGAACGCAAGAGGGATTGGTTTTAGGTTAGGCTATAGTTTTCGAGCAAGCGCAGCGAGCGAGGGACGCGTAAAGGTGTGTCACAAACCAACGGTTTGGCACATAGGGACATTGAAATATTCGCACCAGCCTGAGGAGCCGGAAGTCTTTATCGAACTGCGTACTGACAAAAGTTTACAGTTTATCAATATTTTTACATAAATAGTAATAATTCCACATAGTACAGTGCAACGTGTGGTCCGAAATCGCTGACAAAATTAGGCAAAAACAGGAAATATATGCAAGATTATATAAGGTATATGTATAGCTTGGAAGTTGTAATCGTTGCTCGCTCGCTCCGCTCGCTCGTAAAAATCTAGTCCGACCTCACAACCGATCCGTCACGTTAGCAAATTTGAAATAAGTCGCCTCCTTATCGAATAACGAACGCAAGAGGGATTGGTTTTAGGTTTGGCTATAGTTTTCGAGCGAGCGCAGCGAGCGAGGGACGCGTAAAGGTGTGTCACAAACCAACGGTTTGGCACATAGGGACATTGAAATATTCGCACCAGCCCGAGGAGCCGGAAGTCTTTATCGAATTGCGTACTGACGAAAGTTTACAGTTTACCAATAGTTTTACATAAATAGTAATATTTCCACATAGTACACTGCAACGTGTGGTCCGAAATTGCTGACAAAATTTGGCAATAACAGGAAATACATGCAAGGCAATATAAGGTATATGTATAGCTTGGAAATTGTAATCGTTGCTCGCTCGCTCCGCTCGCTCGTATAAATCTAGTCCAACCTCACAACCGATCCGACACGTTAGCAAATTTGAAATAAGTCGCCTCCTTATCGAATAACGAACGCAAGAGGGCTTGGTTTTAGGTTAGACTATAGTTTTCGAGCGATCGCAGCGAGCGAGGGACGCGTAAAGGTGTGTCACAAACCAACGGTTTGGCACATAGGGACATTGAAATACTCGCACCAGCCTGAGGAGCCGGAAGTATTTATCGAATTGCGTACTGTCCAAAGTTTACAGTTTACCAATATTTTTACATAAATAGTAATAATTCCACATAGTACAGTGCAACGTGTGGTCCGAAATCGCTGACAAAATTAGGTAATAACAGGAAATATATGCAAGGCAATATAAGGTATATGTATAGCTTGGAAATTGTAATCGTTGCTCGCTCGCTCCGCTCGCTCGTAAAAATCTAGTCCGACCTCACAACCGATCCGACACGTTAGCAAATTTGAAATTAGTCGCCTCCTTATCGAATAACGAACGCAAGAGGGATTGGTTTTAGGTTAGGCTATAGTTTTCGAGCGAGCGCAGCGAGCGAGGGACGCGTAAAGGTGTGTCACAAACCAACGGTTTGGCACATAGGGACATTGAAATATTCGCACCATCCCGAGGAGCCGGAAGTCTTTATCGAACTGCGTACTGTCCAAAGTTTACAGTTTATCACTAGTTTTACATAAATAGTAATATTTCCACATAGTACAGTCCAACGTGTGGTCCGAAATCGCTGACATAATTAGGCAATAGCAGGGAATATATGCAAGGCAATATAAGGTATATGTATAGCTTGGAAATTGTAATCGTTGCTCGCTCGCTCCGCTCGCTCGTATAAATCTAGTCCAACCTCACAACCGATCCGACACGTTAGCAAATTTGAAATAAGTCGCCTCCTTATCGAATAACGAACGCAAGAGGGATTGGTTTTAGGTTAGGCTATAGTTTTCGAGCGAGCGCAGCGAGCGAGGGACGCGTAAAGGTGTGTCACAAATCAACGGTTTGGCACATAGGGACATTGAAATATTCGTACCAGCCCGAGAAGCCGGAAGTCTTTATCGAATTGCGTACTGACGAAAGTTTACAGTTTACCAATAGTTTTACATAAATAGTAATATTTCCACATAGTACAGTGCAACGTGTGGTCCGAAATAGCTGACATAATTAGGCAATAACAGGAAATATATGCAAGGCAATATAAGGTATATGTATAGCGTGGAAATTGTAATCGTTGCTCGCTCGCTCCGCACGCTCGTAAAAATCTAGTCCGACCTCACAACCGATCCGACACGTTAGCAAATTTGAAATAAGTCGCCTCCTTATCGAATAACGAACGCAAGAGGGATTGTCTTTAGGTTAGGCTATAGTTTTCGAGCGAGCGCAGCGAGCGAGGGACGCGTAAAGGTGTGTCACAAACCAACGGCTTGGCACATAGGGACATTGAAATATTCGCACCAGCCCGAGGAGCCGGAAGTCTTTATCGAATTGCGTACTGACGAAAGTTTACAGTTTACCAATAGTTTTACATAAATAGTAATATTTCCACATAGTACAGTGCAACGTGTGGTCCGAAATTGCTGACAAAATTTGGCAATAACAGGAAATACATGCAAGGCAATATAAGGTATATGTATAGCTTGGAAATTGTAATCGTTGCTCGCTCGCTCCGCTCGCTCGTAAAAATCTAGTCCGACCTCACAACCGATCCGACACGTTAGCAAATTTGAAATTAGTCGCCTCCTTATCGAATAACGAACTCAAGAGGGATTGGTTTTAGGTTAGGCTATAGTTTTCGAGCGAGCGCAGCGAGCGAGGGACGCGTAAAGGTGTGTCACAAACCAACGGTTTGGCACATAGGGACATTGAAATATTCGCACCATCCCGAGGAGCCGGAAGTCTTTATCGAACTGCGTACTGTCCAAAGTTTACAGTTTATCACTAGTTTTACATAAATAGTAATATTTCCACATAGTACAGTCCAACGTGTGGTCCGAAATCGCTGACATAATTAGGCAATAGCAGGGAATATATGCAAGGCAATATAAGGTATATGTATAGCTTGGAAATTGTAATCGTTGCTCGCTCGCTCCGCTCGCTCGTATAAATCTAGTCCAACCTCACAACCGATCCGACACGTTAGCAAATTTGAAATAAGTCGCCTCCTTATCGAATAACGAACGCAAGAGGGATTGGTTTTAGGTTAGGCTATAGTTTTCGAGCGAGCGCAGCGAGCGAGGGACGCGTAAAGGTGTGTCACAAATCAACGGTTTGGCACATAGGGACATTGAAATATTCGTACCAGCCCGAGAAGCCGGAAGTCTTTATCGAATTGCGTACTGACGAAAGTTTACAGTTTACCAATAGTTTTACATAAATAGTAATATTTCCACATAGTACAGTGCAACGTGTGGTCCGAAATAGCTGACATAATTAGGCAATAACAGGAAATATATGCAAGGCAATATAAGGTATATGTATAGCGTGGAAATTGTAATCGTTGCTCGCTCGCTCCGCACGCTCGTAAAAATCTAGTCCGACCTCACAACCGATCCGACACGTTAGCAAATTTGAAATTAGTCGCTTCCTTATCGAATAACGAACGCAAGAGGGATTGGTTCTAGGTTAGGGTATAGTTTTCGAGCGAGCGCAGCGAGCGAGGGACGCGTAAGGGTGTGTCACAAACCAACGGTTTGGCACATAGGGACATTGAAATATTCGCACCATCCCGAGGAGCCGGAAGTCTTTATCGAATTGCGTACTGACAAAAGTTTACAGTTTACCAATAGTTTTACATAAATAGTAATATTTCCACATAGTACAGTGCAACATGTGGTCCGAAATCGCTCACAAAATTAGGTAATAACCGGAAATATATGCAAGGTAATATAAGGTTTGTGTATAGCTTGGAAATTGTAATCGTTGCTCGCTCGCTCCGCTCGCTCGTATAAATCTAGTCCAACCTCACAACCGATCCGACACGTTAGCAAATTTGAAATAAGTCGCCTCCTTATCGAATAACGAACGCAAGAGGGATTGGTTTTAGGTTAGGCTATAGTTTTCGAGCGAGCGCAGCGAGCGAGGGACGCGTAAAGGTGTGTCACAAACCAACGGTTTGGCACATAGGGACATTGAAATATTCGCACCAGCCCGAGGAGCCGGAAGTCTTTATCGAACTGCGTACTGACAAAAGTTTACAGTTTATCAATATTTTTACATAAATAGTAATAATTCCACATAGTACAGTGCAACGTGTGGTCCGAAATCGCTGACAAAATTAGGCAATAACAGGAAATATATGCAAGGTTATATAAGGTATATGTATAGCTTGGAAGTTGTAATCGTTGCTCGCTCGCTCCGCTCGCTCGTAAAAATCTAGTCCGACCTCACAACCGATCCGACACGTTAGCAAATTTGAAATAAGTCGCCTCCTTATCGAATAACGAACGCAAGAGGGATTGTCTTTAGGTTAGGCTATAGTTTTCGAGCGAGCGCAGCGAGCGAGGGACGCGTAAAGGTGTGTCACAAACCAACGGCTTGGCACATAGGGACATTGAAATATTTGCACCAGCCCGAGGAGCCGGAAGTCTTTATCGAATTGCGTACTGACGAAAGTTTACAGTTTACCAATAGTTTTACATAAATAGTAATATTTCCACATAGTACAGTGCAACGTGTGGTCCGAAATTGCTGACAAAATTTGGCAATAACAGGAAATACATGCAAGGCAATATAAGGTATATGTATAGCTTGGAAATTGTAATCGTTGCTCGCTCGCTCCGCTCGCTCGTATAAATCTAGTCCAACCTCACAACCGATCCGACACGTTAGCAAATTTGAAATAAGTCGCCTCCTTATCGAATAACGAACGCAAGAGGGCTTGGTTTTAGGTTAGGCTATAGTTTTCGAGCGAGCGCAGCGAGCGAGGGACGCGTAAAGGTGTGTCACAAACCAACGGTTTGGCACATAGGGACATTGAAATATTCGCACCAGCCCGAGGAACCGCAAGTCTTTATCGAATTGCGTACTGACAAAAGTTTACAGTTTATCAATATTTTTACATAAATAGTAATAATTCCACATAGTACAGTACAACGTGTGGTCCGAAATCGCTGACAAAATTAGGCAATAACAGGAAATATATGCAAGATTATATAAGGTATGTGTATAGCTTGGAAATTGTAATCGTTGCTCGCTCGCTCCGCTCGCTCGTAAAAATGTAGTCCGACCACACAACCGATCCGACACGTTAGCAAATTTGAAATAAGTTGCCTCCTTATCGAATAACGAACGCAAGAGGGATTGGTTTTAGGTTAGGCTATAGTTTTCGAGCGAGCGCAGCGGGCGAGGGACGCGTAAAGGTGTGTCACAAACCAACGGTTTGGCACATAGGGACATTGAAATATTCGCACCAGCCTGAGGAGCCGGAAGTCTTTATCGAACTGCGTACTGACAAAAGTTTACAGTTTATCAATATTTTTACATAAATAGTAATAATTCCACATAGTACAGTGCAACGTGTGGTCCGAAATCGCTGACAAAATTAGGCAATAACAGGAAATATATGCAAGGTTATATAAGGAATATGTATAGCTTGGAAATTGTAATCGTTGCTCGCTCGCTCCGCTCGATCGTAAAAATCAAGTCCAGCCTCACAACCGATCCGACACGTTAGCAAATTTGAAATAAGTCGCCTCCTTATCGAATAACGAACGTAAGAGGGATTGGTTTTAGGTTAGGCTATAGTTTTCGAGAGAGCACAGCGAGCGAGGGACGCGTAAAGGTGTGTCACAAGCCAACGGTTTGCCACATAGGGACATTGAAATATTCGCACCATCCCGAGGAGCCGGAAGTCTTTATCGAACTGCGTACTGTCCAAAGTTTACAGTTTATTACTAGTTTTACATAAATAGTAATATTTCCACATAGTACAGTGCAACGTGTGGTCCGAAATCGCTGATATAATTAGGCAATAACAGGAAATATATGCAAGGTTATATAAGGAATATGTATAGCTTGGAAATTGTAATCGTTGCTCGCTCGCTCCGCTCGATCGTAAAAATCAAGTCCAGCCTCACAACCGATCAGACACGTTAGCAAATTTGAAATAAGTCGCAGCCTTATCGAATAACGAACGTAAGAGTGATTGGTTTTAGGTTAGGCTATAGTTTTCGCGGGAGCACAGCGAGCGAGGGACGCGTAAAGGTGTGTCACAATCCAACGGTTTGGCACATAGGGACATTGAAATATTCGCACCAGCCTGAGGAGCCGGAAGTATTTATCGAATTGCGTACTGTCCAAAGTTTACAGTTTACCAATATTTTTACATAAATAGTAATAATTCCACATAGTACAGTGCAACGTGAGGTCCGAAATCGCTGACAAAATTAGGTAATAACAGGAAATATATGCAAGGCAATATAAGGTACATGTATAGCTTGGAAATTGTAATCGTTGCTCGCTCGCTCCGCTCGCTCGTAAAAATCTAGTCCGACCTAACAACCGATCCGACACGTTAGCAAATTTGAAATTAGTCGCCTCCTTATCGAATAACGAACTCAAGAGGGATTGGTTTTAGGTTAGGCTATAGTTTTCGAGCGAGCGCAGCGAGCGAGGGACGCGTAAAGGTGTGTCACAAACCAACGGTTTGGCACATAGGGACATTGAAATATTCGCACCAGCTCGAGGAACCGCAAGTATTTATCGAATTGCGTACTGACAAAAGTTTACAGTTTACCAACAGTTTTACATAAATAGTAATATTTCCACATAGTACAGTGCAACCTGTGGTCCGAAATTGCTGACAAAATTTGGCAATAACAGGAAATACATGCAAGGCAATATAAGGTATATGTATAGCTTGGAAATTGTAATCGTTGCTCGCTCGCTCCGCTCGCTCGTATAAATCTAGTCCAACCTCACAACCGATCCGACACGTTAGCAAATTTGAAATAAGTCGCCTCCTTATCGAATAACGAACGTAAGAGGGATTGGTTTTAGGTTAGGCTATAGTTTTCGAGAGAGCGCAGCGAGCGAGGGACGCGTAAAGGTGTGTCACAAGCCAACGGTTTGGCACATAGGGACATTGAAATATTCGCACAATCCCGAGGAGCCGGAAGTCTTTATCGAACTGCGTACTGTCCAAAGTTTACAGTTTATTACTAGTTTTACATAAATAGTAATATTTCCACATAGTACAGTGCAACGTGTGGTCCGAAATCGCTGACATAATTAGGCAATAACAGGAAATATATGCAAGGCAATATAAGGTATATGTATAGCGTGGAAATTGTAATCGTTGCTCGCTCGCTCCGCTCGCTCGTAAAAATCTAGTCCAACCTTACAACCGATCCGACACGTTAGTAAATTTGAAATAAGTCGCCTCTTTATCGAATAACGAATGCAAGAGGGACTGGTTTTAGGTTAGGCTATATTTTTCGAGCGAGCGCAGCGAGCGAGGGACGCGTAAAGGTGTGTCACAAACCAACGGTTTGGCACATAGGGACATTCAAATATTCGCACCAGCCCGAGGAGCCGGAAGTCTTTATCGAATTGCGTACTGACGAAAGTTTACAGTTTATCAATAATTTTACATAAATAGTAATATTTCCACATAGTACAGTGCAACATGTGGTCCGACATCGCTGACAAAATTAGACAATAACAGGAAATATATGCAAGGCAATATAAGGTATATGTATAGCGTGGAAATTGTAATCGTTGCTCGCTCGCTCCGCTCGCTCGTAAAAATCTAGTCCAACCTTACAACCGATCCGACACGTTAGCAAATTTGAAATAAGCCGCCTCCTTATCGAATAACGAACGCAAGAGTGATTGGTTCTGGGTTAGGCTTTAGTTTTCGAGCGAGCGCAGCGAGCGAGGGACGCGTAAAGGTGTGTCACAAACCAACGGTTTGGCACATAGGGACATTGAAATATTCGCACCAGCCTGAGGAGCCGGAAGTCTTTATCGAACTGCGTACTGACAAAAGTTTACAGTTTATCAATATTTTTACATAAATAGTAATAATTCCACATAGTACAGTGCAACGTGTGGTCCGAAATCGCTGACAAAATTAGGCAATAACAGGAAATATATGCAAGGCAATATAAGGTATATGTATAGCTTGGAAATTGTAATCGTTGCTCGCTCGCTCCGCTCGCTCGTAAAAATCTAGTCCGACCTCACAACCGATCCGACACGTTAGCAAATTTGAAATAAGCCGCCTCCTTATCGAATAACGAACGCAAGAGTGATTGGTTCTGGGTTAGGCTTTAGTTTTCGAGCGAGCGCAGCGAGCGAGGGACGCGTAAAGGTGTGTCACAAACCAACGGTTTGGCACATAGGGACATTGAAATATTCGCACCATCCCGAGGAGCCGGAAGTCTTTATCGAATTGCGTACTGACGAAAGTTTACAGTTTATTACTAGTTTTACATAAATAGTAATATTTCCACATAGTACAGTGCAACGTGTGGTCCGAAATCGCTGACATAATTAGGCAATAACAGGAAATATATGCAAGGCAATATAAGGTATATGTATAGCGTGGAAATTGTAATCGTTGCTCGCTCGCTCCGCTCGCTCGTAAAAATCTAGTCCAACCTTACAACCGATCCGACACGTTAGTAAATTTGAAATAAGTCGCCTCTTTATCGAATAACGAATGCAAGAGGGACTGGTTTTAGGTTAGGCTATATTTTTCGAGCGAGCGCAGCGAGCGAGGGACGCGTAAAGGTGTGTCACAAACCAACGGTTTGGCACATAGGGACATTCAAATATTCGCACCAGCCCGAGGAGCCGGAAGTCTTTATCGAATTGCGTACTGACGAAAGTTTACAGTTTATCAATAATTTTACATAAATAGTAATATTTCCACATAGTACAGTGCAACATGTGGTCCGACATCGCTGACAAAATTAGACAATAACAGGAAATATATGCAAGGCAATATAAGGTATATGTATAGCTTGGAAATTGTAATCGTTGCTCGCTCGCTCCGCTCGCTCGTAAAAATCTAGTCCGACCTCACAACCGATCCGACACGTTAGCAAATTTGAAATTAGTCGCCTCCTTATCGAATAACGAACTCAAGAGGGATTGGTTTTAGGTTAGGCTATAGTTTTCGAGCGAGCGCAGCGAGCGAGGGACGCGTAAAGGTGTGTCACAAACCAACGGTTTGGCACATAGGGACATTGAAATATTCGCACCAGCTCGAGGAACCGCAAGTATTTATCGAATTGCGTACTGACAAAAGATTACAGTTTACCAACAGTTTTACATAAATAGTAATATTTCCACATAGTACAGTGCAACGTGTGGTCCGAAATTGCTGACAAAATTTGGCAATAACAGGAAATACATGCAAGGCAATATAAGGTATATGTATAGCTTGGAAATTGTAATCGTTGCTCGCTCGCTCCGCTCGCTCGTATAAATCTAGTCCAACCTCACAACCGATCCGACACGTTGGCAAATTTGAAATAAGTCGCCTCCTTATCGAATAACGAACGTAAGAGGGATTGGTTTTAGGTTAGGCTATAGTTTTCGAGCGAGCACAGCGAGCGAGGGACGCGTAAAGGTGTGTCACAAACCAACGGTTTGGCACATAGGGACATTGAAATATTCGCACCATCCCGAGGAGCCGGAAGTCTTTATCGAACTGCGTACTGTCCAAAGTTTACAGTTTATCACTAGTTTTACATAAATAGTAATATTTCCACATAGTACAGTGCAACGTGTGGTCCGAAATCGCTGACATAATTAGGCAATAACAGGAAATATATGCATGGCAATATAAGGTATATGTATAGCGTGGAAATTGTAATCGTTGCTCGCTCGCTCCGCTCGCTCGTAAAAATCTAGTCCAACCTTACAACCGATCCGACACGTTAGCAAATTTGAAATAAGTCGCCTCCTTATCGAATAACGAACGCAAGAGTGATTGGTTCTGGGTTAGGCTTTAGTTTTCGAGCGAGCGCAGCGAGCGAGGGACGCGTAAAGGTGTGTCACAAACCAACGGTTTGGCACATAGGGACATTGAAATATTCGCACCAGCCTGAGGAGCCGGAAGTCTTTATCGAACTGCGTACTGACAAAAGTTTACAGTTTATCAATATTTTTACATAAATAGTAATAATTCCACATAGTACAGTGCAACGTGTGGTCCGAAATCGCTGACAAAATTAGGCAATAACAGGAAATATATGCAAGGCAATATAAGGTATATGTATAGCTTGGAAATTGTAATCGTTGCTCGCTCGCTCCGCTCGCTCGTAAAAATCTAGTCCGACCTCACAACCGATCCGACACGTTAGCAAATTTGAAATTAGTCGCCTCCTTATCGAATAACGAACTCAAGAGGGATTGGTTTTAGGTTAGGCTATAGTTTTCGAGCGAGCGCAGCGTGCGAGGGACGCGTAAAGGTGTGTCACAAACCAACGGTTTGGCACATAGGGACATTGAAACATTCGCACCAGCCCGAGGAACCGCAAGTATTTATCGAATTGCGTACTGTCCAAAGTTCACAGTTTATCACTAGTTTTACATAAATAGTAATATTTCCACATAGTACAGTGCAACGTGTGGTCCGAAATCGCTGACATAATTAGGCAATAACAGGAAATATATGCAAGGCAATATAAGGTATATGTATAGCGTGGAAATTGTAATCGTTGCTCGCTCGCTCCGCTCGCTCGTAAAAATCTAGTCCAACCTTACAACCGATCCGACACGTTAGTAAATTTGAAATAAGTCGCCTCCTTATCGAATAACGAATGCAAGAGGGACTGGTTTTAGGTTAGACTATAGTTTTAGAGCGAGCGCAGCGAGCGAGGGACGCGTAAAGGTGTGTCACAAACCAACGGTTTGGCACATAGGGACATTGAAATATTCGCACCAGCCCGAGGAACCGCAAGTCTTTATCGAATTGCGTACTGACAAAAGTTTACAGTTTATCAATAGTTTTACATAAATAGTAATATTTCCACATAGTACAGTGCAACGTGTGGTCCGAAATTGCTGACAAAATTTGGCAATAACAGGAAATACATGCAAGGCAATATAAGGTATATGTATAGCTTGGAAATTGTAATCGTTGCTCGCTCGCTCCGCTCGCTCGTA
The DNA here is from genome assembly GCF_910591885.1 of Bombus terrestris. Classification (NCBI taxonomy): domain Eukaryota; kingdom Metazoa; phylum Arthropoda; class Insecta; order Hymenoptera; family Apidae; genus Bombus; species Bombus terrestris. The sequence continues at coordinate 4,859,913 of NW_025963549.1, forward strand.
TAAATCTAGTCCAACCTCACAACCGATCCGACACGTTAGCAAATTTGAAATAAGTCGCCTCCTTATCGAATAACGAACGTAAGAGGGATTGGTTTTAGGTTAGGCTATAGTTTTCGAGGGAGCACAGCGAGCGAGGGACGCGTAAAGGTGTGTCACAAACCAACGGTTTGGCACATAGGGACATTGAAATATTCGCACCATCCCGAGGAGCCGGAAGTCTTTATCGAACTGCGTACTGTCCAAAGTTTACAGTTTATCACTAGTTTTACATAAATAGTAATATTTCCACATAGTACAGTGCAACGTGAGGTCCGAAATCGCTGACAAAATTAGGCAATAACAGGAAATATATGCAAGGCAATATAAGGTATATGTATAGCGTGGAAATTGTAATCGTTGCTCGCTCGTACCGCTCGCTCGTAAAAATCTAGTCCAACCTTACAACCGATCCGACACGTTAGTAAATTTGAAAGAAGTCGCCTCCTTATCGAATAACGAATGCAAGAGGGACTGGTTTTAGGTTAGGCTATATTTTTCGAGCGAGCGCAGCGAGCGAGGGACGCGTAAAGGTGTGTCACAAACCAACGGTTTGGCACATAGGGACATTGAAATATTCGCACCAGCCCGAGGAGCCGGAAGTCTTTATCGAATTGCGTACTGACGAAAGTTTACAGTTTATCAATAATTTTACATAAATAGTAATATTTCCACATAGTACAGTGCAACATGTGGTCCGAAATCGCTGACAAAATTAGGCAATAACAGGAAATATATGCAAGGCAATATAGGGTGTATGTATAGCTTGGAAATTGTAATCGTTGCTCGCTCGCTCCGCTCGCTCGTAAAAATCTAGTCCAACCTTACAACCGATCCGACACGTTGTTAAATTTGAAATAAGTCGCCTCCTTATGAAATAACGAATGCAAGAGGGACTGGTTTTAGGTTAGGCTTTATTTTTCGAGCGAGCGCAGCGAGCGAGGGACGCGTAAAGGTGTGTCACAAACCAACGGTTTGGCACATAGGGACATTGAAATATTCGCACCAGCCCGAGGAGCCGGAAGTCTTTATCGAATTGCGTACTGACGAAAGTTTACAGTTTATCAATAATTTTACATAAATATTAATATTTCCACATAGTACAGTGCAACATGTGGTCCGAAGTCGCTGACAAAATTAGGCAATAACAGGAAATATATGCAAGGCAATATAAGGTGTATGTATAGCTTGGAAATTGTAATCGTTGCTCGCTCGCTCCGCTCGCTCGTATAAATCTAGTCCAACCTCACAACCGATCCGACACGTTAGCAAATTTGAAATAAGTAGCCTCCTTATCGAATAGCGAACGCAAGAGGGCTTGGTTTTAGGTTAGACTATAGTTTTAGAGCGAGCGCAGCGAGCGAGGGACGCGTAAAGGTGTGTCACAAACCAACGGTTTGGCACATAGGGACATTGAACTATTCGCACCAGCCCGAGGAACTGCAAGTCTTTATCGAATTGCGTACTGACAAAAGTATACAGTTTATCAATAGTTTTACATAAATAGTAAAAATTCCACATAGTACAGTGCAACGTGTGGTCCGAAATCGCTGACATAATTAGGCAATAACAGGATATATATGCAAGATTATATAAGGTATATGTATAGCTTGGAAATTGTAATCGTTGCTCGCTCGCTCCGCTCGCTCGTGAAAATGTAGTCCGACCTCACAACCGATCCGACACGTTAGCAAATTTGAAATAAGTCGCCTCCTTATCGAATAACGAACGCAAGAGGGATTGGTTCTGGGTTAGGCTATAGTTTTCGAGCGAGCGCAGCGAGCGAGGGACGCGTAAAGGTGTGTCACAAACCAACGGTTTGGCACATAGGGACATTGAAATATTCGCACCAGCCTGACGAGCCGGAAGTCTTTATCGAACTGCGTACTGACAAAAGTTTACAGTTTATCAATATTATTACATAAATAGTAATAATTCCACATAGTACAGTGCAACGTGTGGTCCGAAATCGCTGACAAAATTAGGCAATAACAGGAAATATATGCAAGGCAATATAAGGTATACGTATAGCTTGGAAATTGTAATCGTTGCTCGCTCGCTCCGCTCGCTCGTAAAAATCTAGTCCGACCTCACAACCGATCCGACACGTTAGCAAATTTGAAATTAATCGCCTCCTTATCGAATAACGAACTCAAGAGGGATTGGTTTTAGTTTAGGCTATAGTTTTCGAGCGAGCGCAGCGAGCGAGGGACGCGTAAAGGTGTGTCACAAACCAACGGTTTGGCACATAGGGACATTGAAATATTCGCACCAGCTCGAGGAACCGCAAGTATTTATCGAATTGCGTACTGACAAAACTTTACAGTTTACCAACAGTTTTACATAAATAGTAATATTTCCACATAGTACAGTGCAACGTGTGGTCCGAAATTGCTGACAAAATTTGGCAATAACAGGAAATACATGCAAGGCAATATAAGGTATATGTATAGCTTGGAAATTGTAATCGTTGCTCGCTCGCTCCGCTCGCTCGTATAAATCTAGTCCAACCTCACAACCGATCCGACACGTTAGCAAATTTGAAATAAGTCGCCTCCTTATCGAATAACGAACGTAAGAGGGATTGGTTTTAGGTTAGGCTATAGTTTTCGAGAGAGCACAGCGAGCGAGGGACGCGTAAAGGTGTGTCACAAGCCAACGGTTTGGCACATAGGGACATTGAAATATTCGCACCATCCCGAGGAGCCGGAAGTCTTTATCGAACTGCGTACTGTCCAAAGTTTACAGTTTATTACTAGTTTTACATAAATAGTAATATTTCCACATAGTACAGTGCAACGTGTGGTCCGAAATCGCTGACATAATTAGGCAATAACAGGAAATATATGCAAGGCAATATAAGGTATATGTATAGCGTGGAAATTGTAATCGTTGCTCGCTCGCTCCGCTCGCTCGTAAAAATCTAGTCCAACCTTACAACCGATCCGACACGTTAGTAAATTTGAAATAAGTCGCCTCTTTATCGAATAACGAATGCAAGAGGGACTGGTTTTAGGTTAGGCTATATTTTTCGAGCGAGCGCAGCGAGCGAGGGACGCGTAAAGGTGTGTCACAAACCAACGGTTTGGCACATAGGGACATTCAAATATTCGCACCAGCCCGAGGAGCCGGAAGTCTTTATCGAATTGCGTACTGACGAAAGTTTACAGTTTATCAATAATTTTACATAAATAGTAATATTTCCACATAGTACAGTGCAACATGTGGTCCGACATCGCTGACATAATTAGGCAATAACAGGAAATATATGCAAGGCAATATAAGGTATATGTATAGCGTGGAAATTGTAATCGTTGCTCGCTCGCTCCGCTCGCTCGTAAAAATCTAGTCCGACCTCACAACCGATCCGACACGTTAGCAAATTTGAAATTAGTCGCCTCCTTATCGAATAACGAACTCAAGAGGGATTGGTTTTAGGTTAGGCTATAGTTTTCGAGCGAGCGCAGCGTGCGAGGGACGCGTAAAGGTGTGTCACAAACCAACGGTTTGGCACATAGGGACATTGAAACATTCGCACCAGCTCGAGGAACCGCAAGTATTTATCGAATTGCGTACTGTCCAAAGTTCACAGTTTATCACTAGTTTTACATAAATAGTAATATTTCCACATAGTACAGTGCAACGTGTGGTCCGAAATCGCTGACATAATTAGGCAATAACAGGAAATATATGCAAGGCAATATAAGGTATATGTATAGCGTGGAAATTGTAATCGTTGCTCGCTCGCTCCGCTCGCTCGTAAAAATCTAGTCCAACCTTACAACCGATCCGACACGTTAGTAAATTTGAAATAAGTCGCCTCCTTATCGAATAACGAATGCAAGAGGGACTGGTTTTAGGTTAGACTATAGTTTTAGAGCGAGCGCAGCGAGCGAGGGACGCGTAAAGGTGTGTCACAAACCAACGGTTTGGCACATAGGGACATTGAAATATTCGCACCAGCCCGAGGAACCGCAAGTCTTTATCGAATTGCGTACTGACAAAAGTTTACAGTTTATCAATAGTTTTACATAAATAGTAATAACGCCAGATAGTACAGTGCAACGTGTGGTCCGAAATCGCTGACAAAATTAGGCAATAACAGGAAATACATGCAAGGCAATATAAGGTATATGTATAGCTTGGAAATTGTAATCGTTGCTCGCTCGCTCCGCTCGCTCGTATAAATCTAGTCCAACCTCACAACCGATCCGACACGTTAGCAAATTTGAAATAAGTCGCCTCCTTATCGAATAACGAACGTAAGAAGGATTGGTTTTAGGTTAGGCTATAGTTTTCGAGGGAGCACAGCGAGCGAGGGACGCGTAAAGGTGTGTCACAAACCAACGGTTTGGCACATAGGGACATTGAAATATTCGCACCATCCCGAGGAGCCGGAAGTCTTTATCGAACTGCGTACTGTCCAAAGTTTACAGTTTATCACTAGTTTTACATAAATAGTAATATTTCCACATAGTACAGTGCAACGTGTGGTCCGAAATCGCTGACATAATTAGGCAATAACAGGAAATATATGCAAGGCAATATAAGGTATATGTATAGCGTGGAAATTGTAATCGTTGCTCGCTCGCTCCGCTCGCTCGTAAAAATCTAGTCCAACCTTACAACCGATCCGACACGTTAGTAAATTTGAAAGAAGTCGCCTCCTTATCGAATAACGAATGCAAGAGGGACTGGTTTTAGGTTAGGCTATATTTTTCGAGCGAGCGCAGCGAGCGAGGGACGCGTAAAGGTGTGTCACAAACCAACGGTTTGGCACATAGGGACATTGAAATATTCGCACCAGCCTGACGAGCCGGAAGTCTTTATCGAACTGCGTACTGACAAAAGTTTACAGTTTATCAATATTATTACATAAATAGTAATAATTCCACATAGTACAGTGCAACGTGTGGTCCGAAATCGCTGACAAAATTAGGCAATAACAGGAAATATATGCAAGGCAATATAAGGTATATGTATAGCTTGGAAATTGTAATCGTTGCTCGCTCGCTCCGCTCGCTCGTAAAAATCTAGTCCGACCTCACAACCGATCCGACACGTTAGCAAATTTGAAATTAATCGCCTCCTTATCGAATAACGAACTCAAGAGGGATTGGTTTTAGTTTAGGCTATAGTTTTCGAGCGAGCGCAGCGAGCGAGGGACGCGTAAAGGTGTGTCACAAACCAACGGTTTGGCACATAGGGACATTGAAATATTCGCACCAGCTCGAGGAACCGCAAGTATTTATCGAATTGCGTACTGACAAAACTTTACAGTTTGCCAACAGTTTTACATAAATAGTAATATTTCCACATAGTACAGTGCAACGTGTGGTCCGAAATTGCTGACAAAATTTGGCAATAACAGGAAATACATGCAAGGCAATATAAGGTATATGTATAGCTTGGAAATTGTAATCGTTGCTCGCTCGCTCCGCTCGCTCGTATAAATCTAGTCCAACCTCACAACCGATCCGACACGTTAGCAAATTTGAAATAAGTCGCCTCCTTATCGAATAACGAACGTAAGAGGGATTGGTTTTAGGTTAGGCTATATTTTTCGAGCGAGCGCAGCGAGCGAGGGACGCGTAAAGGTGTGTCACAAACCAACGGTTTGGCACATAGGGACATTCAAATATTCGCACCAGCCCGAGGAGCCGGAAGTCTTTATCGAATTGCGTACTGACGAAAGTTTACAGTTTATCAATAATTTTACATAAATAGTAATATTTCCACATAGTACAGTGCAACATGTGGTCCGACATCGCTGACAAAATTAGACAATAACAGGAAATATATGCAAGGCAATATAAGGTATATGTATAGCGTGGAAATTGTAATCGTTGCTCGCTCGCTCCGCTCGCTCGTAAAAATCTAGTCCAACCTTACAACCGATCCGACACGTTAGCAAATTTGAAATAAGTCGCCTCATTATCGAATAACGAACGCAAGAGGGATTGGTTCTGGGTTAGGCTTTAGTTTTCGAGCGAGCGCAGCGAGCGAGGGACGCGTAAAGGTGTGTCACAAACCAACGGTTTGGCACATAGGGACATTGAAATATTCGCACCAGCCTGAGGAGCCGGAAGTCTTTATCGAACTGCGTACTGACAAAAGTTTACAGTTTATCAATATTTTTACATAAATAGTAATAATTCCACATAGTACAGTGCAACGTGTGGTCCGAAATCGCTGACAAAATTAGGCAATAACAGGAAATATATGCAAGGCAATATAAGGTATATGTATAGCTTGGAAATTGTAATCGTTGCTCGCTCGCTCCGCTCGCTCGTAAAAATCTAGTCCGACCTCACAACCGATCCGACACGTTAGCAAATTTGAAATTAGTCGCCTCCTTATCGAATAACGAACTCAAGAGGGATTGGTTTTAGGTTAGGCTATAGTTTTCGAGCGAGCGCAGCGTGCGAGGGACGCGTAAAGGTGTGTCACAAACCAACGGTTTGGCACATAGGGACATTGAAACATTCGCACCAGCTCGAGGAACCGCAAGTATTTATCGAATTGCGTACTGTCCAAAGTTCACAGTTTATCACTAGTTTTACATAAATAGTAATATTTCCACATAGTACAGTGCAACGTGTGGTCCGAAATCGCTGACATAATTAGGCAATAACAGGAAATATATGCAAGGCAATATAAGGTATATGTATAGCGTGGAAATTGTAATCGTTGCTCGCTCGCTCCGCTCGCTCGTAAAAATCTAGTCCAACCTTACAACCGATCCGACACGTTAGTAAATTTGAAATAAGTCGCCTCCTTATCGAATAACGAATGCAAGAGGGACTGGTTTTAGGTTAGACTATAGTTTTAGAGCGAGCGCAGCGAGCGAGGGACGCGTAAAGGTGTGTCACAAACCAACGGTTTGGCACATAGGGACATTGAAATATTCGCACCAGCCCGAGGAACCGCAAGTCTTTATCGAATTGCGTACTGACAAAAGTTTACAGTTTATCAATAGTTTTACATAAATAGTAATAACGCCAGATAGTACAGTGCAACGTGTGGACCGAAATCGCTGACAAAATTAGGCAATAACAGGAAATATATGCAAGGCAATATAAGGTATATGTATAGCTTGGAAATTGTAATCGTTGCTCGCTCGCTCCGCTCGCTCGTAAAAATCTAGTCCGACCTCACAACCGATCCGACACGTTAGCAAATTTGAAATTAGTCGCCTCCTTATCGAATAACGAACTCAAGAGGGATTGGTTTTAGGTTAGGCTATAGTTTTCGAGCGAGCGCAGCGAGCGAGGGACGCGTAAAGGTGTGTCACAAACCAACGGTTTGGCACATAGGGACATTGAAATATTCGCACCAGCTCGAGGAACCGCAAGTATTTATCGAATTGCGTACTGACAAAAGATTACAGTTTACCAACAGTTTTACATAAATAGTAATATTTCCACATAGTACAGTGCAACGTGTGGTCCGAAATTGCTGACAAAATTTGGCAATAACAGGAAATACATGCAAGGCAATATAAGGTATATGTATAGCTTGGAAATTGTAATCGTTGCTCGCTCGCTCCGCTCGCTCGTATAAATCTAGTCCAACCTCACAACCGATCCGACACGTTAGCAAATTTGAAATAAGTCGCCTCCTTATCGAATAACGAACGTAAGAGGGATTGGTTTTAGGTTAGGCTATAGTTTTCGAGCGAGCACAGCGAGCGAGGGACGCGTAAAGGTGTGTCACAAACCAACGGTTTGGCACATAGGGACATTGAAATATTCGCACCATCCCGAGGAGCCGGAAGTCTTTATCGAACTGCGTACTGTCCAAAGTTTACAGTTTATCACTAGTTTTACATAAATAGTAATATTTCCACATAGTACAGTGCAACGTGTGGTCCGAAATCGCTGACATAATTAGGCAATAACAGGAAATATATGCAAGGCAATATAAGGTATATGTATAGCGTGGAAATTGTAATCGTTGCTCGCTCGCTCCGCTCGCTCGTAAAAATCTAGTCCAACCTTACAACCGATCCGACACGTTAGTAAATTTGAAAGAAGTCGCCTCCTTATCGAATAACGAATGCAAGAGGGACTGGTTTTAGGTTAGGCTATATTTTTCGAGCGAGCGCAGCGAGCGAGGGACGCGTAAAGGTGTGTCACAAACCAACGGTTTGGCACATAGGGACATTGAAATATTCGCACCAGCCCGAGGAGCCGGAAGTCTTTATCGAATTGCGTACTGACGAAAGTTTACAGTTTATCAATAATTTTACATAAATAGTAATATTTCCACATAGTACAGTGCAACATGTGGTCCGAAATCGCTGACAAAATTAGGCAATAACAGGAAATATATGCAAGGCAATATAGGGTGTATGTATAGCTTGGAAATTGTAATCGTTGCTCGCTCGCTCCGCTCGCTCGTAAAAATCTAGTCCAACCTTACAACCGATCCGACACGTTAGTAAATTTGAAATAAGTCGCCTCCTTATCAAATAACGAATGCAAGAGGGACTGGTTTTAGGTTAGGCTTTATTTTTCGAGCGAGCGCAGCGAGCGAGGGACGCGTAAAGGTGTGTCACAAACCAACGGTTTGGCACATAGGGACATTGAAATATTCGCACCAGCCCGAGGAGCCGGAAGTCTTTATCGAATTGCGTACTGACGAAAGTTTACAGTTTATCAATAATTTTACATAAATAGTAATATTTCCACATAGTACAGTGCAACATGTGGTCCGAAGTCGCTCACAAAATTAGGTAATAACTGGAAATATATGCAAGGCAATATAAGGTGTATGTATAGCTTGGAAATTGTAATCGTTGCTCGCTCGCTCCGCTCGCTCGTAAAAATCTAGTCCAACCTCACAACCGATCCGACACGTTAGCAAATTTGAAATAAGTAGCCTCCTTATCGAATAGCGAACGCAAGAGGGCTTGGTTTTAGGTTAGACTATAGTTTTAGAGCGAGCGCAGCGAGCGAGGGACGCGTAAAGGTGTGTCACAAACCAACGGTTTGGCACATAGGGACATTGAAATATTCGCACCAGCCCGAGGAACCGCAAGTCTTTATCGAATTGCGTACTGACAAAAGTTTACAGTTTATCAATAGTTTTACATAAATAGTAAAAATTCCACATAGTACAGTGCAACGTGTGGTCCGAAATCGCTGACATAATTAGGCAATAACAGGATATATATGCAAGATTATATAAGGTATATGTATAGCTTGGAAATTGTAATCGTTGCTCGCTCGCTCCGCTCGCTCGTGAAAATGTAGTCCGACCTCACAACCGATCCGACACGTTAGCAAATTTGAAATAAGTCGCCTCCTTATCGAATAACGAACGCAAGAGGGATTGGTTCTGGGTTAGGCTATAGTTTTCGAGCGAGCGCAGCGAGCGAGGGACGCGTAAAGGTGTGTCACAAACCAACGGTTTGGCACATAGGGACATTGAAATATTCGCACCAGCCTGACGGGCCGGAAGTCTTTATCGAACTGCGTACTGACAAAAGTTTACAGTTTATCAATATTATTACATAAATAGTAATAATTCCACATAGTACAGTGCAACGTGTGGTCCGAAATCGCTGACAAAATTAGGCAATAACAGGAAATATATGCAAGGCAATATAAGGTATATGTATAGCTTGGAAATTGTAATCGTTGCTCGCTCGCTCCGCTCGCTCGTAAAAATCTAGTCCGACCTCACAACCGATCCGACACGTTAGCAAATTTGAAATTAATCGCCTCCTTATCGAATAACGAACTCAAGAGGGATTGGTTTTAGGTTAGGCTATAGTTTTCGAGCGAGCGCAGCGAGCGAGGGACGCGTAAAGGTGTGTCACAAACCAACGGTTTGGCACATAGGGACATTGAAATATTCGCACCAGCTCGAGGAACCGCAAGTATTTATCGAATTGCGTACTGACAAAACTTTACAGTTTACCAACAGTTTTACATAAATAGTAATATTTCCACATAGTACAGTGCAACGTGTGGTCCGAAATTGCTGACAAAATTTGGCAATAACAGGAAATACATGCAAGGCAATATAAGGTATATGTATAGCTTGGAAATTGTAATCGTTGGTCGCTCGCTCCGCTCGCTCGTATAAATCTAGTCCAACCTCACAACCGATCCGACACGTTAGCAAATTTGAAATAAGTCGCCTCCTTATCGAATAACGAACGTAAGAGGGATTGGTTTTAGGTTAGGCTATAGTTTTCGAGCGAGCGCAGCGAGCGAGGGACGCGTAAAGGTGTGTCACAAACCAACGGTTTGGCACATAGGGACATTCAAATATTCGCACCAGCCCGAGGAGCCGGAAGTCTTTATCGAATTGCCTACTGACAAAAGTTTACAGTTTATCAATAATTTTACATAAATAGTAATATTTCCACATAGTACAGTGCAACATGTGGTCCGACATCGCTGACAAAATTAGACAATAACAGGAAATATATGCAAGGCAATATAAGGTATATGTATAGCGTGGAAATTGTAATCGTTGCTCGCTCGCTCCGCTCGCTCGTAAAAATCTAGTCCAACCTTACAACCGATCCGACACGTTAGCAAATTTGAAATAAGTCGCCTCATTATCGAATAACGAACGCAAGAGGGATTGGTTCTGGGTTAGGCTTTAGTTTTCGAGCGAGCGCAGCGAGCGAGGGACGCGTAAAGGTGTGTCACAAACCAACGGTTTGGCACATAGGGACATTGAAATATTCGCACCAGCCCGAGGAGCCGGAAGTCTTTATCGAACTGCGTACTGACAAAAGTTTACAGTTTATCAATATTTTTACATAAATAGTAATAATTCCACATAGTACAGTGCAACGTGTGGTCCGAAATCGCTGACAAAATTAGGCAATAACAGGAAATATATGCAAGGCAATATAAGGTATATGTATAGCTTGGAAATTGTAATCGTTGCTCGCTCGCTCCGCTCGCTCGTAAAAATCTAGTCCGACCTCACAACCGATCCGACACGTTAGCAAATTTGAAATTAGTCGCCTCCTTATCGAATTACGGTCGCAAGAGGGATTGGTTTTAGGTTAGGCTATAGTTTTCGAGCGAGCGCAGCGTGCGAGGGACGCGTAAAGGTGTGTCACAAACCAACGGTTTGGCACATAGGGACATTGAAACATTCGCACCAGCTCGAGGAACCGCAAGTATTTATCGAATTGCGTACTGTCCAAAGTTCACAGTTTATCACTAGTTTTACATAAATAGTAATATTTCCACATAGTACAGTGCAACGTGTGGTCCGAAATCGCTGACATAATTAGGCAATAACAGGAAATATATGCAAGGCAATATAAGGTATATGTATAGCGTGGAAATTGTAATCGTTGCTCGCTCGCTCCGCTCGCTCGTAAAAATCTAGTCCAACCTTACAACCGATCCGACACGTTAGTAAATTTGAAATAAGTCGCCTCCTTATCGAATAACGAATGCAAGAGGGACTGGTTTTAGGTTAGACTATAGTTTTAGAGCGAGCGCAGCGAGCGAGGGACGCGTAAAGGTGTGTCACAAACCAACGGTTTGACACATAGGGACATTGAAATATTCGCACCAGCCCGAGGAACCGCAAGTCTTTATCGAATTGCGTACTGACAAAAGTTTACAGTTTATCAATAGTTTTACATAAATAGTAATAACGCCAGATAGTACAGTGCAACGTGTGGTCCGAAATCGCTGACAAAATTAGGCAATAACAGGAAATATATGCAAGGCAATATAAGGTATATGTATAGCTTGGAAATTGTAATCGTTGCTCGCTCGCTCCGCTCGCTCGTAAAAATCTAGTCCGACCTCACAACCGATCCGCCACGTTAGCAAATTTGAAATTAGTCGCCTCCTTATCGAATAACGAACTCAAGAGGGATTGGTTTTAGGTTAGGCTATAGTTTTCGAGCGAGCGCAGCGAGCGAGGGACGCGTAAAGGTGTGTCACAAACCAACGGTTTGGCACATAGGGACATTGAAATATTCGCACCAGCTCGAGGAACCGCAAGTATTTATCGAATTGCGTACTGACAAAAGATTACAGTTTACCAACAGTTTTACATAAATAGTAATATTTCCACATAGTACAGTGCAACGTGTGGTCCGAAATTGCTGACAAAATTTGGCAATAACAGGAAATACATGCAAGGCAATATAAGGTATATGTATAGCTTGGAAATTGTAATCGTTGCTCGCTCGCTCCGCTCGCTCGTATAAATCTAGTCCAACCTCACAACCGATCCGACACGTTAGCAAATTTGAAATAAGTCGCCTCCTTATCGAATAACGAACGTAAGAGGGATTGGTTTTAGGTTAGGCTATAGTTTTCGAGGGAGCACAGCGAGCGAGGGACGCGTAAAGGTGTGTCACAAACCAACGGTTTGGCACATAGGGACATTGAAATATTCGCACCATCCCGAGGAGCCGGAAGTCTTTATCGAACTGCGTACTGTCCAAAGTTTACAGTTTATCACTAGTTTTACATAAATAGTAATATTTCCACATAGTACAGTGCAACGTGTGGTCCGAAATCGCTGACATAATTAGGCAATAACAGGAAATATATGCAAGGCAATATAAGGTATATGTATAGCGTGGAAATTGTAATCGTTGCTCGCTCGCTCCGCTCGCTCGTAAAAATCTAGTCCAACCTTACAACCGATCCGACACGTTAGTAAATTTGAAAGAAGTCGCCTCCTTATCGAATAACGAATGCAAGAGGGACTGGTTTTAGGTTAGGCTATATTTTTCGAGCGAGCGCAGCGAGCGAGGGACGCGTAAAGGTGTGTCACAAACCAACGGTTTGGCACATAGGGACATTGAAATATTCGCACCATCCCGAGGAGCCGGAAGTCTTTATCGAACTGCGTACTGTCCAAAGTTTACAGTTTATCACTAGTTTTACATAAATAGTAATATTTCCACATAGTACAGTGCAACGTGTGGTCCGAAATCGCTGACATAATTAGGCAATAACAGGAAATATATGCAAGGCAATATAAGGTATATGTATAGCGTGGAAATTGTAATCGTTGCTCGCTCGCTCCGCTCGCTCGTAAAAATCTAGTCCAACCTTACAACCGATCCGACACGTTAGTAAATTTGAAAGAAGTCGCCTCCTTATCGAATAACGAATGCAAGAGGGACTGGTTTTAGGTTAGGCTATATTTTTCGAGCGAGCGCAGCGAGCGAGGGACGCGTAAAGGTGTGTCACAAACCAACGGTTTGGCACATAGGGACATTGAAATATTCGCACCAGCCCGAGGAGCCGGAAGTCTTTATCGAATTGCGTACTGACGAAAGTTTACAGTTTATCAATAATTTTACATAAATAGTAATATTTCCACATAGTACAGTGCAACATGTGGTCCGAAATCGCTGACAAAATTAGGCAATAACAGGAAATATATGCAAGGCAATATAGGGTGTATGTATAGCTTGGAAATTGTAATCGTTGCTCGCTCGCTCCGCTCGCTCGTAAAAATCTAGTCCAACCTTACAACCGATCCGACACGTTAGTAAATTTGAAATAAGTCGCCTCCTTATCAAATAACGAATGCAAGAGGGACTGGTTTTAGGTTAGGCTTTATTTTTCGAGCGAGCGCAGCGAGCGAGGGACGCGTAAAGGTGTGTCACAAACCAACGGTTTGGCACATAGGGACATTGAAATATTCGCACCAGCCCGAGGAGCCGGAAGTCTTTATCGAATTGCGTACTGACGAAAGTTTACAGTTTATCAATAATTTTACATAAATAGTAATATTTCCACATAGTACAGTGCAACATGTGGTCCGAAGTCGCTGACAAAATTAGGCAATAACAGGAAATATATGCAAGGCAATATAAGGTGTATGTATAGCTTGGAAATTGTAATCGTTGCTCGCTCGCTCCGCTCGCTCGTATAAATCTAGTCCAACCTCACAACCGATCCGACACGTTAGCAAATTTGAAATAAGTAGCCTCCTTATCGAATAGCGAACGCAAGAGGGCTTGGTTTTAGGTTAGACTATAGTTTTAGAGCGAGCGCAGCGAGCGAGGGACGCGTAAAGGTGTGTCACAAACCAACGGTTTGGCACATAGGGACATTGAAATATTCGCACCAGCCCGAGGAACCGCAAGTCTTTATCGAATTGCGTACTGACAAAAGTTTACAGTTTATCAATAGTTTTACATAAATAGTAAAAATTCCACATAGTACAGTGCAACGTGTGGTCCGAAATCGCTGACATAATTAGGCAATAACAGGATATATATGCAAGATTATATAAGGTATATGTATAGCTTGGAAATTGTAATCGTTGCTCGCTCGCTCCGCTCGCTCGTGAAAATGTAGTCCGACCTCACAACCGATCCGACACGTTAATAAATTTGAAATAAGTCGCCTCCTTATCGAATAACGAACGCAAGAGGGATTGGTTCTGGGTTAGGCTATAGTTTTCGAGCGAGCGCAGCGAGCGAGGGACGCGTAAAGGTGTGTCACAAACCAACGGTTTGGCACATAGGGACATTGAAATATTCGCACCAGCCTGAGGAGCCGGAAGTCTTTATCGAACTGCGTACTGACAAAAGTTTACAGTTTATCAATATTTTTACATAAATAGTAATAATTCCACATAGTACAGTGCAACGTGTGGTCCGAAATCGCTGACAAAATTAGGCAATAACAGGAAATATATGCAAGGCAATATAAGGTATATGTATAGCTTGGAAATTGTAATCGTTGCTCGCTCGCTCCGCTCGCTCGTAAAAATCTAGTCCGACCTCACAACCGATCCGACACGTTAGCAAATTTGAAATTAGTCGCCTCCTTATCGAATAACGAACTCAAGAGGGATTGGTTTTAGGTTAGACTATAGTTTTCGAGCGAGCGCAGCGTGCGAGGGACGCGTAAAGGTGTGTCACAAACCAACGGTTTGGCACATAGGGACATTGAAACATTCGCACCAGCTCGAGGAACCGCAAGTATTTATCGAATTGCGTACTGTCCAAAGTTCACAGTTTATCACTAGTTTTACATAAATAGTAATATTTCCACATAGTACAGTGCAACGTGTGGTCCGAAATCGCTGACATAATTAGGCAATAACAGGAAATATATGCAAGGCAATATAAGGTATATGTATAGCGTGGAAATTGTAATCGTTGCTCGCTCGCTCCGCTCGCTCGTAAAAATCTAGTCCAACCTTACAACCGATCCGACACGTTAGTAAATTTGAAATAAGTCGCCTCCTTATCGAATAACGAATGCAAGAGGGACTGGTTTTAGGTTAGACTATAGTTTTAGAGCGAGCGCAGCGAGCGAGGGACGCGTAAAGGTGTGTCACAAACCAACGGTTTGGCACATAGGGACATTGAAATATTCGCACTAGCCCGAGGAACCGCAAGTCTTTATCGAATTGCGTACTGACAAAAGTTTACAGTTTATCAATAGTTTTACATAAATAGTAATAACGCCAGATAGTACAGTGCAACGTGTGGTCCGAAATCGCTGACAAAATTAGGCAATAACAGGAAATAAATGCAAGGCAATATAAGGTATATGTATAGCTTGGAAATTGTAATCGTTGCTCGCTCGCTCCGCTCGCTCGTAAAAATCTAGTCCAACCTCACAACCGATCCGACACGTTAGCAAATTTGAAATAAGTCGCCTCCTTATCGAATAACGAACGTAAGAGGGATTGGTTTTAGGTTAGGCTATAGTTTTCGAGGGAGCACAGCGAGCGAGGGACGCGTAAAGGTGTGTCACAAACCAACGGTTTGGCACATAGGGACATTGAAATATTCGCACCATCCCGAGGAGCCGGAAGTCTTTATCGAACTGCGTACTGTCCAAAGTTTACAGTTTATCACTAGTTTTACATAAATAGTAATATTTCCACATAGTACAGTGCAACGTGTGGTCCGAAATCGCTGACATAATTAGGCAATAACAGGAAATATATGCAAGGCAATATAAGGTATATGTATAGCGTGGAAATTGTAATCGTTGCTCGCTCGCTCCGCTCGCTCGTAAAAATCTAGTCCAACCTTACAACCGATCCGACACGTTAGTAAATTTGAAAGAAGTCGCCTCCTTATCGAATAACGAATGCAAGAGGGACTGGTTTTAGGTTAGGCTATATTTTTCGAGCGAGCGCAGCGAGCGAGGGACGCGTAAAGGTGTGTCACAAACCAACGGTTTGGCACATAGGGACATTGAAATATTCGCACCAGCCCGAGGAGCCGGAAGTCTTTATCGAATTTCCTACTGACGAAAGTTTACAGTTTATCAATAATTTTACATAAATAGTAATATTTCCACATAGTACAGTGCAACATGTGGTCCGAAATCGCTGACAAAATTAGGCAATAACAGGAAATATATGCAAGGCAATATAGGGTGTATGTATAGCTTGGAAATTGTAATCGTTGCTCGCTCGCTCCGCTCGCTCGTAAAAATCTAGTCCAACCTTACAACCGATCCGACACGTTAGTAAATTTGAAATAAGTCGCCTCCTTATCAAATAACGAATGCAAGAGGGACTGGTTTTAGGTTAGGCTTTATTTTTCGAGCGAGCGCAGCGAGCGAGGGACGCGTAAAGGTGTGTCACAAACCAACGGTTTGGCACATAGGGACATTGAAATATTCGCACCAGCCCGAGGAGCCGGAAGTCTTTATCGAATTGCGTACTGACGAAAGTTTACAGTTTATCAATAATTTTACATAAATAGTAATATTTCCACATAGTACAGTGCAACATGTGGTCCGAAGTCGCTGACAAAATTAGGCAATAACAGGAAATATATGCAAGGCAATATAAGGTGTATGTATAGCTTGGAAATTGTAATCGTTGCTCGCTCGCTCCGCTCGCTCGTATAAATCTAGTCCAACCTCACAACCGATCCGACACGTTAGCAAATTTGAAATAAGTAGCCTCCTTATCGAATAGCGAACGCAAGAGGGCTTGGTTTTAGGTTAGACTATAGTTTTAGAGCGAGCGCAGCGAGCGAGGGACGCGTAAAGGTGTGTCACAAACCAACGGTTTGGCACATAGGGACATTGAAATATTCGCACCAGCCCGAGGAACCGCAAGTCTTTATCGAATTGCGTACTGACAAAAGTTTACAGTTTATCAATAGTTTTACATAAATAGTAAAAATTCCACATAGTACAGTGCAACGTGTGGTCCGAAATCGCTGACATAATTAGGCAATAACAGGATATATATGCAAGATTATATAAGGTATATGTATAGCTTGGAAATTGTAATCGTTGCTCGCTCGCTCCGCTCGCTCGTGAAAATGTAGTCCGACCTCACAACCGATCCGACACGTTAGCAAATTTGAAATAAGTCGCCTCCTTATCGAATAACGAACGCAAGAGGGATTGGTTCTGGGTTAGGCTATAGTTTTCGAGCGAGCGCAGCGAGCGAGGGACGCGTAAAGGTGTGTCACAAACCAACGGTTTGGCACATAGGGACATTGAAATATTCGCACCAGCTCGAGGAACCGCAAGTATTTATCGAATTGCGTACTGACAAAAGATTACAGTTTACCAACAGTTTTACATAAATAGTAATATTTCCACATAGTACAGTGCAACGTGTGGTCCGAAATTGCTGACAAAATTTGGCAATAACAGGAAATACATGCAAGGCAATATAAGGTATATGTATAGCTTGGAAATTGTAATCGTTGCTCGCTCGCTCCGCTCGCTCGTATAAATCTAGTCCAACCTCACAACCGATCCGACACGTTAGCAAATTTGAAATAAGTCGCCTCCTTATCGAATAACGAACGTAAGAGGGATTGGTTTTAGGTTAGGCTATAGTTTTCGAGGGAGCACAGCGAGCGAGGGACGCGTAAAGGAGTGTCACAAACCAACGGTTTGGCACATAGGGACATTGAAATATTCGCACCATCCCGAGGAGCCGGAAGTCTTTATCGAACTGCGTACTGTCCAAAGTTTACAGTTTATCACTAGTTTTACATAAATAGTAATATTTCCACATAGTACAGTGCAACGTGTGGTCCGAAATCGCTGACATAATTAGGCAATAACAGGAAATATATGCAAGGCAATATAAGGTATATGTATAGCGTGGAAATTGTAATCGTTGCTCGCTCGCTCCGCTCGCTCGTAAAAATCTAGTCCAACCTTACAACCGATCCGACACGTTAGTAAATTTGAAAGAAGTCGCCTCCTTATCGAATAACGAATGCAAGAGGGACTGGTTTTAGGTTAGGCTATATTTTTCGAGCGAGCGCAGCGAGCGAGGGACGCGTAAAGGTGTGTCACAAACCAACGGTTTGGCACATAGGGACATTGAAATATTCGCACCAGCCCGAGGAGCCGGAAGTCTTTATCGAATTGCGTACTGACGAAAGTTTACAGTTTATCAATAATTTTACATAAATAGTAATATTTCCACATAGTACAGTGCAACATGTGGTCCGAAATCGCTGACAAAATTAGGCAATAACAGGAAATATATGCAAGGCAATATAGGGTGTATGTATAGCTTGGAAATTGTAATCGTTGCTCGCTCGCTCCGCTCGCTCGTAAAAATCTAGTCCAACCTTACAACCGATCCGACACGTTAGTAAATTTGAAATAAGTCGCCTCCTTATCAAATAACGAATGCAAGAGGGACTGGTTTTAGGTTAGGCTTTATTTTTCGAGCGAGCGCAGCGAGCGAGGGACGCGTAAAGGTGTGTCACAAACCAACGGTTTGGCACATAGGGACATTGAAATATTCGCACCAGCCCGAGGAGCCGGAAGTCTTTATCGAATTGCGTACTGACGAAAGTTTACAGTTTATCAATAATTTTACATAAATAGTAATATTTCCACATAGTACAGTGCAACATGTGGTCCGAAGTCGCTGACAAAATTAGGCAATAACAGGAAATATATGCAAGGCAATATAAGGTGTATGTATAGCTTGGAAATTGTAATCGTTGCTCGCTCGCTCCGCTCGCTCGTATAAATCTAGTCCGACCTCACAACCGATCCGACACGTTAGCAAATTTGAAATTAGTCGCCTCCTTATCGAATAGCGAACGCAAGAGGGCTTGGTTTTAGGTTAGACTATAGTTTTAGAGCGAGCGCAGCGAGCGAGGGACGCGTAAAGGTGTGTCACAAACCAACGGTTTGGCACATAGGGACATTGAAATATTCGCACCAGCCCGAGGAACCGCAAGTCTTTATCGAATTGCGTACTGACAAAAGTTTACAGTTTATCAATAGTTTTACATAAATAGTAAAAATTCCACATAGTACAGTGCAACGTGTTGTCCGAAATCGCTGACATAATTAGGCAATAACAGGATATATATGCAAGATTATATAAGGTATATGTATAGCTTGGAAATTGTAATCGTTGCTCGCTCGCTCCGCTCGCTCGTGAAAATGTAGTCCGACCTCACAACCGATTCGACACGTTAGCAAATTTGAAATAAGTCGCCTCCTTATCGAATAACGAACGCAAGAGGGATTGGTTCTGGGTTAGGCTATAGTTTTCGAGCGAGCGCAGCGAGCGAGGGACGCGTAAAGGTGTGTCACAAACCAACGGTTTGGCACATAGGGACATTGAAATATTCGCACCAGCCTGAGGAGCCGGAAGTCTTTATCGAACTGCGTACTGACAAAAGTTTACAGTTTATCAATATTATTACATAAATAGTAATAATTCCACATAGTACAGTGCAACGTGTGGTCCGAAATCGCTGACAAAATTAGGCAATAACAGGAAATATATGCAAGGCAATATAAGGTATATGTATAGCTTGGAAATTGTAATCGTTGCTCGCTCGCTCCGCTCGCTCGTAAAAATCTAGTCCGACCTCACAACCGATCCGACACGTTAGCAAATTTGAAATTAGTCGCCTCCTTATCGAATAACGAACACAAGAGGGATTGGTTTTAGTTTAGGCTATAGTTTTCGAGCGAGCGCAGCGAGCGAGGGACGCGTAAAGGTGTGTCACAAACCAACGGTTTGGCACATAGGGACATTGAAATATTCGCACCAGCTCGAGGAACCGCAAGTATTTATCGAATTGCGTACTGACAAAAGTTTACAGTTTACCAACAGTTTTACATAAATAGTAATATTTCCACATAGTACAGTGCAACGTGTGGTCCGAAATTGCTGACAAAATTTGGCAATAACAGGAAATACATGCAAGGCAATATAAGGTATATGTATAGCTTGGAAATTGTAATCGTTGCTCGCTCGCTCCGCTCGCTCGTATAAATCTAGTCCAACCTCACAACCGATCCGACACGTTAGCAAATTTGAAATAAGTCGCCTCCTTATCGAATAACGAACGTAAGAGGGATTGGTCTTAGGTTAGGCTATAGTGTTCGAGGGAGCACAGCGAGCGAGGGACGCGTAAAGGTGTGTCACAAACCAACGGTTTGGCACATAGGGACATTGAAATATTCGCACCATCCCGAGGAGCCGGAAGTCTTTATCGAACTGCGTACTGTCCAAAGTTTACAGTTTATCACTAGTTTTACATAAATAGTAATATTTCCACATAGTACAGTGCAACGTGTGGTCCGAAATCGCTGACATAATTAGGCAATAACAGGAAATATATGCAAGGCAATATAAGGTATATGTATAGCGTGGAAATTGTAATCGTTGCTCGCTCGCTCCGCTCGCTCGTAAAAATCTAGTCCAACCTTACAACCGATCCGACACGTTAGTAAATTTGAAAGAAGTCGCCTCCTTATCGAATAACGAATGCAAGAGGGACTGGTTTTAGGTTAGGCTTTATTTTTCGAGCGAGCGCAGCGAGCGAGGGACGCGTAAAGGTGTGTCACAAACCAACGGTTTGGCACATAGGGACATTGTTATATTCGCACCAGCCCGAGGAGCCGGAAGTCTTTATCGAATTGCGTACTGACAAAAGTGTATAGTTTATCAATAATTTTACATAAATAGTAATATTTCCACATAGTACAGTGCAACATGTGGTCCGAAATCGCTCACAAAATTAGGTAATAACCGGAAATATATGCAAGGTAATATAAGGTTTATGTATAGCTTGGAAATTGTAATCGTTGCTCGCTCGCTCCGCTCGCTCGTAAAAATCTAGTCCAACCTCACAACCGATCCGACACGTTAGTAAATTTGAAATAAGTCGCCTCCTTATCGAATAACGAACGCAAGAGGGACTGGTTTTAGGTTAGGCTATAGTTTTCGAGCGAGCGCAGCGAGCGAGGGACGCGTAAAGGTGTGTCACAAACCAACGGTTTGGCACATAGGGACATTGAAATATTCGCACCAGCCTGAGGAGCCGGAAGTCTTTATCGAACTGCGTACTGACAAAAGTTTACAGTTTATCAATATTTTTACATAAATAGTAATAATTCCACATAGTACAGTGCAACGTGTGGTCCGAAATCGCTGACAAAATTAGGCAATAACAGGAAATATATGCAAGGCAATATAAGGTATATGTATAGCTTGGAAATTGTAATCGTTGCTCGCTCGCTCCGCTCGCTCGTAAAAATCTAGTCCGACCTCACAACCGATCCGACACGTTAGCAAATTTGAAATTAGTCGCCTCCTTATCGAATAACGAACTCAAGAGGGATTGGTTTTAGGTTAGGCTATAGTTTTCGAGCGAGCGCAGCGTGCGAGGGACGCGTAAAGGTGTGTCACAAACCAACGGTTTGGCACATAGGGACATTGAAACATTCGCACCAGCTCGAGGAACCGCAAGTATTTATCGAATTGCGTACTGTCCAAAGTTCACAGTTTACCAACAGTTTTACATAAATAGTAATATTTCCACATAGTACAGTGCAACGTGTGGTCCGAAATTGCTGACAAAATTTGGCAATAACAGGAAATACATGCAAGGCAATATAAGGTATATGTATAGCTTGGAAATTGTAATCGTTGCTCGCTCGCTCCGCTCGCTCGTATAAATCTAGTCCAACCTCACAACCGATCCGACACGTTAGCAAATTTGAAATAAGTCGCCTCCTTATCGAATAACGAACGTAAGAGGGATTGGTTTTAGGTTAGGCTATAGTGTTCGAGGGAGCACAGCGAGCGAGGGACGCGTAAAGGTGTGTCACAAACCAACGGTTCGGCACATAGGGACATTGAAATATTCGCACCATCCCGAGGAGCCGGAAGTCTTTATCGAACTGCGTACTGTCCAAAGTTTACAGTTTATCACTAGTTTTACATAAATAGTAATATTTCCACATAGTACAGTGCAACGTGTGGTCCGAAATCGCTGACATAATTAGGCAATAACAGGAAATATGTGCAAGGCAATATAAGGTATATGTATAGCGTGGAAATTGTAATCGTTGCTCGCTCGCTCCGCTCGCTCGTAAAAATCTAGTCCAACCTTACAACCGATCCGACACGTTAGTAAATTTGAAAGAAGTCGCCTCCTTATCGAATAACGAATGCAAGAGGGACTGGTTTTAGGTTAGGCTTTATTTTTCGAGCGAGCGCAGCGAGCGAGGGACGCGTAAAGGTGTGTCACAAACCAACGGTTTGGCACATACGGACATTGAAATATTCGCACCAGCCCGAGGAGCCGGAAGTCTTTATCGAATTGCGTACTGACGAAAGTTTACAGTTTATCAATAATTTTACATGAATAGTATTATTTCCACATACTACAGTGCAACATGTGGTCCGAAATCGCTGACAAAATTAGGCAATAACAGGAAATATATGCAAGGCAATATAAGGTTTATGTATAGCTTGGAAATTGTAATCGTTGCTCGCTCGCTCCGCTCGCTCGTAAAAATCTAGTCCAACCTCACAACCGATCCGACACGTTAGTAAATTTGAAATAAGTCGCCTCCTTATCGAATAACGAACGCAAGAGGGACTGGTTTTAGGTTAGGCTATAGTTTTCGAGCGAGCGCAGCGAGCGAGGGACGCGTAAAGGTGTGTCACAAACCAACGGTTTGGCACATAGGGACATTGAAATATTCGCACCAGCCTGAGGAGCCGGAAGTCTTTATCGAACTGCGTACTGACAAAAGTTTACAGTTTATCAATATTTTTACATAAATAGTAATAATTCCACATAGTACAGTGCAACGTGTGGTCCGAAATCGCTGACAAAATTAGGCAATAACAGGAAATATATGCAAGGTTATATAAGGTATATGTATAGCTTGGAAATTGTAATCGTTGCTCGCTCGCTCCGCTCGATCGTAAAAATCTAGTCCAGCCTCACAACCGATCAGACACGTTAGCAAATTTGAAATAAGTCGCCTCCTTATCGAATAACGAATGCAAGAGGGACTGGTTTTAGGTTAGGCTATATTTTTCGAGCGAGCGCAGCGAGCGAGGGACGCGTAAAGGTGTGTCACAAACCAACGGTTTGGCACATAGGGACATTGAAATATTCGCACCAGCCCCAGGAGCCGGAAGTCTTTATCGAATTGCCTACTGACAAAAGTTTACAGTTTATCAATAGTTTTACATAAATAGTAATATTTCCACATAGTACAGTGCAACATGTGGTCCGAAATCGCTGACAAAATTAGGCAATAACAGGAAATATATGCAAGGCAATATAAGGTGTATGTATAGCTTGGAAACTGTAATCGTTGCTCGCTCGCTCCGCTCGCTCGTATAAATCTAGTCCAACCTCACAACCGATCCGACACGTTAGCAAATTTGAAATAAGTCGCCTCCTTATCGAATAGCGAACGCAAGAGGGCTTGGTTTTAGGTTAGACTATAGTTTTAGAGCGAGCGCAGCGAGCGAGGGACGCGTAAAGGTGTGTCACAAACCAACGGTTTGGTACATAGGGACATTGAAATATTCGCACCAGCCCGAGGAACCGCAAGTCTTTATCGAATTGCGTACTGACAAAACTTTACAGTTTATCAATAGTTTTACATAAATAGTAATAATTCCACATAGTACAGTGCAACGTGTGGCCCGAAAGCGCTGACAAAATTAGGCAATAACAGGAAATATATGCAAGATTATATAAGGTATATGTATAGCTTGGAAATTGTAAGCGTTGCTCGCTCGCTCCGCTCGCTCGTGAAAATGTAGTCCGACCTCACAACCGATCCGACACGTTAGCAAATTTGAAATAAGTCGCCTCCTTATCGAATAACGAATGCAAGAGGGACTGGTTTTAGGTTAGGCTATATTTTTCGAGCGAGCGCAGCGAGCGAGGGACGCGTAAAGGTGTGTCACAAACCAACGGTTTGGCACATAGGGACATTGAAATATTCGCACCAGCCCGAGGAGCCGGAAGTCTTTATCGAATTGCGTACTGACGAAAGTTTACAGTTTATCAATAATTTTACATAAATAGTAATATTTCCACATAGTACAGTGCAACATGTGGTCCGAAATCGCTGACAAAATTAGGCAATAACAGGAAATATATGCAAGGCAATATAAGGTGTATGTATAGCTTGGAAATTGTAATCGTTGCTCGCTCGCTCCGCTCGCTCGTAAAAATCTAGTCCAACCTTACAACCGATCCGACACGTTAGTAAATTTGAAATAAGTCGGCTCCTTATCGAATAACGAATGCAAGAGGGACTGGTTTTAGGTTAGGCTATATTTTTCGAGCGAGCGCAGCGAGCGAGGGACGCGTAAAGGTGTGTCACAAACCAACGGTTTGGCACATAGGGACATTGAAATATTCGCACCAGCCTGAGGAGCCGGAAGTCTTTATCGAACTGCGTACTGACAAAAGTTTACAGTTTATCAATATTTTTACATAAATAGTAATAATTCCACATAGTACAGTGCAACGTGTGGTCCGAAATCGCTGACAAAATTAGGCAATAACAGGAAATATATGCAAGGTTATATAAGGTATATGTATAGCTTGGAAATTGTAATCGTTGCTCGCTCGCTCCGCTCGATCGTAAAAATCAAGTCCAGCCTCACAACCGATCAGACACGTTAGCAAATTTGAAATAAGTCGCCTCCTTATCGAATAACGAACGTAAGAGGGATTGGTTTTAGGTTAGGCTATAGTTTTCGAGGGAGCGCTGCGAGCGAGGGACGCGTAAAGGTGTGTCACAAACCAACGGTTTGGCACATAGGGACATTGAAATATTCGCACCAGCCCGAGGAGCCGGAAGTCTTTATCGAATTGCGTACTGACGAAAGTTTACAGTTTATCAATAATTTTACATAAATAGCAATATTTCCACATAGTGCAGTGCAACATGTGGTCCGAAATCGCTGACAAAATTAGGCAATAACAGGAAATATATGCAAGGTAATATAAGGTTTATGTATAGCATGGAAACTGTAATCGTTGCTCGCTCGCTCCGCTCGCTCGTATAAATCTAGTCCAACCTCACAACCGATCCGACACGTTAGCAAATTTGAAATAAGTCGCCTCCTTATCGAACAGCGAACGCAAGAGGGCTTGGTTTTAGGTTAGACTATAGTTTTAGAGCGAGCGCAGCGAGCGAGGGACGCGTAAAGGTGTGTCACAAACCAACGGTTTGGCACATAGGGACATTGAAATATTCGCACCAGCCCGAGGAACCGCAAGTCTTTATCGAACTGCGTATTGACAAAAGTTTACAGTTTATCAATAGTTTTACATAAATAGTAATAATTCCACATAGTACAGTGCAACGTGTGGCCCGAAAGCGCTGACAAAATTAGGCAATAACAGGACATATATGCAAGATTATATAAGGTATATGTATAGCTTGGAAATTGTAAGCGTTGCTCGCTCGCTCCGCTCGCTCGTGAAAATGTAGTCCGACCTCACAACCGATCCGACAGGTTAGCAAATTTGAAATAAGTCGCCTCCTTATCGAATAACGAACGTAAGAGGGATTGGTTTTAGGTTAGGCTATAGTGTTCGAGCGAGCACAGCGAGCGAGGGACGCGTAAAGGTGTGTCACAAACCAACGGTTTGGCACATAGGGACATTGAAATATTCGCACCATCCCGAGGAGCCGGAAGTCTTTATCGAACTGCGTACTGACGAAAGTTTACAGTTTATCAATAATTTTACACAAATAGTAATATTTCCACATAGTACAGTGCAACATGTGGTCCGAAATCGCTGACAAAATTAGGCAATAACAGGAAATATATGCAAGGCAATATAAGGTGTATGTATAGCTTGGAAATTGTAATCGTTGCTCGCTCGCTCCGCTCGCTCGTAAAAATCTAGTCCAACCTTACAACCGATCCGACACGTTAGTAAATTTGAAAGAAGTCGCCTCCTTATCGAATAACGAATGCAAGAGGGACTGGTTTTAGGTTAGGCTATATTTTTCGAGCGAGCGCAGCGAGCGAGGGACGCGTAAAGGTGTGTCACAAACCAACGGTTTGGCACATAGGGACATTGAAATATTCGCACCAGCCCCAGGAGCCGGAAGTCTTTATCGAATTGCGTACTGACGAAAGTTTACAGTTTATCAATAATTTTACATAAATAGTAATATTTCCACATAGTACAGTGCAACATGTGGTCCGAAATCGCTGACAAAATTAGGCAATAACAGGAAATATATGCAAGGCAATATAAGGTGTATGTATAGCTTGGAAATTGTAATCGTTGCTCGCTCGCTCCGCTCGCTCGTAAAAATCTAGTCCAACCTTACAACCGATCCGACACGTTAGTAAATTTGAAATCAGTCGCCTCCTTATCGAATAACGAATGCAAGAGGGACTGGTTTTAGGTTAGGCTATAGTTTTCGAGAGAGCACAGCGAGCGAGGGACGCGTAAAGGTGTGTCACAAGCCAACGGTTTGGCACATAGGGACATTGAAATATTCGCACCATCCCGAGGAGCCGGAAGTCTTTATCGAACTGCGTACTGTCCAAAGTTTACAGTTTATTACTAGTTTTACATAAATAGTAATATTTCCACATAGTACAGTGCAACGTGTGGTCCGAAATCGCTGACATAATTAGGCAATAACAGGAAATATATGCAAGGCAATATAAGGTGTATGTATAGCTTGGAAACTGTAATCGTTGCTCGCTCGCTCCGCTCGCTCGTATAAATCTAGTCCAACCTCACAACCGATCCGACACGTTAGCAAATTTGAAATAAGTCGCCTCCTTATCGAATAGCGAACGCAAGAGGGCTTGGTTTTAGGTTAGACTATAGTTTTAGAGCGAGCGCAGCGAGCGAGGGACGCGTAAAGGTGTGTCACAAACCAACGGTTTGGTACATAGGGACATTGAAATATTCGCACCAGCCCGAGGAACCGCAAGTCTTTATCGAATTGCGTACTGACAAAACTTTACAGATTATCAATAGTTTTACATGAATAGTAATAATTCCACATAGTACAGTGCAACGTGTGGCCCGAAAGCGCTGACAAAATTAGGCAATAACAGGAAATATATGCAAGATTATATAAGGTATATGTATAGCTTGGAAATTGTAAGCGTTGCTCGCTCGCTCCGCTCGCTCGTGAAAATGTAGTCCGACCTCACAACCGATCCGACAGGTTAGCAAATTTGAAATAAGTCGCCTCCTTATCGAATAACGAACGTAAGAGGGATTGGTTTTAGGTTAGGCTATAGTGTTCGAGGGAGCACAGCGAGCGAGGGACGCGTAAAGGTGTGTCACAAACCAACGGTTTGGCACATAGGGACATTGAAATATTCGCACCATCCCGAGGAGCCGGAAGTCTTTATCGAACTGCGTACTGACGAAAGTTTACAGTTTATCAATAATTTTACACAAATAGTAATATTTCCACATAGTACAGTGCAACATGTGGTCCGAAATCGCTGACAAAATTAGGCAATAACAGGAAATATATGCAAGGCAATATAAGGTGTATGTATAGCTTGGAAATTGTAATCGTTGCTCGCTCGCTCCGCTCGCTCGTAAAAATCTAGTCCAACCTTACAACCGATCCGACACGTTAGTAAATTTGAAAGAAGTCGCCTCCTTATCGAATAACGAATGCAAGAGGGACTGGTTTTAGGTTAGGCTATATTTTTCGAGCGAGCGCAGCGAGCGAGGGACGCGTAAAGGTGTGTCACAAACCAACGGTTTGGCACATAGGGACATTGAAATATTCGCACCAGCCCCAGGAGCCGGAAGTCTTTATCGAATTGCGTACTGACGAAAGTTTACAGTTTATCAATAATTTTACATAAATAGTAATATTTCCACATAGTACAGTGCAACATGTGGTCCGAAATCGCTGACAAAATTAGGCAATAACAGGAAATATATGCAAGGCAATATAAGGTGTATGTATAGCTTGGAAATTGTAATCGTTGCTCGCTCGCTCCGCTCGCTCGTAAAAATCTAGTCCAACCTTACAACCGATCCGACACGTTAGTAAATTTGAAATAAGTCGCCTCCTTATCGAATAACGAATGCAAGAGGGACTGGTTTTAGGTTAGGCTATATTTTTCGAGCGAGCGCAGCGAGCGAGGGACGCGTAAAGATGTGTCACAAACCAACGGTTTGGCACATAGGGACATTGAAATATTCGCACCAGCCCGAGGAGCCGGAAGTCTTTATCGAATTGCGTACTGACGAAAGTTTACAGTTTATCAATAATTTTACATAAATAGTAATATTTCCACATAGTGCAGTGCAACATGTGGTCCGAAATCGCTGACAAAATTAGGCAATAACAGGAAATATATGCAAGGCAATATAAGGTGTATGTATAGCTTGGAAACTGTAATCGTTGCTCGCTCGCTCCGCTCGCTCGTATAAATCTAGTCCAACCTCACAACCGATCCGACACGTTAGCAAATTTGAAATAAGTCGCCTCCTTATCGAATAGCGAACGCAAGAGGGCTTGGTTTTAGGTTAGACTATAGTTTTAGAGCGAGCGCAGCGAGCGAGGGACGCGTAAAGGTGTGTCACAAACCAACGGTTTGGTACATAGGGACATTGAAATATTCGCACCAGCCCGAGGAACCGCAAGTCTTTATCGAATTGCGTACTGACAAAACTTTACAGATTATCAATAGTTTTACATAAATAGTAATAATTCCACATAGTACAGTGCAACGTGTGGCCCGAAAGCGCTGACAAAATTAGGCAATAACAGGAAATATATGCAAGATTATATAAGGTATATGTATAGCTTGGAAATTGTAAGCGTTGCTCGCTCGCTCCGCTCGCTCGTGAAAATGTAGTCCGACCTCACAACCGATCCGACACGTTAGCAAATTTGAAATAAGTCGCCTCCTTATCGAATAACGAATGCAAGAGGGACTGGTTTTAGGTTAGGCTATATTTTTCGAGCGAGCGCAGCGAGCGAGGGACGCGTAAAGGTGTGTCACAAACCAACGGTTTGGCACATAGGGACATTGAAATATTCGCACCAGCCTGAGGAGCCGGAAGTCTTTATCGAACTGCGTACTGACAAAAGTTTACAGTTTATCAATATTTTTACATAAATAGTAATAATTCCACATAGTACAGTGCAACGTGTGGTCCGAAATCGCTGACAAAATTAGGCAATAACAGGAAATATATGCAAGGTTATATAAGGTATATGTATAGCTTGGAAATTGTAATCGTTGCTCGCTCGCTCCGCTCGATCGTAAAAATCAAGTCCAGCCTCACAACCGATCAGACACGTTAGCAAATTTGAAATAAGTCGCCTCCTTATCGAATAACGAACGTAAGAGGGATTGGTTTTAGGTTAGGCTATAGTTTTCGAGGGAGCGCAGCGAGCGAGGGACGCGTAAAGGTATATCACAAACCAACGGTTTGGCACATAGGGACATTGAAATATTCGCACCATCCCGAGGAGCCGGAAGTCTTTATCGAACTGCGTAGTGACAAAAGTTTACAGTTTACCAATAGTTTTACATAAATAGTAATATTTCCACATAGTACAGTGCAACGTGTGGTCCGAAATTGCTGACAAAATTTGGCAATAACAGGAAATACATGCAAGGCAATATAAGGTATATGTATAGCTTGGAAATTGTAATCGTTGCTCGCTCGCTCCGCTCGCTCGTATAAATCTAGTCCAACCTCACAACCGATCCGACACGTTAGCAAATTTGAAATAAGTCGCCTCCTTATCGAATAGCGAGCGCAAGAGGGCTTGGTTTTAGGTTAGACTATAGTTTTAGAGCGAGCGCAGCAAGCGAGGGACGCGTAAAGGTGTGTCACAAACCAACGGTTTGGCACATAGGGACATTGAAATATTCGCACCAGCCCGAGGAGCCGGAAGTCTTTATCGAATTGCGTACTGACGAAAGTTTACAGTTTATCAATAATTTTACATAAATAGTAATATTTCCACATAGTACAGTGCAACATGTGGTCCGAAATCGCTGACAAAATTAGGCAATAACAGGAAATATATGCAAGGCAATATAAGGTGTATGTATAGCTTGGAAATTGTAATCGTTGCTCGCTCGCTCCGCTCGCTCGTAAAAATCTAGTCCAACCTTACAACCGATCCGACACGTTAGTAAATTTGAAATAAGTCGCCTCCTTATCGAATAACGAATGCAAGAGGGACTGGTTTTAGGTTAGGCTATATTTTTCGAGCGAGCGCAGCGAGCGAGGGACGCGTAAAGGTGTGTCACAAACCAACGGTTTGGCACATAGGGACATTGAAATATTCGCACCAGCCCGAGGAGCCGCAAGTCTTTATCGAATTGCGTACTGACAAAACTTTACAGTTTATCAATAGTTTTACATAAATAGTAACAATTCCACATAGTACAGTGCAACGTGTGGCCCGAAAGCGCTGACAAAATTAGGCAATAACAGGAAATATATGCAAGGCAATATAAGGTATATGTATAGCTTGGAAATTGTAATCGTTGCTCGCTCGCTCCGCTCGCTCGTAAAAATCTAGTCCGACCTCACAACCGATCCGACACGTTAGCAAATTTGAAATTAGTCGCCTCCTTATCGAATAACGAACTCAAGAGGGATTGGTTTTAGGTTAGGCTATAGTTTTCGAGCGAGCGCAGCGAGCGAGGGACGCGTAAAGGTGTGTCACAAACCAACGGTTTGGCACATAGGGACATTGAAATATTCGCACCAGCTCGAGGAACCGCAAGTATTTATCGAATTGCGTACTGACAAAAGTTTACAGTTTACCAACAGTTTTACATAAATAGTAATATTTCCACATAGTACAGTGCAACGTGTGGTCCGAAATTGCTCACAAAATTTGGCAATAACAGGAAATACATGCAAGGCAATATAAGGTATATGTATAGCTTGGAAATTGTAATCGTTGCCGGCTCGCTCCGCTCGCTCGTATAAATCTAGTCCAACCTCACAACCGATCCGACACGTTAGCAAATTTGAAATAAGTCGCCTCCTTATCGAATAACGAACGTAAGAGGGATTGGTTTTAGGTTAGGCTATAGTTTTCGAGGGAGCACAGCGAGCGAGGGACGCGTAAAGGTGTGTCACAAACCAACGGTTTGGCACATAGGGACATTGAAATATTCGCACCATCCCGAGGAGCCGGAAGTCTTTATCGAACTGCGTACTGTCCAAAGTTTACAGTTTATCACTAGTTTTACATAAATAGTAATATTTCCACATAGTACAGTGCAACGTGTGGTCCGAAATCGCTGACATAATTAGGCAATAACAGGAAATATATGCAAGGCAATATAAGGTATATGTATAGCGTGGAAATTGTAATCGTTGCTCGCTCGCTCCGCTCGCTCGTAAAAATCTAGTCCAACCTTACAACCGATACGACACGTTAGTAAATTTGAAATAAGTCGCCTCCTTATCGAATAACGAATGCAAGAGGGACTGGTTTTAGGTTAGGCTATAGTTTTCGAGGGAGCACAGCGAGCGAGGGACGCGTAAAGGTGTGTCACAAACCAACGGTTTGGCACATAGGGACATTGAAATATTCGCACCAGCCTGAGGAGCCGGAAGTCTTTATCGAATTGAGTACTGACGAAAGTTTACAGTTTATCAATAATTTTACATAAATAGTAATATTTCCACATAGTGCAGTGCAACGTGTGGTCCGAAATTGCTGACAAAATTTGGCAATAACAGGAAATACATGCAAGGCAATATAAGGTATATGTATAGCTTGGAAATTGTAATCGTTGCTCGCTCGCTCCGCTCGCTCGTATAAATCTAGTCCAACCTCACAACCGATCCGACACGTTAGCAAATTTGAAATAAGTCGCCTCCTTATCGAATAACGAACGTAAGAGGGATTGGTTTTAGGTTAGGCTATAGTGTTCGAGCGAGCACAGCGAGCGAGGGACGCGTAAAGGTGTGTCACAAACCAACGGTTTGGCACATAGGGACATTGAAATATTCGCACCATCCCGAGGAGCCGGAAGTCTTTATCGAACTGCGTACTGTCCAAAGTTTACAGTTTATCACTAGTTTTACATAAATAGTAATATTTCCACATAGTACAGTGCAACGTGTGGTCCGAAATCGCTGACATAATTAGGCAATAACAGGAAATATATGCAAGGCAATATAAGGTATATGTATAGCGTGGAAATTGTAATCGTTGCTCGCTCGCTCCGCTCGCTCGTAAAAATCTAGTCCAACCTTACAACCGATCCGACACGTTAATAAATTTGAAATAAGTCGCCTCCTTATCGAATAACGAATGCAAGAGGGACTGGTTTTAGGTTAGGCTATATTTTTCGAGCGACCGCAGCGAGCGAGGGACGCGTAAAGGTGTGTCACAAACCAACGGTTTGGCACATAGGGACATTGAAATAGTCGCACCAGCCCGAGGAGCCGGAAGTCTTTATCGAATTGAGTACTGACGAAAGTTTACAGTTTATCAATAATTTTACATAAATAGTAATATTTCCACATAGTGCAGTGCAACGTGTGGTCCGAAATTGCTGACAAAATTTGGCAATAACAGGAAATACATGCAAGGCAATATAAGGTATATGTATAGCTTGGAAATTGTAATCGTTGCTCGCTCGCTCCGCTCGCTCGTATAAATCTAGTCCAACCTCACAACCGATCCGACACGTTAGCAAATTTGAAATAAGTCGCCTCCTTATCGAATAACGAACGTAAGAGGGATTGGTTTTAGGTTAGGCTATAGTGTTCGAGGGAGCACAGCGAGCGAGGGACGCGTAAAGGTGTGTCACAAACCAACGGTTTGGCACATAGGGACATTGAAATATTCGCACCATCCCGAGGAGCCGGAAGTCTTTATCGAACTGCGTACTGTCCAAAGTTTACAGTTTATCACTAGTTTTACATAAATAGTAATATTTCCACATAGTACAGTGCAACGTGTGGTCCGAAATCGCTGACATAATTAGGCAATAACAGGAAATATATGCAAGGCAATATAAGGTATATGTATAGCGTGGAAATTGTAATCGTTGCTCGCTCGCTCCGCTCGCTCGTAAAAATCTAGTCCAACCTTACAACCGATCCGACACGTTAGTAAATTTGAAAGAAGTCGCCTCCTTATCGAATAACGAATGCAAGAGGGACTGGTTTTAGGTTAGGCTATATTTTTCGAGCGAGCGCAGCGAGCGAGGGACGCGTAAAGGTGTGTCACAAACCAACGGTTTGGCACATAGGGACATTGAAATATTCGCACCAGCCCGAGGAGCCGGAAGTCTTTATCGAATTGCGTACTGACGAAAGTTTACAGTTTATCAATAATTTTACATAAATAGTAATATTTCCACATAGAACAGTGCAACATGTGGTCCGAAATCGCTCACAAAATTAGGCAATAACAGGAAATATATGCAAGGCAATATAAGGTGTATGTATAGCTTGGAAATTGTAATCGTTGCTCGCTCGCTCCGCTCGTTCGTAAAAATCTAGTCCAACCTTACAACCGATCCGACACGTTAGTAAATTTGAAATAAGTCGCCTCCTTATCGAATAACGAATGCAAGAGGGACTGGTTTTAGGTTAGGCTATAGTTTTCGAGGGAGCACAGCGAGCGAGGGACGCGTAAAGGTATATCACAAACCAACGGTTTGGCACATAGGGACATTGAAATATTCGCACCATCCCGAGGAGCCGGAAGTCTTTATCGAACTGCGTAGTGACAAAAGTTTACAGTTTACCAATAGTTTTACATAAATAGTAATATTTCCACATAGTACAGTGCAACGTGTGGTCCGAAATTGCTGACAAAATTTGGCAATAACAGGAAATACATGCAAGGCAATATAAGGTATATGTATATCTTGGAAATTGTAATCGTTGCTCGCTCGCTCCGCTCGCTCGTATAAATCTAGTCCAACCTCATAACCGATCCGACACGTTAGCAAATTTGAAATAAGTCGCCTCCTTATCGAATAGCGAGCGCAAGAGGGCTTGGTTTTAGGTTAGACTATAGTTTTAGAGCGAGCGCAGCAAGCGAGGGACGCGTAAAGGTGTGTCACAAACCAACGGTTTGGCACATAGGGACATTGAAATATTCGCACCAGCCCGAGGAGCCGGAAGTCTTTATCGAATTGCGTACTGACGAAAGTTTACAGTTTATCAATAATTTTACATAAATAGTAATATTTCCACATAGTACAGTGCAACATGTGGTCCGAAATCGCTGACAAAATTAGGTAATACCCGGAAATATATGCAAGGTAATATAAGGTGTATGTATAGCTTGGAAATTGCAATCGTTGCTCGCTCGCTCCGCTCGCTCGTAAAAATCTAGTCCAACCTCACAACCGATCCGACACGTTAGTAAATTTGAAATAAGTCGCCTCCTTATCGAATAACGAACGCAAGAGGGACTGGTTTTAGGTTAGGCTATAGTTTTCGAGCGAGCGCAGCGAGCGAGGGACGCGTAAAGGTGTGTCACAAACCAACGGTTTGCCACATAAGGACATTGAAATATTCGCACCAGCCCGAGGAGCCGCAATTATTTAACGAATTGCGTACTGACAAAAGTTTACAGTTTATCAATAGTTTTACATAAATAGTAATAATTCCACATAGTACAGTGCAACGTGTGGCCCGAAAGCGCTGACAAAATTAGGCAATAACAGGAAATATATGCAAGATTATATAAGGTATATGTATAGCTTGGAAATTGTAAGCGTTGCTCGCTCGCTCCGCTCGCTCGTGAAAATGTAGTCCGACCTCACAACCGATCCGACACGTTAGCAAATTTGAAATAAGTCGCCTTCTTATCGAATAACGATCGCAAGAGGGATTGGTTCTGGGTTGGGCTATAGTTTTCGAGCGAGCGCAGCGAGCGAGGGACGCGTAAAGGTGTGTCACAAACCAACGGTTTGGCACATAGGGACATCGAAATATTCGCACCATCCCGAGGAGCCGGAAGTCTTTATCGAACTGCGTACTGTCCAAAGTTTACAGTTTATCACTAGTTTTACATAAATAGTAATATTTCCACATAGTACAGTGCAACGTGTGGTCCGAAATAGCTGACATAATTAGGCAATAACAGGAAATATATGCAAGGCAACATAAGGTATATGTATAGCGTGGAAATTGTAATCGTTGCTCGCTCGCTCCGCTCGCTCGTAAAAATCTAGTCCGACCTCACAACCGATCCGACACGTTAGCAAATTTGAAATAAGTCGCCTCCTTATCGAATAACGAACGCAAGAGGGTTTGGTTCTAGGTTAGGCTATAGTTTTCGAGCGAGCGCAGCGAGCGAGGGACGCGTAAAGGTGTGTCACAAACCAACGGTTTGGCACATAGGGACATTGAAATATTCGCACCAGCCTGCGGAGCCGGAAGTCTTTATCGAACTGCGTACTGACAAAAGTTTACAGTTTATCAATATTTTTACATAAATAGTAATAATTCCACATAGTACAGTGCAACGTGTGGTCCGAAATCGCTGACAAAATTAGGCAATAACAGGAAATATATGCAAGGTTATATAAGGTATATGTATAGCTTGGAAATTGTAATCGTTGCTCGCTCGCTCCGCTCGATCGTAAAAATCAACTCCAGCCTCACAACCGATCAGACACGTTAGCAAATTTGAAATAAGTCGCCTCCTTATCGAATAACGAACGTAAGAGGGATTGGTTTTAGGTTAGGCTATAGTGTTCGAGGGAGCACAGCGAGCGAGGGACGCGTAAAGGTGTGTCACAAACCAACGGTTTGGCACATAGGGACATTGAAATATTCGCACCAGCCCGAGGAGCCGGAAGTCTTTATCGAATTGCGTACTGACGAAAGTTTACAGTTTATCAATAATTTTACATAAATAGTAATATTTCCACATAGTGCAGTGCAACATGTGATCCGAAATCGCTGACAAAATTAGGCAATAACAGGAAATATATGCAAGGCAATATAAGGTGTATGTATAGCTTGGAAACTGTAATCGTTGCTCGCTCGCTCCGCTCGCTCGTATAGATCTAGTCCAACCTCACAACCGATCCGACACGTTAGCAAATTTGAAATAAGTCGCCTCCTTATCGAACAGCGAACGCAAGAGGGCTTGGTTTTAGGTTAGACTATAGTTTTAGAGCGAGCGCAGCGAGCGAGGGACGCGTAAAGGTGTGTCACAAACCAACGGTTTGGCACATAGGGACATTGAAATATTGGCACCATCCCGAGGAGCCGGAAGTCTTTATCGAACTGCGTAGTGACAAAAGTTTACAGTTTATCAATAGTTTTACATAACAAGTAATATTTCCACATAGTACAGTCCAACGTGTGGTCCGAAATCGCTGACAAAATTAGGCAATAACAGGAAACATATGCAAGGCAATATAAGGTATATGTATAGCTTGGAAATTGTAATCGCTGCTCGCTCGCTCCGCTCGCTCGTAAAAATCTAGTCCGACCTCACAACCGATCCGACACGTTAGCAAATTTGAAATTAGTCGCCTCCTTATCGAATAACGAACTCAAGAGGGATTGGTTTTAGGTTAGGCTATAGTTTTCGAGCGAGCGCAGCGAGCGAGGGACGCGTAAAGGTGTGTCACAAACCAACGGTTTGGCACATAGGGACATTGAAATATTCGCACCAGCTCGAGGAACCGCAAGTATTTATCGAATTGCGTACTGACAAAAGTTTACAGTTTACCAATAGTTTTACATAAATAGTAATATTTCCACATAGTACAGTGCAACGTGTGGTCCGAAATTGCTGACAAAATTTGGCAATAACAGGAAATATATGCAAGATTATATAAGGTATATGTATAGCTTGGAAATTGTAATCGTTGCTCGCTCGCTCCGCTCGCTCGTAAAAATGTAGTCCGACCTCACAACCGATCCGACACGTTAGCAAATTTGAAATAAGTCGCCTCCTTATCGAATAACGAACGCAAGAGGGATTGGGGTTATGATAGGCTATAGTTTTCGAGCGAGCGCAGCGAGCGAGGGACGCGTAAAGGTGTGTCACAAACCAACGGTTTGGCACATAGTGACATTGAAATATTCGCACCAGCCTGAAGAGCCGGAAGTCTTTATCGAACTGCGTATTGACAAAGTTTACAGTTTATCAATATTTTTACATAAATAGTAATAATTCCACATAGTACAGTGCAACGTGTGGTCCGAAATGGCTGACAAAATTAGGCAATAACAGGAAATATATGCAAGGCAATATAAGGTATATGTATAGCTTGGAAATTGTAATCGTTGCTCGCTCGCTCCGCTCGCTCGTAAAAATCTAGTCCGACCTCACAACCGATCCGACACGTTAGCAAATTTGAAATTAGTCGCCTCCTTATCGAATAACGAACTCAAGAGGGATTGGTTTTAGGTTAGGCTATAGTTTTCGAGTGAGCGCAGCGAGCGAGGGACGCGTAAAGGTGTGTCACAAACCAACGGTTTGGCACATAGTGACATTGAAATATTCGCACCAGCCTGAAGAGCCGGAAGTCTTTATCGGACTGCGTATTCACAAAAGTTTACAGTTTATCAATATTTTTACATAAATAGTAATAATTCCACATAGTACTGTGCAACGTGTGGTCCGAAATCGCTGACAAAATTAGGCAATAACAGGAAATATATGCAAGGCAATATAAGGTATATGTATAGCTTGGAAATTGTAATCGTTGCTCGCTCGCTCCGCTCGCTCGTAAAAATCTAGTCCGACCTCACAACCGATCCGACACGTTAGCAAATTTGAAATTAGTCGCCTCCTTATCGAATAACGAACTCAAGAGGGATTGGTTTTAGGTTAGGCTATAGTTTTCGAGCGAGCGCAGCGAGCGAGGGACGCGTAAAGGTGTGTCACAAACCAACGGTTTGGCACATAGGGACATTGAAATATTCGCACCAGCCCGAGGAACCGCAAGTATTTATCGAATTGCGTACTGACAAAAGTTTACAGTTTACCAACAGTTTTACATAAATAGTAATATTTCCACATAGTACAGTGCAACGTGTGGTCCGAAATTGCTCACAAAATTTGGCAATAACAGGAAATACATGCAAGGCAATATAAGGTATATGTATAGCTTGGAAATTGTAATCGTTGCCGGCTCGCTCCGCTCGCTCGTATAAATCTAGTCCAACCTCACAACCGATCCGACACGTTAGCAAATTTGAAATAAGTCGCCTCCTTATCGAATAACGAACGCAAGAGGGATTGGTTTTAGGTTAGGCTATAGTGTTCGAGGGAGCACAGCGAGCGAGGGACGCGTAAAGGTGTGTCACAAACCAACGGTTTGGCACATAGGGACATTGAAATATTCGCACCAGCCCGAGGAGCCGGAAGTCTTTATCGAATTGCGTACTGACGAAAGTTTACAGTTTATCAATAATTTTACATAAATAGTAATATTTCCACATAGTGCAGTGCAACATGTGATCCGAAATCGCTGACAAAATTAGGCAATAACAGGAAATATATGCAAGGCAATATAAGGTGTATGTATAGCTTGGAAACTGTAATCGTTGCTCGCTCGCTCCGCTCGCTCGTATAAATCTAGTCCAACCTCACAACCGATCCGACACGTTAGCAAATTTGAAATAAGTCGCCTCCTTATCGAACAGCGAACGCAAGAGGGCTTGGTTTTAGGTTAGACTATAGTTTTAGAGCGAGCGCAGCGAGCGAGGGACGCGTAAAGGTGTGTCACAAACCAACGGTTTGGCACATAGGGACATTGAAATATTCGCACCATCCCGAGGAGCCGGAAGTCTTTATCGAACTGCGTACTGACAAAAGTTTACAGTTTATCAATAGTTTTACATAACAAGTAATATTTCCACATAGTACAGTCCAACGTGTGGTCCGAAATCGCTGACAAAATTAGGCAATAACAGGAAATATATGCAAGGCAATATAAGGTATATGTATAGCGTGGAAATTGTAATCGCTGCTCGCTCGCTCCGCTCGCTCGTAAAAATCTAGTCCGACCTCACAACCGATCCGACACGTTAGCAAATTTGAAATTAGTCGCCTCCTTATCGAATAACGAACTCAAGAGGGATTGGTTTTAGGTTAGGCTATAGTTTTCGAGCGAGCGCAGCGAGCGAGGGACGCGTAAAGGTGTGTCACAAACCAACGGTTTGGCACATAGGGACATTGAAATATTCGCACCAGCTCGAGGAACCGCAAGTATTTATCGAATTGCGTACTGACAAAAGTTTACAGTTTACCAATAGTTTTACATAAATAGTAATATTTCCACATAGTACAGTGCAACGTGTGGTCCGAAATTGCTGACAAAATTTGGCAATAACAGGAAATATATGCAAGATTATATAAGGTATATGTATAGCTTGGAAATTGTAATCGTTGCTCGCTCGCTCCGCTCGCTCGCTCCGCTCGCTCGTAAAAATGTAGTCCGACCTCACAACCGATCCGACACGTTAGCAAATTTGAAATAAGTCGCCTCCTTATCGAATAACGAACGCAAGAGGGATTGGTTCTGGGTTAGGCTATAGTTTTCGAGCGAGCGCAGCGAGCGAGGGACGCGTAAAGGTGTGTCACAAACCAACGGTTTGGCACATAGTGACATTGAAATATTCGCACCAGCCTGAAGAGCCGGAAGTCTTTATCGAACTGCGTATTGACAAAGTTTACAGTTTATCAATATTTTTACATAAATAGTAATAATTCCACATAGTACAGTGCAACGTGTGGTCCGAAATGGCTGACAAAATTAGGCAATAACAGGAAATATATGCAAGGCAATATAAGGTATATGTATAGCTTGGAAATTGTAATCGTTGCTCGCTCGCTCCGCTCGCTCGTAAAAATCTAGTCCGACCTCACAACCGATCCGACACGTTAGCAAATTTGAAATTAGTCGCCTCCTTATCGAATAACGAACTCAAGAGGGATTGGTTTTAGGTTAGGCTATAGTTTTCGAGTGAGCGCAGCGAGCGAGGGACGCGTAAAGGTGTGTCACAAACCAACGGTTTGGCACATAGTGACATTGAAATATTCGCACCAGCCTGAAGAGCCGGAAGTCTTTATCGGACTGCGTATTCACAAAAGTTTACAGTTTATCAATATTTTTACATAAATAGTAATAATTCCACATAGTACTGTGCAACGTGTGGTCCGAAATCGCTGACAAAATTAGGCAATAACAGGAAATATATGCAAGGCAATATAAGGTATATGTATAGCTTGGAAATTGTAATCGTTGCTCGCTGGCTCCGCTCGCTCGTAAAAATCTAGTCCGACCTCACAACCGATCCGACACGTTAGCAAATTTGAAATTAGTCGCCTCCTTATCGAATAACGAACTCAAGAGGGATTGGTTTTAGGTTAGGCTATAGTTTTCGAGCGAGCGCAGCGAGCGAGGGACGCGTAAAGGTGTGTCACAAACCAACGGTTTGGCACATAGGGACATTGAAATATTCGCACCAGCTCGAGGAACCGCAAGTATTTATCGAATTGCGTACTGACAAAAGTTTACAGTTTACCAACAGTTTTACATAAATAGTAATATTTCCACATAGTACAGTGCAACGTGTGGTCCGAAATTGCTCACAAAATTTGGCAATAACAGGAAATACATGCAAGGCAATATAAGGTATATGTATAGCTTGGAAATTGTAATCGTTGCCGGCTCGCTCCGCTCGCTCGTATAAATCTAGTCCAACCTCAC
Organism: Bombus terrestris; assembly: GCF_910591885.1. Classification (NCBI taxonomy): domain Eukaryota; kingdom Metazoa; phylum Arthropoda; class Insecta; order Hymenoptera; family Apidae; genus Bombus; species Bombus terrestris. The sequence goes on from NW_025963549.1 coordinate 4,900,878, forward strand.
AACCGATCCGACACGTTAGCAAATTTGAAATAAGTCGCCTCCTTCTCGAATAACGAACGTAAGAGGGATTGGTTTTAGGTTAGGCTATAGTTTTCGAGGGAGCACAGCGAGCGAGGGACGCGTAAAGGTGTGTCACAAACCAACGGTTTGGCACATAGGGACATTGAAATATTCGCACCATCCCGAGGAGCCGGAAGTCTTTATCGAACTGCGTACTGTCCAAAGTTTACAGTTTATCACTAGTTTTACATAAATAGTAATATTTCCACATAGTACAGTGCAACGTGTGGTCCGAAATCGCTGACATAATTAGGCAATAACAGGAAATATATGCAAGGCAATATAAGGTATATGTATAGCGTGGAAATTGTAATCGTTGCTCGCTCGCTCCGCTCGCTCGTAAAAATCTAGTCCAACCTTACAACCGATACGACACGTTAGTAAATTTGAAATAAGTCGCCTCCTTATCGAATAACGAATGCAAGAGGGACTGGTTTTAGGTTAGGCTATATTTTTCCAGCGAGCGCAGCGAGCGAGGGACGCGTAAAGGTGTGTCACCAACCAACGGTTTGGCACATAGGGACATTGAAATATTCGCACCAGCCCGATGAGCCGGAAGTCTTTATCGAATTGCGTACTGACGAAAGTTTACAGTTTATCAATAATTTTACATAAATAGTAATATTTCCACATAGTACAGTGCAACATGTGGTCCGAAATCGCTGACAAAATTTGGCAATAACAGGAAATACATGCAAGGCAATATAAGGTATATGTATAGCTTGGAAATTGTAATCGTTGCTCGCTCGCTCCGCTCGCTCGTATAAATCTAGTCCAACCTCACAACCGATCCGACACGTTAGCAAATTTGAAATAAGTCGCCTCCTTATCGAATAACGAACGTTAGAGGGATTGGTTTTAGGTTAGGCTATAGTTTTCGAGCGAGCACAGCGAGCGAGGGACGCGTAAAGGTGTGTCACAAACCAACGGTTTGGCACATAGGGACATTGAAATATTCGCACCATCCCGAGGAGCCGGAAGTCTTTATCGAACTGCGTACTGTCCAAAGTTTACAGTTTATCACTAGTTTTACATAAATAGTAATATTTCCACATAGTACAGTGCAACGTGTGGTCCGAAATCGCTGACATAATTAGGCAATAACAGGAAATATATGCAAGGCAATATAAGGTATATGTATAGCGTGGAAATTGTAATCGTTGCTCGCTCGCTCCGCTCGCTCGTAAAAATCTAGTCCAACCTTACAACCGATCCGACACGTTAATAAATTTGAAATAAGTCGCCTCCTTATCGAATAACGAATGCAAGAGGGACTGGTTTTAGGTTAGGCTATATTTTTCGAGCGACCGCAGCGAGCGAGGGACGCGTAAAGGTGTGTCACATACCAACGGTTTGGCACATAGGGACATTGAAATATTCGCACCAGCCCGAGGAGCCGGAAGTCTTTATCGAATTGAGTACTGACGAAAGTTTACAGTTTATCAATAATTTTACATAAATAGTAATATTTCCACATAGTGCAGTGCAACGTGTGGTCCGAAATTGCTGACAAAATTTGGCAATAACAGGAAATACATGCAAGGCAATATAAGGTATATGTATAGCTTGGAAATTGTAATCGTTGCTCGCTCGCTCCGCTCGCTCGTATAAATCTAGTCCAACCTCACAACCGATCCGACACGTTAGCAAATTTGAAATAAGTCGCCTCCTTATCGAATAACGAATGCAAGAGGGACTGGTTTTAGGTTAGGCTATATTTTTCGAGCGAGCGCAGCGAGCGAGGGACGCGTAAAGGTGTGTCACAAACCAACGGTTTGGCACATAGGGACATTGAAATATTCGCACCAGCCCGAGGAGCCGGAAGTCTTTATCGAATTGCGTACTGACGAAAGTTTACAGTTTATCAATAATTTTACATAAATAGTAATATTTCCACATAGTGCAGTGCAACATGTGGTCCGAAATCGCTGACAAAATTAGGCAATAACAGGAAATATATGCAAGGCAATATAAGGTGTATGTATAGCTTGGAAACTGTAATCGTTGCTCGCTCGCTCCGCTCGCTCGTATAAATCTAGTCCAACCTCACAACCGATCCGACACGTTAGCAAATTTGAAATAAGTCGCCTCCTTATCGAACAGCGAACGCAAGAGGGCTTGGTTTTAGGTTAGACTATAGTTTTAGAGCGAGCGCAGCGAGCGAGGGACGCGTAAAGGTGTGTCACAAACCAACGGTTTGGCACATAGGGACATTGAAATATTCGCACCAGCCCGAGGAACCGCAAGTCTTTATCGAATTGCGTATTGACAAAACTTTACAGTTTATCAATAGTTTTACATAAATAGTAATAATTCCACATAGTACAGTGCAACGTGTGGCCCGAAAGCGCTGACAAAATTAGGCAATAACAGGACATATATGCAAGATTATATAAGATATATGTATAGCTTGGAAATTGTAAGCGTTGCTCGCTCGCTCCGCTCGCTCGTGAAAATGTAGTCCGACCTCACAACCGATCCGACAGGTTAGCAAATTTGAAATAAGTCGCCTCCTTATCGAATAACGAACGTAAGAGGGATTGGTTTTAGGTTAGGCTATAGTGTTCGAGGGAGCACAGCGAGCGAGGGACGCGTAAAGGTGTGTCACAAACCAACGGTTTGGCACATAGGGACATTGAAATATTCGCACCATCCCGAGGAGCCGGAAGTCTTTATCGAACTGCGTACTGTCCACAGTTTACAGTTTATCACTAGTTTTACATAAATAGTAATAATTCCACATAGTACAGTGCAACGTGTGGCCCGAAAGCGCTGACAAAATTAGGCAATAACAGGAAATATATGCAAGATTATATAAGGTATATGTATAGCTTGGAAATTGTAAGCGTTGCTCGCTCGCTCCGCTCCCTCGTGAAAATGTAGTCCGACCTCACAACCGATCCGACAGTTTAGCAAATTTGAAATAAGTCGCCTCCTTATCGAATAACGAATGCAAGAGGGACTGGTTTTAGGTTAGGCTATATTTTTCGAGCGAGCGCAGCGAGCGAGGGACGCGTAAAGGTGTGTCACAAACCAACGGTTTGGCACATAGGGACATTGAAATATTCGCACCAGCCCGAGGAGCCGGAAGTCTTTATCGAATTGCGTACTGACGAAAGTTTACAGTTTATCAATAATTTTACATAAATAGTAATATTTCCACATAGTACAGTGCAACATGTGGTCCGAAATCGCTGACAAAATTAGGCAATAACAGGAAATATATGCAAGGCAATATAAGGTGTATGTATAGCTTGGAAATTGTAATCGTTGCTCACTCGCTCCGCTCGCTCGTAAAAATCTAGTCCAACCTTACAACCGATCCGACACGTTAGTAAATTTGAAATAAGTCGCCTCCTTATCGAATAACGAATGCAAGAGGGACTGGTTTTAGGTTAGGCTATATTTTTCGAGCGAGCGCAGCGAGCGAGGGACGCGTAAAGGTGTGTCACAAACCAACGGTTTGGCACATAGGGACATTGAAATATTCGCACCAGCCCGAGGAGCCGGAAGTCTTTATCGAATTGCGTACTGACGAAAGTTTACAGTTTATCAATAATTTTACATAAATAGTAATATTTCCACATAGTGCAGTGCAACATGTGGTCCGAAATCGCTGACAAGATTAGGCAATAACAGGAAATATATGCAAGGCAATATAAGGTGTATGTATAGCTTGGAAACTGTAATCGTTGCTCGCTCGCTCCGCTCGCTCGTATAAATCTAGTCCAACCTCACAACCGATCCGACACGTTAGCAAATTTGAAATAAGTCGCCTCCTTATCGAATAGCGAACGCAAGAGGGCTTGGTTTTAGGTTAGACTATAGTTTTAGAGCGAGCGCAGCGAGCGAGGGACGCGTAAAGGTGTGTCACAAACCAACGGTTTGGCACATAGGGACATTGAAATATTCGCACCAGCCCGAGGAACCGCAAGTCTTTATCGAATTGCGTACTGACAAAACTTTACAGTTTATCAATAGTTTTACATAAATAGTAATAATTCCACATAGTACAGTGCAACGTGTGGCCCGAAAGCGCTGACAAAATTAGGCAATAACAGGAAATATATGCAAGATTATATAAGGTATATGTATAGCTTGGAAATTGTAAGCGTTGCTCGCTCGCTCCGCTCGCTCGTGAAAATGTAGTCCGACCTCACAACCGATCCGACACGTTAGCAAATTTGAAATAAGTCGCCTCCTTATCGAATAACGAACGCAAGAGGGATTGGTTCTGGGATGGGCTATAGGTTTCGAGCGAGCGCAGCGAGCGAGGTACGCGTAAAGGTGTGTCACAAACCAACGGTTTGGCACATAGGGATATTGTAATATTCGCACCAGCCCGAGGAGCCGGAAGTCTTTATCGAATAGTCTACTGATAAAAGTTTACAGTTTATCAATAATTTTACATAAATAGTAATATTTCCACATAGTGCAGTGCAACATGTGGTCCGAAATCGCTGACAAAATTAGGCAATAACAGGAAATATATGCAAGGCAATATAAGGTATATGTATAGCTTGGAAATTGTAATCGTTGCTCGCTCGCTCCGCTCGCTCGTAAAAATCTAGTCCAACCTTACAACCGATCCGACACGTTAGTAAATTTGAAAGAAGTCGCCTCCTTATCGAATAACGAATGCAAGAGGGACTGGTTTTAGGTTAGGCTATAGTTTCCGAGCGAACGCAGCGAGCGAGGTACGCGTAAAGGTGTGTCACAAACCAACGGTTTGGCACATAGGGACATTGAAATATTCGCACCAGCCCGAGGAGCCGGAAGTCTTTATCGAATTGCCTACTGACGAAAGTGTATAGCTTATCAATAGTTCTACATAAATAGTATTATTTCCACATAGTACAGTGCAACATGTGGTCCGATATCGCTCACAAAATTAGGTAATACCCGGAAATATATGCAAGGTAATATAAGGTTTATCTATAGCTTGGAAATTGCAATCGTTGCTCGCTCGCTCCGCTCGCTCGTAAAAATCTAGTCCAACCTTACAACCGATCCGACACGTTAGTAAATTTGAAATAAGTCGCCTCCTTATCAAATAACGAATGCAAGAGGGACTGGTTTTAGGTTAGGCTTTATTTTTCGAGCGAGCGCAGCGAGCGAGGGACGCGTAAAGGTGTGTCACAAACCAACGGTTTGGCACATAGGGACATTGAAATATTCGCACCAGCCCGAGGAGCCGGAAGTCTTTATCGAATTGCGTACTGACGAAAGTTTACAGTTTATCAATAGTTTTACATAAATAGTATTATTTCCACATAGTACAGTGCAACATGTGGTCCGAAATCGCTCACAAAATTAGGTAATACCCGGAAATATATGCAAGGTAATATAAGGTGTATGTATAGCTTGGAAATTGCAATCGTTGCTCGCTCGCTCCGCTCGCTCGTAAAAATCTAGTCCAACCTCACAACCGATCCGACACGTTAGTAAATTTGAAATAAGTCGCCTCCTTATCAAATAACGAATGCAAGAGGGACTGGTTTTAGGTTAGGCTTTATTTTTCGAGCGAGCGCAGCGAGCGAGGGACGCGTAAAGGTGTGTCACAAACCAACGGTTTGGCACATAGGGACATTGAAATATTCGCACCAGCCCGAGGAGCCGGAAGTCTTTATCGAATTGCGTACTGACGAAAGTTTACAGTTTATCAATAATTTTACATAAATAGTAATATTTCCACATAGTACAGTGCAACATGAGGTCCGATATCGCTCACAAAATTAGGTAATACCCGGAAATATATGCAAGGTAATATAAGGTGTATGTATAGCTTGGAAATTGCAATCGTTGCTCGCTCGCTCCGCTCGCTCGTAAAAATCTAGTCCAACCTTACAACCGATCCGACACGTTAGTAAATTTGAAATAAGTCGCCTCCTTATCGAATAACGAATGCAAGAGGGCCTGGTTTTAGGTTAGGCTATATTTTTCGAGCGAGCGCAGCGAGCGAGGGACGCGTAAAGGTGTGTCACAAACCAACGGTTTGGCACATAGGGACATTGAAATATTCGCACCAGCCCGAGGAGCCGGAAGTCTTTATCGAATTGCGTACTGACGAAAGTTTACAGTTTATCAATAATTTTACATAAATAGTAATATTTCCACATAGTGCAGTGCAACATGTGGTCCGAAATCGCTGACAAAATTAGGCAATAACAGGAAATATATGCAAGGCAATATAAGGTGTATGTATAGCTTGGAAACTGTAATCGTTGCTCGCTCGCTCCGCTCGCTCGTATAAATCTAGTCCAACCTCACAACCGATCTGACACGTTAGCAAATTTGAAATAAGTCGCCTCCTTATCGAACAGCGAACGCAAGAGGCCTTGGTTTTAGGTTAGACTATAGTTTTAGAGCGAGCGCAGCGAGCGAGGGACGCGTAAAGGTGTGTCACAAACCAACGGTTTGGCACATAGGGACATTGAAATATTCGCACCAGCCCGAGGAACCGCAAGTCTTTATCGAATTGCGTATTGACAAAACTTTACAGTTTATCAATAGTTTTACATAAATAGTAATAATTCCACATAGTACAGTGCAACGTGTGGCCCGAAAGCGCTGACAAAATTAGGCAATAACAGGACATATATGCAAGATTATATAAGGTATATGTGTAGCTTGGAAATTGTAAGCGTTGCTCGCTCGCTCCGCTCGCTCGTGAAAATGTAGTCCGACCTCACAACCGATCCGACAGGTTAGCAAATTTGAAATAAGTCGCCTCCTTATCGAATAACGAACGTAAGAGGGATTGGTTTTAGGTTAGGCTATAGTGTTCGAGGGAGCACAGCGAGCGAGGGACGCGTAAAGGTGTGTCACAAACCAACGGTTTGGCACATAGGGACATTGAAATATTCGCACCATCCCGAGGAGCCGGAAGTCTTTATCGAACTGCGTACTGTCCACAGTTTACAGTTTATCACTAGTTTTACATAAATAGTAATATTTCCACATAGTACAGTGCAACGTGTGGTCCGAAATCGCTGACAAAATTAGGCAATAACAGGAAATATATGCAAGGCAATATAAGGTGTATGTATAGCTTGGAAATTGTAATCGTTGCTCGCTCGCTCCGCTCGCTCGTAAAAATCTAGTCCAACCTTACAACCGATCCGACACGTTAATAAATTTGAAATAAGTCGCCTCCTTATCGAATAACGAATGCAAGAGGGACTGGTTTTAGGTTAGGCTATAGTGTTCGAGGGAGCACAGCGAGCGAGGGACGCGTAAAGGTGTGTCACAAACCAACGGTTTGGCACATAGGGACATTGAAATATTCGCACCATCCCGAGGAGCCGGAAGTCTTTATCGAACTGCGTACTGTCCACAGTTTACAGTTTATCACTAGTTTTACATAAATAGTAATATTTCCACATAGTACAGTGCAACGTGTGGTCCGAAATCGCTGACATAATTAGGCAATAACAGGAAATATATGCAAGGCAATATAAGGTATATGTATAGCGTGGAAATTGTAATCGTTGCTCGCTCGCTCCGCTCGCTCGTAAAAATCCAGTCCAACCTTACAACCGATCCGACACGTTAGTAAATTTGAAAGAAGTTCGCCTCCTTATCGAATAACGAATGCAAGAGGGACTGGTTTTAGGTTAGGCTATATTTTTCGAGCGAGCGCAGCGAGCGAGGGACGCGTAAAGGTGTGTCACAAACCAACGGTTTGGCACATAGGGACATTGAAATATTCGCACCATCCCGAGGAGCCGGAAGTCTTTATCGAACTGCGTACTGACAAAAGTTTACAGTTTATCAATAGTTTTACATAACAAGTAATATTTCCACATAGTACAGTCCAACGTGTGGTCCGAAATCGCTGACAAAATTAGGCAATAACAGGAAATATATGCAAGGCAATATAAGGTATATGTATAGCGTGGAAATTGTAATCGCTGCTCGCTCGCTCCGCTCGCTCGTAAAAATCTAGTCCGACCTCACAACCGATCCGACACGTTAGCAAATTTGAAATTAGTCGCCTCCTTATCGAATAACGAACGCAAGAGGGATTGGTTTTAGGTTAGGCTATAGTTTTCGAGCGAGCGCAGCGAGCGAGGGACGCGTAAAGGTGTGTCACAAACCAACGGTTTGGCACATAGGGACATTGAAATATTCGCACCAGCTCGAGGAACCGCAAGTATTTATCGAATTGCGTACTGACAAAAGTTTACAGTTTACCAATAGTTTTACATAAATAGTAATATTTCCACATAGTACAGTGCAACGTGTGGTCCGAAATCGCTGACAAAATTTGGCAATAACAGGAAATATATGCAAGATTATATAAGGTATATGTATAGCTTGGAAATTGTAATCGTTGCTCGCTCGCTCCGCTCGCTCGTAAAAATGTAGTCCGACCTCACAACCGATCCGACACGTTAGCAAATTTGAAATAAGTCGCCTCCTTATCGAATAACGAACGCAAGAGGGATTGGTTCTGGGTTAGGCTATAGTTTTCGAGCGAGCGCAGCGAGCGAGGGACGCGTAAAGGTGTGTCACAAACCAACGGTTTGGCACATAGTGACATTGAAATATTCGCACCAGCCTGAAGAGCCGGAAGTCTTTATCGAACTGCGTATTGACAAAAGTTTACAGTTTATCAATATTTTTACATAAATAGTAATAATTCCACATAGTACAGTGCAACGTGTGGTCCGAAATCGCTGACAAAATTAGGCAATAACAGGAAATATATGCAAGGCAATATAAGGTATATGTATAGCTTGGAAATTGTAATCGTTGCTCCCTCGCTCCGCTCGCTCGTAAAAATCTAGTCCGACCTCACAACCGATCCGACACGTTAGCAAATTTGAAATTAGTCGCCTCCTTATCGAATAACGAACTCAAGAGGGATTGGTTTTAGGTTAGGCTATAGTTTTCGATTGAGCGCAGCGAGCGAGGGACGCGTAAAGGTGTGTCACAAACCAACGGTTTGGCACATAGTGACATTGAAATATTCGCACCAGCCTGAAGAGCCGGAAGTCTTTATCGGACTGCGTATTCACAAAAGTTTACAGTTTATCAATATTTTTACATAAATAGTAATAATTCCACATAGTACTGTGCAACGTGTGGTCCGAAATCGCTGACAAAATTAGGCAATAACAGGAAATATATGCAAGGCAATATAAGGTATATGTATAGCTTGGAAATTGTAATCGTTGCTCGCTCGCTCCGCTCGCTCGTAAAAATCTAGTCCGACCTCACAACCGATCCGACACGTTAGCAAATTTGAAATTAGTCGCCTCCTTATCGAATAACGAACACAAGAGGAATTGGTTTTAGGTTAGGCTATAGTTTTCGAGCGAGCGCAGCGAGCGAGGGACGCGTAAAGGTGTGTCTCAAACCAACGGTTTGGCACATAGGGACATTGAAATATTCGCACCAGCCCGAGGAACCGCAAGAATTTATCGAATTGCGTACTGACAAAAGTTTACAGTTTACCAACAGTTTTACATAAATAGTAATATTTCCACATAGTACAGTGCAACGTGTGGTCCGAAATTGCTGACAAAATTTGGCAATAACAGGAAATACATGCAAGGCAATATAAGGTATATGTATAGCTTGGAAATTGTAATCGTTGCCGGCTCGCTCCGCTCGCTCGTATAAATCTAGTCCAACCTCACAACCGATCCGACACGTTAGCAAATTTGAAATAAGTCGCCTCCTTATCGAATAACGAACGTAAGAGGGATTGGTTTTAGGTTAGGCTATAGTTTTCGAGGGAGCACAGCGAGCGAGGGACGCGTAAAGGTGTGTCACAAACCAACGGTTTGGCACATAGGGACATTGAAATATTCGCAACATCCCGAGGAGCCGGAAGTCTTTATCGAACTGCGTACTGTCCAAAGTTTACAGTTTATCACTAGTTTTACATAAATAGTAATATTTCCACATAGTACAGTGCAACGTGTGGTCCGAAATCGCTGACATAATTAGGCAATAACAGGAAATATATGCAAGGCAATATAAGGTATATGTATAGCGTGGAAGTTGTAATCGTTGCTCGCTCGCTCCGCTCGCTCGTAAAAATCTAGTCCAACCTTACAACCGATACGACACGTTAGTAAATTTGAAATAAGTCGCCTCCTTATCGAATAACGAATGCAAGAGGGACTGGTTTTAGGTTAGGCTATATTTTTCGAGCGAGCGCAGCGAGCGAGGGACGCGTAAAGGTGTGTCACCAACCAACGGTTTGGCACATAGGGACATTGTAATATTCGCACCAGCCCGATGAGCCGGAAGTCTTTATCGAATTGTCTACTGATAAAAGTATACAGTTTATCAATAATTTTACATAAATAGTAATATTTCCACATAGTACAGTGCAACATGTGGTCCGAAATCGCTGACAAAATTTGGCAATAACAGGAAATACATGCAAGGCAATATAAGGTATATGTATAGCTTGGAAATTGTAATCGTTGCTCGCTCGCTCCGCTCGCTCGTATAAATCTAGTCCAACCTCACAACCGATCCGACACGTTAGCAAATTTGAAATAAGTCGCCTCCTTATCGAATAACGAACGTAAGAGGGATTGGTTTTAGGTTAGGCTATAGTTTTCGAGCGAGCACAGCGAGCGAGGGACGCGTAAAGGTGTGTCACAAACCAACGGTTTGGCACATAGGGACATTGAAATATTCGCACCATCCCGAGGAGCCGGAAGTCTTTATCGAACTGCGTACTGTCCAAAGTTTACAGTTTATCACTAGTTTTACATAAATAGTAATATTTCCACATAGTACAGTGCAACGTGTGGTCCGAAATCGCTGACATAATTAGGCAATAACAGGAAATATATGCAAGGCAATATAAGGTATATGTATAGCGTGGAAATTGTAATCGTTGCTCGCTCGCTCCGCTCGCTCGTAAAAATCTAGTCCAACCTTACAACCGATCCGACACGTTAATAAATTTGAAATAAGTCGCCTCCTTATCGAATAACGAATGCAAGAGGGACTGGTTTTAGGTTAGGCTATATTTTTCGAGCGACCGCAGCGAGCGAGGGACGCGTAAAGGTGTGTCACAAACCAACGGTTTGGCACATAGGGACATTGTTATACTCGCACCAGCCCGAGGTGCCGGAAGTCTTTATCGAATTGACTACTGACGAAAGTTTACAGTTTATCAATAATTTTACATAAATAGTAATATTTCCACATAGTACAGTGCAACATGTGGTCCGAAATCGCTGACAAAATTAGGCAATAACAGGAAATATATGCAAGGCAATATAAGGTGTATGTACAGCTTGGAAATTGTAATCGTTGCTCGCTCGCTCCGCTCGCTCGTAAAAATCTAGTCCGACCTCACAACCGATCCGACACGTTAGCAAATTTGAAATTAGTCGCCTCCTTGTCGAATAACGAACGCAAGAGGGATTGTCTTTAGGTTAGGCTATAGTTTTCGAGCGAGCGCAGCGAGCGAGGGACGCGTAAAGGTGTGTCACAAACCAACGGCTTGGCACATAGGGACATTGAAATATTCGCACCAGCCCGAGGAGCCGGAAGTCTTTATCGAATTGCGAACTGACGAAAGTTTACAGTTTACCAATAGTTTTACATAAATAGTAATATTTCCACATAGTACAGTGCAACGTGTGGTCCGAAATTGCTGACAAAATTTGGCAATAACAGGAAATACATGCAAGGCAATATAAGGTATATGTATAGCGTGGAAATTGTAATCGTTGCTCGCTCGCTCCGCTCGCTCGTAAAAATCTAGTCCAACCTTACAACCGATCCGACACGTTAGTAAAGTTGAAATAAGTCGCCTCCTTATCGAATAACGAATGCAAGAGGGACTGGTTTTAGGTTAGGCTATATTTTTCGAGCGAGCGCAGCGAGCGAGGGACGCGTAAAGGTGTGTCACAAACCAACGGTTTGGCACATAGGGACATTGAAATATTCGCACCATCCCGAGGAGCCGGAAGTCTTTATCGAACTGCGAACTGTCCAAAGTTTACAGTTTATCACTAGTTTTACATAAATAGTAATAATTCCACATAGTACAGTGCAACGTGTGGTCCGAAATCGCTGACAAAATTAGGCAATAACAGGAAATATATGCAAGATTATATAAGGTATATGTATAGCTTGGAAATTGTAATCGTTGCTCGCTCGCTCCGCTCGCTCGTAAAAATCAAGTCCAGCCTCACAACCGATCAGACACGTTAGCAAATTTGAAATAAGTCGCCTCCTTATCGAATAACGAACGTAAGAGGGATTGGTTTTAGGTTAGACTATAGTTTTAGAGCGAGCGCAGCAAGCGAGGGACGCGTAAAGGTGTGTCACAAACCAACGGTTTGGCACATAGAGACATTGAAATATTCGCACCAGCCCGAGGAACCGCAAGTCTTTATCGAATTGCGTACTGACAAAAGTTTACAGTTTATCAATAGTTTTACATAAATAGTAATAATTCCACATAGTACAGTGCAACGTGTGGTCCGAAATCGCTGACAAAATTAGGCAATAACAGGAAATATATGCAAGATTATATAAGGTATATGTATAGCTTGGAAATTGTAATCGTTGCTCGCTCGCTCCGCTCGCTCGTAAAAATGTAGTCCGACCTCACAACCGATCCGACACGTTAGCAAATTTGAAATAAGTCGCCTCCTTATCGAATAGCGAACGCAAGAGGGCTTGGTTTTAGGTTAGACTATAGTTTTAGAGCGAGCGCAGCGAGCGAGGGACGCGTAAAGGTGTGTCACAAACCAACGGTTTGGCTCATAGGGACATTGAAATATTCGCACCAGCCCGAGGAACCGCAAGTCTTTATCGAATTGCGTACTGACAAAACTTTACAGTTTATCAATAGTTTTACATAAATAGTAATAATTCCACATAGTACAGTGCAACGTGTGGCCCGAAAGCGCTGACAAAATTAGGCAATAACAGGAAATATATGCAAGATTATATAAGGTATATGTATAGCTTGGAAATTGTAAGCGTTGCTCGCTCGCTCCGCTCGCTCGTGAAAATGTAGTCCGACCTCACAACCGATCCGACACGTTAGCAAATTTGAAATAAGTCGCCTCCTTATCGAATAACGAACGCAAGAGGGATTGGTTCTGGGTTAGGCTATAGTTTTCGAGCGAGCGCAGCGAGCGAGGGACGCGTAAAGGTGTGTCACAAACCAACGGTTTGGCACATAGGGACATTGAAATATTCGCACCATCCCGAGGAGCCGGAAGTCTTTATCGAACTGCGTACTGACAAAAGTTTACAGTTTATCAATAGTTTTACATAACAAGTAATATTTCCACATAGTACAGTCCAACGTGTGGTCCGAAATCGCTGACAAAATTAGGCAATAACAGGAAATATATGCAAGGCAATATAAGGTATATGTATAGCTTGGAAATTGTAATCGCTGCTCGCTCGCTCCGCTCGCTCGTAAAAATCTAGTCCGACCTCACAACCGATCCGACACGTTAGCAAATTTGAAATTAGTCGCCTCCTTATCGAATAACGAACGCAAGAGGGATTGGTTTTAGGTTAGGCTATAGTTTTCGAGCGAGCGCAGCGAGCGAGGGACGCGTAAAGGTGTGTCACAAACCAACGGTTTGGCACATAGGGACATTGAAATATTCGCACCAGCTCGAGGAACCGCAAGTATTTATCGAATTGCGTACTGACAAAAGTTTACAGTTTACCAATAGTTTTACATAAATAGTAATATTTCCACATAGTACAGTGCAACGTGTGGTCCGAAATTGCTGACAAAATTAGGCAATAACAGGAAATATATGCAAGATTATATAAGGTATATGTATAGCTTGGAAATTGTAATCGTTGCTCGCTCGCTCCGCTCGCTCGTAAAAATGTAGTCCGACCTCACAACCGATCCGACACGTTAGCAAATTTGAAATAAGTCGCCTCCTTATCGAATAACGAACGCAAGAGGGATTGGTTCTGGGTTAGGCTATAGTTTTCGAGCGAGCGCAGCGAGCGAGGGACGCGTAAAGGTGTGTCACAAACCAACGGTTTGGCACATAGTGACATTGAAATATTCGCACCAGCCTGAAGAGCCGGAAGTCTTTATCGAACTGCGTATTGACAAAAGTTTACAGTTTATCAATATTTTTACATAAATAGTAATAATTCCACATAGTACAGTGCAACGTGTGGTCCGAAATCGCTGACAAAATTAGGCAATAACAGGAAATATATGCAAGGCAATATAAGGTATATGTATAGCTTGGAAATTGTAATCGTTGCTCGCTCGCTCCGCTCGCTCGTAAAAATCTAGTCCGACCTCACAACCGATCCGACACGTTAGCAAATTTGAAATTAGTCGCCTCCTTATCGAATAACGAACTCAAGAAGGATTGGTTTTAGGTTAGGCTATAGTTTTCGAGTGAGCGCAGCGAGCGAGGGACGCGTAAAGGTGTGTCACAAACCAACGGTTTGGCACATAGTGACATTGAAATATTCGCACCAGCCTGAAGAGCCGGAAGTCTTTATCGGACTGCGTATTCACAAAAGTTTACAGTTTATCAATATTTTTACATAAATAGTAATAATTCCACATAGTACTGTGCCACGTGATGTCCGAAATCGCTGACAAAATTAGGCAATAACAGGAAATATATGCAAGGCAATATAAGGTATATGTATAGCTTGGAAATTGTAATCGTTGCTCGCTCGCTCCGCTCGCTCGTAAAAATCTAGTCCGACCTCACAACCGATCCGACACGTTAGCAACTTTGAAATTAGTCGCCTCCTTATCGAATAACGAACGCAAGAGGGATTGGTTTTAGGTTAGGCTATAGTTTTCGAGCGAGCGCAGCGAGCGAGGGACGCGTAAAGGTGTGTCACAAACCAACGGTTTGGCACATAGGGACATTGAAATATTCGCACCAGCTCGAGGAACCGCAAGTATTTATCGAATTGCGTACTGACAAAAGTTTACAGTTTACCAACAGTTTTACATAAATAGTAATATTTCCACATAGTACAGTGCAACGTGTGGTCCGAAATTGCTGACAAAATTTGGCAATAACAGGAAATACATGCAAGGCAATGTAAGGTATATGTATAGCTTGGAAATTATAATCGTTGCCGGCTCGCTCCGCTCGCTCGTATAAATCTAGTCCAACCTCACAACCGATCCGACACGTTAGCAAATTTGAAATAAGTCGCCTCCTTATCGAATAACGAACGTAAGAGGGATTGGTTTTAGTTTAGGCTATAGTTTTCGAGGGAGCACAGCGAGCGAGGGACGCGTAAAGGTGTGTCACAAACCAACGGTTTGGCACATAGGGACATTGAACTATTCGCACCATCCCGAGGAGCCGGAAGTCTTTATCGAACTGCGTACTGTCCAAAGTTTACAGTTTATCACTAGTTTTACATAAATAGTAATATTTCCACATAGTACAGTGCAACGTGTGGTCCGAAATCGCTGACATAATTAGGCAATAACAGGAAATATATGCAAGGCAATATAAGGTATATGTATAGCGTGGAAGTTGTAATCGTTGCTCGCTCGCTCCGCTCGCTCGTAAAAATCTAGTCCAACCTTACAACCGATACGACACGTTAGTAAATTTGAAATAAGTCGCCTCCTTATCGAATAACGAACGCAAGAGGGATTGGTTCTGGGTTAGGCTATAGTTTTCGAGCGAGCGCAGCGAGCGAGGGACGCGTAAAGGTGTGTCACAAACCAACGGTTTGGCACATAGTGACATTGAAATATTCGCACCAGCCTGAAGAGCCGGAAGTCTTTATCGAACTGCGTATTGACAAAAGTTTACAGTTTATCAATATTTTTACATAAATAGTAATAATTCCACATAGTACAGTGCAACGTGTGGTCCGAAATCGCTGACAAAATTAGGCAATAACAGGAAATATATGCAAGGCAATATAAGGTATATGTATAGCTTGGAAATTGTAATCGTTGCTCGCTCGCTCCGCTCGCTCGTAAAAATCTAGTCCGACCTCACAACCGATCCGACACGTTAGCAAATTTGAAATTAGTCGCCTCCTTATCGAATAACGAACTCAAGAAGGATTGGTTTTAGGTTAGGCTATAGTTTTCGAGTGAGCGCAGCGAGCGAGGGACGCGTAAAGGTGTGTCACAAACCAACGGTTTGGCACATAGTGACATTGAAATATTCGCACCAGCCTGAAGAGCCGGAAGTCTTTATCGGACTGCGTATTCACAAAAGTTTACAGTTTATCAATATTTTTACATAAATAGTAATAATTCCACATAGTACTGTGCAACGTGTGGTCCGAAATCGCTGACAAAATTAGGCAATAACAGGAAATATATGCAAGGCAATATAAGGTATATGTATAGCTTGGAAATTGTAATCGTTGCTCGCTCGCTCCGCTCGCTCGTAAAAATCTAGTCCGACCTCACAACCGATCCGACACGTTAGCAAATTTGAAATTAGTCGCCTCCTTATCGAATAACGAACTCAAGAGGGATTGGTTTTAGGTTAGGCTATAGTTTTCGAGCGAGCGCAGCGAGCGAGGGACGCGTAAAGGTGTGTCACAAACCAACGGTTTGGCACATAGGGACATTGAAATATTCGCACCAGCTCGAGGAACCGCAAGTATTTATCGAATTGCGTACTGACAAAAGTTTACAGTTTACCAACAGTTTTACATAAATAGTAATATTTCCACATAGTACAGTGCAACGTGTGGTCCGAAATTGCTGACAAAATTTGGCAATAACAGGAAATACATGCAAGGCAATGTAAGGTATATGTATAGCTTGGAAATTATAATCGTTGCCGGCTCGCTCCGCTCGCTCGTATAAATCTAGTCCAACCTCACAACCGATCCGACACGTTAGCAAATTTGAAATAAGTCGCCTCCTTATCGATTAACGAACGTAAGAGGGATTGGTTTTAGGTTAGGCTATAGTTTTCGAGGGAGCACAGCGAGCGAGGGACGCGTAAAGGTGTGTCACAAACCAACGGTTTGGCACATAGGGACATTGAAATATTCGCACCATCCCGAGGAGCCGGAAGTCTTTATCGAACTGCGTACTGTCCAAAGTTTACAGTTTATCACTAGTTTTACATAAATAGTAATATTTCCACATAGTACAGTGCAACATGTGGTCCGAAATCGCTGACAAAATTAGGCAATAACAGGAAATATATGCAAGGCAATATAAGGTGTATGTATAGCTTGGAAATTGTAATCGTTGCTCGCACGCTCCGCTCGCTCGTAAAAATCTAGTCCAACCTTACAACCGATCCGACACGTTAGTAAATTTGAAATAAGTCGCCTCCTTATCGAATAACGAATGCAAGAGGGACTGGTTTTAGGTTAGGCTATATTTTTCGAGCGAGAGCAGCGAGCGAGGGACGCGTAAAGGTGTGTCACAAACCAACGGTTTGGCACATAGGGACATTGAAATATTCGCACCAGCCCGAGGAGCCGGAAGTCTTTATCGAATTGCGTACTGACGAAAGTTTACAGTTTATCAATAATTTTACATAAATAGTAATATTTCCACATAGTGCAGTGCAACATGTGGTCCGAAATCGCTGACAAAATTAGGCAATAACAGGAAATATATGCAAGGCAATATAAGGTTTGTGTATAGCTTGGAAAATGCAATCGTTGCTCGCTCGCTCCGCTCGCTCGTATAAATCTAGTCCAACCTCACAACCGATCCGACACGTTAGCAAATTTGAAATAAGTCGCCTCCTTATCGAATAGCGAACGCAAGAGGGCTTGGTTTTAGGTTAGACTATAGTTTTCGAGCGAGCGCAGCGAGCGAGGGACGCGTAAAGGTGTGTCACAAACCAACGGCTTGGCACATAGGGACATTGAAATATTCGCACCAGCCCGAGGAACCGCAAGTCTTTATCGAATTGCGTACTGACAAAACTTTACAGTTTATCAATAGTTTTACATAAATAGTAATAATTCCACATAGTACAGTGCAACGTGTGGCCCGAAAGCGCTGACAAAGTTAGGCAATAACAGGAAATATATGCAAGATTATATAAGGTATATGTATAGCTTGGAAATTGTAAGCGTTGCACGCTCGCTCCGCTCGCTCGTGAAAATGTAGTCCGACCTCACAACCGATCCGACACGTTAGCAAATTTGAAATAAGTCGCCTCCTTATCGAATAACGAACGTAAGAGGGATTGGTTTTAGGTTAGGCTATAGTGTTCGAGGGAGCACAGCGAGCGAGGGACGCGTAAAGGTGTGTCACAAACCAACGATTTGGCACATAGGGACATTGAAATATTCGCACCATCCCGAGGAGCCGGAAGTCTTTATCGAACTGCGTACTGTCCAAAGTTTACAGTTTATCACTAGTTTTACATAAATAGTAATATTTCCACATAGTACAGTGCAACGTGTGGTCCGAAATTGCTGACAAAATTTGGCAATAACAGGAAATATATGCAAGGCAATATAAGGTATATGTATAGCGTGGAAATTGTAATCGTTGCTCGCTCGCTCCGCTCGCTCGTAAAAATCTAGTCCAACCTCACAACCGATCCGACACGTTAGTAAATTTGAAAGAAGTCGCCTCCTTATCGAATAACGAATGCAAGAGGGACTGGTTTTAGGTTAGGCTATAGTTTTCGAGCGAGCGCAGCGAGCGAGGGACGCGTAAAGGTGTTTCACAAACCAACGGTTTGGCACATAGGGACATTGAAATATTCGCACCAGCCCGAGGAGCCGGAAGTCTTTATCGAATTGCGTACTCACGAAAGTTTACAGTTTATCAATAGTTTTACATAAATAGTAATATTTCCACATAGTACAGTGCAACATGTGGTCCGATATCGCTCACAAAATTAGGTAATACCCGGAAATATATGCAAGGCAATATAAGGTGTATGTATAGCTTGGAAATTGCAATCGTTGCTCGCTCGCTCCGCTCGCTCGTAAAAATCTAGTCCAACCTTACAACCGATCCGACACGTTAGTAAATTTGAAATAAGTCGCCTCCTTATCGAATAACGAACGCAAGAGGGACTGGTTTTAGGTTAGGCTATAGTTTTCGAGCGAGCGCAGCGAGCGAGGGACGCGTAAAGGTGTGTCACAAACCAACGGTTTGGCACATAGGGACATTGAAATATTCGCACCAGCCTGAAGAGCCGGAAGTCTTTATCGGACTGCGTATTCACAAAAGTTTACAGTTTATCAATATTTTTACATAAATAGTAATAATTCCACATAGTACTGTGCAACGTGTGGTCCGAAATCGCTGACAAAATTAGGCAATAACAGGAAATATATGCAAGGCAATATAAGGTATATGTATAGCTTGGAAATTGTAATCGTTGCTCGCTCGCTCCGCTCGCTCGTAAAAATCTAGTCCGACCTCACAACCGATCCGACACGTTAGCAAATTTGAAATTAGTCGCCTCCTTATCGAATAACGAACTCAAGAGGGATTGGTTTTAGGTTAGGCTATAGTTTTCGAGCGAGCGCAGCGAGCGAGGGACGCCTAAAGGTGTGTCACAAACCAACGGTTTGGCACATAGGGACATTGAAATATTCGCACCAGCTCGAGGAACCGCAAGTATTTATCGAATTGCGTACTGACAAAAGTTTACAGTTTACCAACAGTTTTACATAAATAGTAATATTTCCACATAGTACAGTGCAACGTGTGGTCCGAAATTGCTGACAAAATTTGGCAATAACAGGAAATACATGCAAGGCAATATAAGGTATATGTATAGCTTGGAAATTGTAATCGTTGCCGGCTCGCTCCGCTCGCTCGTATAAATCTAGTCCAACCTCACAACCGATCCGACACGTTAGCAAATTTGAAATATGTCGCCTCCTTATCGAATAACGGACGTAAGAGGGATTGGTTTTAGGTTAGGCTATAGTTTTCGAGGGAGCACAGCGAGCGAGGGACGTGTAAAGGTGTGTCACAAACCAACGGTTTGGCACATAGGGACATTGAAATATTCGCACCATCCCGAGGAGCCGGAAGTCTTTATCGAACTGCGTACTGTCCAAAGTTTACAGTTTATCACTAGTTTTACATAAATAGTAATATTTCCACATAGTACAGTGCAACGTGTGGTCCGAAATCGCTGACATAATTAGGCAATAACAGGAAATATATGCAAGGCAATATAAGGTATATGTATAGCTTGGAAATTGTAATCGTTGCCGGCTCCCTCCGCTCGCTCGTATAAATCTAGTCCAACCTCACAACCGATCCGACACGTTAGCAAATTTGAAATAAGTCGCCTCCTTAGCGAATAACGAACGTAAGAGGGATTGGTTTTAGGTTAGGCTATAGTTTTCGAGGGAGCACAGCGAGCGAGGGACGCGTAAAGGTGTGTCACAAACCAACGGTTTGGCACATAGGGACATTGAAATATTCGCACCATCCCGAGGAGCCGGAAGTCTTTATCGAACTGCGTACTGTCCAAAGTTTACAGTTTATCACTAGTTTTACATAAATAGTAATATTTCCACATAGTACAGTGCAACGTGTGGTCCGAAATCGCTGACATAATTAGGCAATAACAGGAAATATATGCAAGGCAATATAAGGTATAGGTATAGCGTGGAAATTGTAATCGTTGCTCGCTCGCTCCGCTCGCTCGTAAAAATCTAGTCCAACCTTACAACCGATACGACACGTTAGTAAATTTGAAGTAAGTCGCCTCCTTATCGAATAACGAATGCAAGAGGGACTGGTTTTAGGTTAGGCTATATTTTTCGAGCGAGCGCAGCGAGCGAGGGGCGCGTAAAGGTGTGTCACCAACCAACGGTTTGGCACATAGGGACATTGAAATATTCGCACCAGCCCGAGGAGCCGGAAGTCTTTATCGAATTGCGTACTGACGAAAGTTTACAGTTTATCAATATTTTTACATAAATAGTAATAATTCCACATAGTACAGTGCAACGTGTGGTCCGAAATCGCTGACAAAATTAGGCAATAACAGGAAATATATGCAAGGCAATATAAGGTATATGTATAGCTTGGAAATTGTAATCGTTGCTCGCACGCTCCGCTCGCTCGTAAAAATGTAGTCCGACCTCACAACCGATCCGACACGTTAGCAAATTTGAAATAAGTCGCCTTCTTATCGAATAACGAACGCAAGAGGGATTGGTTCTGGGTTAGGCTATAGTTTTCGAGCGAGCGCAGCGAGCGAGGGACGCGTAAAGGTGTGTCACAAACCAACGGTTTGGCACATAGTGACATTGAAATATTCGCACCAGCCTGAAGAGCCGGAAGTCTTTATCGAACTGCGTATTGACAAAAGTTTACAGTTTATCAATATTTTTACATAAATAGTAATAATTCCACATAGTACAGTGCAACGTGTGGTCCGAAATCGCTGACAAAATTAGGCAATAACAGGAAATATATGCAAGGCAATATAAGGTATATGTATAGCTTGGAAATTGTAATCGTTGCTCGCACGCTCCGCTCGCTCGTAAAAATCTAGTCCGACCTCACAACCGATCCGACACGTTAGCAAATTTGAAATTAGTCGCCTCCTTATCGAATAACGAACTCAAGAGGGATTGGTTTTAGGTTAGGCTATAGTTTTCGAGCGAGCGCAGCGAGCGAGGGACGCGTAAAGGTGTGTCACAAACCAACGGTTTGGCACATAGTGACATTGAAATATTCGCACCAGCCTGAAGAGCCGGAAGTCTTTATCGGACTGCGTATTCACAAAAGTTTACAGTTTATCAATATTTTTACATAAATAGTAATAATTCCACATAGTACTGTGCAACGTGTGGTCCGAAATCGCTGACAAAATTAGGCAATAACAGGAAATATATGCAAGGCAATATAAGGTATATGTATAGCTTGGAAATTGTAATCGTTGCACGCTCGCTCCGCTCGCTCGTAAAAATCTAGTCCGACCTCACAACCGATCCGACACGTTAGCAAATTTGAAATTAGTCGCCTCCTTATCGAATAACGAACTCAAGAGGGATTGGTTTTAGGTTAGGCTATAGTTTTCGAGCGAGCGCAGCGAGCGAGGGACGCGTAAAGGGGTGTCACAAACCAACGGTTTGGCACATAGGGACATTGAAATATTCGCACCAGCTCGAGGAACCGCAAGTATTTATCGAATTGCGTACTGACAAAAGTTTACAGTTTACCAACAGTTTTACATAAATAGTAATATTTCCACATAGTACAGTGCAACGTGTGGTCCGAAATTGCTGACAAAATTTGGCAATAACAGGAAATACATGCAAGGCAATATAAGGTATATGTATAGCTTGGAAATTGTAATCGTTGCCGGCTCGCTCCGCTCGCTCGTATAAATCTAGTCCAACCTCACAACCGATCCGACACGTTAGCAAATTTGAAATAAGTCGCCTCCTTATGGAATAACGAACGTAAGAGGGATTGGTTTTAGGTTAGGCTATAGTTTTCGAGGGAGCACAGCGAGCGAGGGACGCGTAAATGTGTGTCACAAACCAACGGTTTGGCACATAGGGACATTGAAATATTCGCACCATCCCGAGGAGCCGGAAGTCTTTATTGAACTGCGTACTGTCCAAGGTTTACAGTTTATCACTAGTTTTACATAAATAGTAATATTTCCACATAGTACAGTGCAACGTGTGGTCCGAAATCGTTGACATAATTAGGCAATAACAGGAAATATATGCAAGGCAATATAAGGTATATGTATAGCTTGGAAATTGTAATCGTTGCCGGCTCGCTCCGCTCGCTCGTATAAATCTAGTCCAACCTCACAACCGATCCGACACGTTAGCAAATTTGAAATAAGTCGCCTCCTTATCGAATAACGAACGTAAGAGGGATTGGTTTTAGGTTAGGCTATAGTTTTCGAGGGAGCACAGCGAGCGAGGGACGCGTAAAGGTGTGTCACAAACCAACGGTTTGGCACATAGGGACACTGAAATATTCGCACCATCCCGAGGAGCCGGAAGTCTTTATCGAACTGCGTACTGTCCAAAGTTTACAGTTTATCACTAGTTTTACATAAATAGTAATATTTCCACATAGTACAGTGCAACGTGTGGTCCGAAATCGCTGACATAATTAGGCAATAACAGGAAATATATGCAAGGCAATATAAGGTATATGTATAGCGTGGAAATTGTAATCGTTGCTCGCTCGCTCCGCTCGCTCGTAAAAATCTAGTCCAACCTTACAACCGATACGACACGTTAGTAAATTTGAAATAAGTCGCCTCCTTATCGAATAACGAATGCAAGAGGGACTGGTTTTAGGTTAGGCTATATTTTTCGAGCGAGCGCAGCGAGCGAGGGACGCGTAAAGGTGTGTCACCAACCAACGGTTTGGCACATAGGGACATTGAAATATTCGCACCAGCCCGAGGAGCCGGAAGTCTTTATCGAATTGCGTACTGACGAAAGTTTACAGTTTATCAATAATTTTACATAAATAGTAATATTTCCACATAGTACAGTGCAACATGTGGTCCGAAATCGCTGACAAAATTTGGCAATAACAGGAAATACATGCAAGGCAATATAAGGTATATGTATAGCTTGGAAATTGTAATCGTTGCCGGCTCGTTCCGCTCGCTCGTATAAATCTAGTCCAACCTCACAACCGATCCGACACGTTAGCAAATTTGAAATTAGTCGCCTCCTTGTCGAATAACGAACGCAAGAGGGATTGTCTTTAGGTTAGGCTATAGTTTTCGAGCGAGCGCAGCGAGCGAGGGACGCGTAAAGGTGTGTCACAAACCAACGGCTTGGCACATAGGGACATTGAAATATTCGCACCAGCCCGAGGAGCCGGAAGTCTTTATCGAATTGCGAACTGACGAAAGTTTACAGTTTACCAATATTTTTACATAAATAGTAATAATTCCACATAGTACTGTGCAACGTGTGGTCCGAAATCGCTGACAAAATTAGGCAATAACAGGAAATATATGCAAGGCAATATAAGGTATATGTATAGCTTGGAAATTGTAATCGTTGCTCGCTCGCTCCGCTCGCTCGTAAAAATCTAGTCCGACCTCACAACCGATCCGACACGTTAGCAAATTTGAAATTAGTCGCCTCCTTATCGAATAACGAACTCAAGAGGGATTGGTTTTAGGTTAGGCTATAGTTTTCGAGTGAGCGCAGCGAGCGAGGGACGCGTAAAGGTGTGTCACAAACCAACGGTTTGGCACATAGTGACATTGAAATATTCGCACCAGCCTGAAGAGCCGGAAGTCTTTATCGGACTGCGTATTCACAAAAGTTTACAGTTTATCAATATTTTTACATAAATAGTAATAATTCCACATAGTACTGTGCAACGTGTGGTCCGAAATCGCTGACAAAATTAGGCAATAACAGGAAATATATGCAAGGCAATATAAGGTATATGTATAGCGTGGAAATTGTAATCGTTGCTCGCTCGCTCCGCTCGCTCGTAAAAATCTAGTCCAACCTTACAACCGATCCGACACGTTAGCAAATTTGAAATAAGTCGCCTCCTTATCGAATAACGAACGTAAGAGGGATTGGTTTTAGGTTAGGCTATAGTTTTCGAGGGAGCACAGCGAGCGAGGGACGCGTAAAGGTGTGTCACAAACCAACGGTTTGGCACATAGGGACATTGAAATATTCGCACCATCCCGAGGAGCCGGAAGTCTTTATCGAACTGCGTACTGTCCAAAGTTTACAGTTTATCACTAGTTTTACATAAATAGTAATATTTCCACATAGTACAGTGCAACGTGTAGTCCGAAATCGCTGACATAATTAGGCAATAATAGGAAATATATGCAAGGCAATATAAGGTATATGTATAGCGTGGAAATTGTAATCGTTGCTCGCTCGCTCCGCTCGCTCGTAAAAATCTAGTCCAACCTTACAACCGATCCGACACGTTAGTAAAATTGAAAGAAGTCGCCTCCTTATCGAATAACGAATGCAAGAGGGACTGGTTTTAGGTTAGGCTATATTTTTCGAGCGACCGCAGCGAGCGAGGGACGCGTAAAGGTGTGTCACAAACCAACGGTTTGGCACATAGGGACATTGAAATATTCGCACCAGCCCGAGGAGCCGGAAGTCTTTATCGAATTGAGTACTGACAAAAGTTTACAGTTTATCAATATTTTTACATAAATAGTAATAATTCCACATAGTACAGTGCAACGTGTGGTCCGAAATCGCTGACATAATTAGGCAATAACAGGAAATATATGCAAGGCAATATAAGGTATATGTATAGCTTGGAAATTGTAATCGTTGCCGGCTCCCTCCGCTCGCTCGTATAAATCTAGTCCAACCTCACAACCGATCCGACACGTTAGCAAATTTGAAATAAGTCGCCTCCTTATCGAATAACGAACGTAAGAGGGATTGGTTTTAGGTTAGGCTATAGTTTTCGAGGGAGCACAGCGAGCGAGGGACGCGTAAAGGTGTGTCACAAACCAACGGTTTGGCACATAGGGACATTGAAATATTCGCACCATCCCGAGGAGCCGGAAGTCTTTATCGAACTGCGTACTGTCCAAAGTTTACAGTTTATCACTAGTTTTACATAAATAGTAATATTTCCACATAGTACAGTGCAACGTGTAGTCCGAAATCGCTGACATAATTAGGCAATAATAGGAAATATATGCAAGGCAATATAAGGTATATGTATAGCGTGGAAATTGTAATCGTTGCTCGCTCGCTCCGCTCGCTCGTAAAAATCTAGTCCAACCTTACAACCGATCCGACACGTTAATAAATTTGAAATAAGTCGCCTCCTTATCGAATAACGAATGCAAGAGGGACTGGTTTTAGGTTAGGCTATATTTTTCGAGCGACCGCAGCGAGCGAGGGACGCGTAAAGGTGTGTCACAAACCAACGGTTTGGCACATAGGGACATTGAAATATTCGCACCAGCCCGAGGAGCCGGAAGTCTTTATCGAATTGACTACTGACGAAAGTTTACAGTTTATCAATAGTTTTACATAAATAGTAATATTTCCACATAGTACAGTGCAACATGTGGTCCGAAATCGCTGACAAAATTAGGCAATAACAGGAAATATATGCAAGGCAATATAAGGTGTATGTACAGCTTGGAAATTGTAATCGTTGCTCGCTCGCTCCGCTCGCTCGTAAAAATCTAGTCCGACCTCACAACCGATCCGACACGTTAGCAAATTTGAAATTAGTCGCCTCCTTGTCGAATAACGAACGCAAGAGGGATTGTCTTTAGGTTAGGCTATAGTTTTCGAGCGAGCGCAGCGAGCGAGGGACGCGTAAAGGTGTGTCACAAACCAATGGCTTGGCACATAGGGACATTGAAATATTCGCACCAGCCCGAGGAGCCGGAAGTCTTTATCGAATTGCGAACTGACGAAAGTTTACAGTTTACCAATAGTTTTACATAAATAGTAATATTTCCACATAGTACAGTGCAACGTGTGGTCCGAAATTGCTGACAAAATTTGGCAATAACAGGAAATACATGCAAGGCAATATAAGGTATATGTATAGCGTGGAAATTGTAATCGTTGCTCGCTCGCTCCGCTCGCTCGTAAAAATCTAGTCCAACCTTACAACCGATCCGACACGTTAGTAAATTTGAAATAAGTCGCCTCCTGATCGAATAACGAATGCAAGAGGGACTGGTTTTAGGTTAGGCTATATTTTTCGAGCGAGCGCAGCGAGCGAGGGACGCGTAAAGGTGTGTCACAAACCAACGGTTTGGCACATAGGGACATTGAAATATTCGCACCATCCCGAGGAGCCGGAAGTCTTTATCGAACTGCGTACTGTCCAAAGTTTACAGTTTATCACTAGTTTTACATAAATAGTAATATTTCCACATAGTACAGTGCAACGTGTGGTCCGAAATCGCTGACATAATTAGGCAATAACAGGAAATATATGCAAGGCAATATAAGGTATATATATAGCGTGGAAATTGTAATCGTTGCTCGCTCGCTCCGCTCGCTCGTAAAAATCTAGTCCAACCTTAGAACCGATCCGACACGTTAGTAAATTTGAAAGAAGTCGCCTCCTTATCGAATAACGAATGCAAGAGGGACTGGTTTTAGGTTAGGCTATATTTTTCGAGCGAGCGCAGCGAGCGAGGGACGCGTAAAGGTGTGTCACAAACCAACGGTTTGGCACATAGGGACATTGAAATATTCGCACCAGCCTGAGGAGCCGGAAGTCTTTATCGAACTGCGTACTGACAAAAGTTTACAGTTTATCAATATTTTTACATAAATAGTAATAATTCCACATAGTACAGTGCAACGTGTGGTCCGAAATCGCTGACATAATTAGGCAATAACAGGAAATATATGCAAGGCAATATAAGGTATATGTATAGCTTGGAAATTGTAATCGTTGCCGGCTCCCTCCGCTCGCTCGTATAAATCTAGTCCAACCTCACAACCGATCCGACACGTTAGCAAATTTGAAATAAGTCGCCTCCTTATCGAATAACGAACGTAAGAGGGATTGGTTTTAGGTTAGGCTATAGTTTTCGAGGGAGCACAGCGAGCGAGGGACGCGTAAAGGTGTGTCACAAACCAACGGTTTGGCACATAGGGACATTGAAATATTCGCACCATCCCGAGGAGCCGGAAGTCTTTATCGAACTGCGTACTGTCCAAAGTTTACAGTTTATCACTAGTTTTACATAAATAGTAATATTTCCACATAGTACAGTGCAACGTGTGGTCCGAAATCGCTGACATAATTAGGCAATAACAGGAAATATATGCAAGGCAATATAAGGTATATGTATAGCGTGGAAATTGTAATCGTTGCTCGCTCGCTCCGCTCGCTCGTAAAAATCTAGTCCAACCTTACAACCGATACGACACGTTAGTAAATTTGAAATAAGTCGCCTCCTTATCGAATAACGAATGCAAGAGGGACTGGTTTTAGGTTAGGCTATATTTTTCGAGCGAGCGCAGCGAGCGAGGGACGCGTAAAGGTGTGTCACCAACCAACGGTTTGGCACATAGGGACATTGAAATATTCGCACCAGCCCGAGGAGCCGGAAGTCTTTATCGAATTGCGTACTGACGAAAGTTTACAGTTTATCAATAATTTTACATAAATAGTAATATTTCCACATAGTACAGTGCAACATGTGGTCCGAAATCGCTGACAAAATTTGGCAATAACAGGAAATACATGCAAGGCAATATAAGGTATATGTATAGCTTGGAAATTGTAATCGTTGCTCGCTCGCTCCGCTCGCTCGTATAAATCTAGTCCAACCTCACAACCGATCCGACACGTTAGCAAATTTGAAATAAGTCGCCTCCTTATCGAATAACGAACGTAAGAGGGATTGGTTTTAGGTTAGGCTATAGTTTTCGAGGGAGCACAGCGAGCGAGGGACGCGTAAAGGTGTGTCACAAACCAACGGTTTGGCACATAGGGACATTGAAATATTCGCACCAGCCCGAGGAGCCGGAAGTCTTTATCGAATTGCGAACTGACGAAAGTTTACAGTTTACCAATAGTTTTACATAAATAGTAATATTTCCACATAGTACAGTGCAACGTGTGGTCCGAAATTGCTGACAAAATTTGGCAATAACAGGAAATACATGCAAGGCAATATAAGGTATATGTATAGCGTGGAAATTGTAATCGTTGCTCGCTCGCTCCGCTCGCTCGTAAAAATCTAGTCCAACCTTACAACCGATCCGACACGTTAGTAAATTTGAAATAAGTCGCCTCCTTATCGAATAACGAATGCAAGAGGGACTGGTTTTAGGTTAGGCTATATTGTTCGAGCGAGCGCAGCGAGCGAGGGACGCGTAAAGGTGTGTCACAAACCAACGGTTTGGCACATAGGGACATTGAAATATTCGCACCATCCCGAGGAGCCGGAAGTCTTTATCGAACTGCGTACTGTCCAAAGTTTACAGTTTATCACTAGTTTTACATAAATAGTAATATTTCCACATAGTACAGTGCAACGTGTGGTCCGAAATCGCTGACATAATTAGGCAATAACAGGAAATATATGCAAGGCAATATAAGGTATATATATAGCGTGGAAATTGTAATCGTTGCTCGCTCGCTCCGCTCGCTCGTAAAAATCTAGTCCAACCTTAGAACCGATCCGACACGTTAGTAAATTTGAAAGAAGTCGCCTCCTTATCGAATAACGAATGCAAGAGGGACTGGTTTTAGGTTAGGCTATAGTTTTCGAGCGAGCGCAGCGAGCGAGGGACGCGTAAAGGTGTGTCACAAACCAACGGTTTGGCACATAGGGACATTGAAATATTCGCACCAGCCTGAGGAGCCGGAAGTCTTTATCGAACTGCGTACTGACAAAAGTTTACAGTTTATCAATATTTTTACATAAATAGTAATAATTCCACATAGTACAGTGCAACGTGTGGTCCGAAATCGCTGACATAATTAGGCAATAACAGGAAATATATGCAAGGCAATATAAGGTATATGTATAGCTTGGAAATTGTAATCGTTGCCGGCTCCCTCCGCTCGCTCGTATAAATCTAGTCCAACCTCACAACCGATCCGACACGTTAGCAAATTTGAAATAAGTCGCCTCCTTATCGAATAACGAACGTAAGAGGGATTGGTTTTAGGTTAGGCTATAGTTTTCGAGGGAGCACAGCGAGCGAGGGACGCGTAAAGGTGTGTCACAAACCAACGGTTTGGCACATAGGGACATTGAAATATTCGCACCATCCCGAGGAGCCGGAAGTCTTTATCGAACTGCGTACTGTCCAAAGTTTACAGTTTATCACTAGTTTTACATAAATAGTAATATTTCCACATAGTACAGTGCAACGTGTGGTCCGAAATCGCTGACATAATTAGGCAATAACAGGAAATATATGCAAGGCAATATAAGGTATATGTATAGCGTGGAAATTGTAATCGTTGCTCGCTCGCTCCGCTCGCTCGTAAAAATCTAGTCCAACCTTACAACCGATCCGACACGTTAATAAATTTGAAATAAGTCGCCTCCTTATCGAATAACGAATGCAAGAGGGACTGGTTTTAGGTTAGGCTATATTTTTCGAGCGACCGCAGCGAGCGAGGGACGCGTAAAGGTGTGTCACAAACCAACGGTTTGGCACATAGGGACATTGAAATATTCGCACCAGCCCGAGGAGCCGGAAGTCTTTATCGAATTGAGTACTGACGAAAGTTTACAGTTTATCAATAATTTTACATAAATAGTAATATTTCCACATAGTACAGTGCAACATGTGGTCCGAAATCGCTGACAAAATTAGGCAATAACAGGAAATATATGCAAGGCAATATAAGGTGTATGTACAGCTTGGAAATTGTAATCGTTGCTCGCTCGCTCCGCTCGCTCGTAAAAATCTAGTCCGACCTCACAACCGATCCGACACGTTAGCAAATTTGAAATTAGTCGCCTCCTTGTCGAATAACGAACGCAAGAGGGATTGTCTTTAGGTTAGGCTATAGTTTTCGAGCGAGCGCAGCGAGCGAGGGACGCGTAATGGTGTGTCACAAACCAACGGCTTGGCACATAGGGACATTGAAATATTCGCACCAGCCCGAGGAGCCGGAAGTCTTTATCGAATTGCGAACTGACGAAAGTTTACAGTTTACCAATAGTTTTACATAAATAGTAATATTTCCACATAGTACAGTGCAACGTGTGGTCCGAAATTGCTGACAAAATTTGGCAATAACAGGAAATACATGCAAGGCAATATAAGGTATATGTATAGCGTGGAAATTGTAATCGTTGCTCGCTCGCTCCGCTCGCTCGTAAAAATCTAGTCCAACCTTACAACCGATCCGACACGTTAGTAAATTTGAAATAAGTCGCCTCCTTATCGAATAACGAATGCAAGAGGGACTGGTTTTAGGTTAGGCTATATTTTTCGAGCGAGCGCAGCGAGCGAGGGACGCGTAAAGGTGTGTCACAAACCAACGGTTTGGCACATAGGGACATTGAAATATTCGCACCATCCCGAGGAGCCGGAAGTCTTTATCGAGCTGCGTACTGTCCAAAGTTTACAGTTTATCACTAGTTTTACATAAATAGTAATATTTCCACATAGTACAGTGCAACGTGTGGTCCGAAATCGCTGACATAATTAGG
This sequence comes from Bombus terrestris, assembly GCF_910591885.1. NCBI lineage: Eukaryota > Metazoa > Arthropoda > Insecta > Hymenoptera > Apidae > Bombus > Bombus terrestris. The sequence continues at coordinate 4,931,999 of NW_025963549.1, forward strand.
CAATAACAGGAAATATATGCAAGGCAATATAAGGTATATATATAGCGTGGAAATTGTAATCGTTGCTCGCTCGCTCCGCTCGCTCGTAAAAATCTAGTCCAACCTTAGAACCGATCCGACACGTTAGTAAATTTGAAAGAAGTCGCCTCCTTATCGAATAACGAATGCAAGAGGGACTGGTTTTAGGTTAGGCTATATTTTTCGAGCGAGCGCAGCGAGCGAGGGACGCGTAAAGGTGTGTCACAAACCAACGGTTTGGCACATAGGGACATTGAAATATTCGCACCAGCCTGAGGAGCCGGAAGTCTTTATCGAACTGCGTACTGACAAAAGTTTACAGTTTATCAATATTTTTACATAAATAGTAATAATTCCACATAGTACAGTGCAACGTGTGGTCCGAAATCGCTGACATAATTAGGCAATAACAGGAAATATATGCAAGGCAATATAAGGTATATGTATAGCTTGGAAATTGTAATCGTTGCCGGCTCCCTCCGCTCGCTCGTATAAATCTAGTCCAACCTCACAACCGATCCGACACGTTAGCAAATTTGAAATAAGTCGCCTCCTTATCGAATAACGAACGTAAGAGGGATTGGTTTTAGGTTAGGCTATAGTTTTCGAGCGAGCACAGCGAGCGAGGGACGCGTAAAGGTGTGTCACAAACCAACGGTTTGGCACATAGGGACATTGAAATATTCGCACCATCCCGAGGAGCCGGAAGTCTTTATCGAACTGCGTACTGTCCAAAGTTTACAGTTTATCACTAGTTTTACATAAATAGTAATATTTCCACATAGTACAGTGCAACGTGTGGTCCGAAATCGCTGACATAATTAGGCAATAACAGGAAATATATGCAAGGCAATATAAGGTATATGTATAGCGTGGAAATTGTAATCGTTGCTCGCTCGCTCCGCTCGCTCGTAAAAATCTAGTCCAACCTTACAACCGATACGACACGTTAGTAAATTTGAAATAAGTCGCCTCCTTATCGAATAACGAATGCAAGAGGGACTGGTTTTAGGTTAGGCTATATTTTTCGAGCGAGCGCAGCGAGCGAGGGACGCGTAAAGGTGTGTCACCAACCAACGGTTTGGCACATAGGGACATTGAAATATTCGCACCAGCCCGAGGAGCCGGAAGTCTTTATCGAATTGCGTACTGACGAAAGTTTACAGTTTATCAATAATTTTACATAAATAGTAATATTTCCACATAGTACAGTGCAACATGTGGTCCGAAATCGCTGACAAAATTTGGCAATAACAGGAAATACATGCAAGGCAATATAAGGTATATGTATAGCTTGGAAATTGTAATCGTTGCTCGCTCGCTCCGCTCGCTCGTATAAATCTAGTCCAACCTCACAACCGATCCGACACGTTAGCAAATTTGAAATAAGTCGCCTCCTTATCGAATAACGAACGTAAGAGGGATTGGTTTTAGGTTAGGCTATAGTTTTCGAGGGAGCACAGCGAGCGAGGGACGCGTAAAGGTGTGTCACAAACCAACGGTTTGGCACATAGGGACATTGAAATATTCGCACCATCCCGAGGAGCCGGAAGTCTTTATCGAACTGCGTACTGTCCAAAGTTTACAGTTTATCAATAGTTTTACATAAATAGTAATAATTCCACATAGTACAGTGCAACGTGTGGTCCGAAATCGCTGACAAAATTAGGCAATAACAGGAAATATATGCAAGATTATATAAGGTATACGTATAGCTTGGAAATTGTAATCGTTGCTCGCTCGCTCCCCTCGCTCGTAAAAATGTAGTCCGACCTCACAACCGATCCGACACGTTAGCAAATTTGAAATAAGTCGCCTTCTTATCGAATAACGAACGCAAGAGGGATTGGTTCTGGGTTAGGCTATAGTTTTCGAGCGAGCGCAGCGAGCGAGGGACGCGTAAAGGTGTGTCACAAACCAACGGTTTGGCACATAGTGACATTGAAATATTCGCACCAGCCTGAAGAGCCGGAAGTCTTTATCGGACTGCGTATTCACAAAAGTTTACAGTTTATCAATATTTTTACATAAATAGTAATAATTCCACATAGTACTGTGCAACGTGTGGTCCGAAATCGCTGACAAAATTAGGCAATAACAGGAAATATATGCAAGGCAATATAAGGTATATGTATAGCTTGGAAATTGTAATCGTTGCACGCTCGCTCCGCTCGCTCGTAAAAATCTAGTCCGACCTCACAACCGATCCGACACGTTAGCAAATTTGAAATTAGTCGCCTCCTTATCGAATAACGAACTCAAGAGGGATTGGTTTTAGGTTAGGCTATAGTTTTCGAGCGAGCGCAGCGAGCGAGGGACGCGTAAATGTGTGTCACAAACCAACGGTTTGGCACATAGGGACATTGAAATATTCGCACCAGCTCGAGGAACCGCAAGTATTTATCGAATTGCGTACTGACAAAAGTTTACAGTTTACCAACAGTTTTACATAAATAGTAATATTTCCACATAGTACAGTGCAACGTGTGGTCCGAAATTGCTGACAAAATTTGGCAATAACAGGAAATACATGCAAGGCAATATAAGGTATATGTATTGCTTGGAAATTGTAATCGTTGCCGGCTCGCTCCGCTCGCTCGTATAAATCTAGTCCAACCTCACAACCGATCCGACACGTTAGCAAATTTGAAATAAGTCGCCTCCTTATGGAATAACGAACGTAAGAGGGATTGGTTTTAGGTTAGGCTATAGTTTTCGAGGGAGCACAGCGAGCGAGGGACGCGTAAAGGTGTGTCACAAACCAACGGTTTGCCACATAGGGACATTGAAATATTCGCACCAGCCCGAGGAGCCGGAAGTCTTTATCGAACTGCGTACTGTCCAAGGTTTACAGTTTATCACTAGTTTTACATAAATAGTAATATTTCCACATAGTACAGTGCAACGTGTGGTCCGAAATCGTTGACATAATTAGGCAATAACAGGAAATACATGCAAGGCAATATAAGGTATATGTATAGCTTGGAAATTGTAATCGTTGCCGGCTCGCTCCGCTCGCTCGTATAAATCTAGTCCAACCTCACAACCGATCCGACACGTTAGCAAATTTGAAATAAGTCGCCTTCTTATCGAATAACGAACGTAAGAGGGATTGGTTTTAGGTTAGGCTATAGTTTTCGAGGGAGCACTGCGAGCGAGGGACGCGTAAAGGTGTGTCACAAACCAACGGTTTGGCACATAGGGACATTGAAATATTCGCACCATCCCGAGGAGCCGGAAGTCTTTATCGAACTGCGTACTGTCCAAAGTTTACAGTTTATCACTAGTTTTACATAAATAGTAATATTTCCACATAGTACAGTGCAACGTGTGGTCCGAAATCGCTGACATAATTAGGCAATAACAGGAAATATATGCAAGGCAATATAAGGTATATGTATAGCGTGGAAATTGTAATCGTTGCTCGCTCGCTCCGCTCGCTCGTAAAAATCTAGTCCAACCTTACAACCGATACGACACGTTAGTAAATTTGAAATAAGTCGCCTCCTTATCGAATAACGAATGCAAGAGGGACTGGTTTTAGGTTAGGCTATATTTTTCGAGCGAGCGCAGCGAGCGAGGGACGCGTAAAGGTGTGTCACCAACCAACGGTTTGGCACATAGGGACATTGAAATATTCGCACCAGCCCGAGGAACCGCAAGTATTTATCGAATTGCGTACTGACAAAAGTTTACAGTTTACCAACAGTTTTACATAAATAGTAATATTTCCACATAGTACAGTGCAACGTGTGGTCCGAAATTGCTGACAAAATTTGGCAATAACAGGAAATACATGCAAGGCAATATAAGGTATATGTATAGCTTGGAAATTGTAATCGTTGCCGGCTCGTTCCGCTCGCTCGTATAAATCTAGTCCAACCTCACAACCGGTCCGACATTTTCGCAAATTTGAAATAAGTCGCCTCCTTATCGAATAACGAACGTAAGAGGGATTGGTTTTAGGTTAGGCTATAGATTTCGAGGGAGCACAGCGAGCGAGGGACGCGTAAAGGTGTGTCACAAACCAACGGTTTGGCACCTAGGGACACTGAAATATTCGCACCAGCCCGAGGAACCGCAAGTCTTTATCGAACTGCGTATTGACAAAAGTTTACAGTTTATCAATATTTTTACATAAATAGTAATAATTCCACATAGTACAGTGCAACGTGTGGTCCGAAATCGCTGACAAAATTAGGCAATAACAGGAAATATATGCAAGGCAATATAAGGTATATGTATAGCTTGGAAATTGTAATCGTTGCTCGCTCGCTCCGCTCGCTCGTAAAAATCTAGTCCGACCTCACAACCGATCCGACACGTTAGCAAATTTGAAATTAGTCGCCTCCTTATCGAATAACGAACGCAAGAGGGATTGGTTTTAGGTTAGGCTATAGTTTTCGAGTGAGCGCAGCGAGCGAGGGACGCGTAAAGGTGTGTCACAAACCAACGGTTTGGCACATAGTGACATTGAAATATTCGCACCAGCCTGAAGAGCCGGAAGTCTTCATCGGACTGCGTATTCACAAAAGTTTACAGTTTATCAATATTTTTACATAAATAGTAATAATTCCACATAGTACTGTGCAACGTGTGGTCCGAAATCGCTGACAAAATTAGGCAATAACAGGAAATATATGCAAGGCAATATAAGGTATATGTATAGCTTGGAAATTGTAATCGTTGCTCGCTCGCTCCGCTCGCTCGTATAAATCTAGTCCAACCTCACAACCGATCCGACACGTTAGCAAATTTGAAATTAGTCGCCTCCTTATCGAATAACGAACGTAAGAGGGATTGGTTTTAGGTTAGGCTATAGTTTTCGAGTGAGCACAGCGAGCGAGGGACGCGTAAAGGTGTGTCACAAACCAACGGTTTGGCACATAGGGACATTGAAATATTCGCACCATCCCGAGGAGCCGGAAGTCTTTATCGAACTGCGTACTGACAAAAGTTTACAGTTTATCACTAGTTTTACATAAATAGTAATATTTCCACATAGTACAGTGCAACGTGTGGTCCGAAATCGCTGACATAATTAGGCAATAACAGGAAATATATGCAAGGCAATATAAGGTATATGTATAGCGTGGAAGTTGTAATCGTTGCTCGCTCGCTCCGCTCGCTTGTAAAAATCTAGTCCAACCTTACAACCGATACGACACGTTAGTAAATTTGAAATAAGTCGCCTCCTTATCGAATAACGAATGCAAGAGGGACTGGTTTTAGGTTAGGCTATATTTTTCGAGCGAGCGCAGCGAGCGAGGGACGCGTAAAGGTGTGTCACCAACCAACGGTTTGGTACATAGGGACATTGAAATATTCGCACCAGCCCGATGAGCCGGAAGTCTTTATCGAATTGCGTACTGACGAAAGTTTACAGTTTATCAATAATTTTACATAAATAGTAATATTTCCACATAGTACAGTGCAACATGTGGTCCGAAATCGCTGACAAAATTTGGCAATAACAGGAAATACATGCAAGGCAATATAAGGTATATGTATAGCTTGGAAATTGTAATCGTTGCTCGCTCGCTCCGCTCGCTCGTATAAATCTAGTCCAACCTCACAACCGATCCGACACGTTAGCAAATTTGAAATAAGTCGCCTCCTTATCGAATAACGAACGTAAGAGGGATTGGTTTTAGGTTAGGCTATAGTTTTCGAGCGAGCACAGCGAGCGAGGGACGCGTAAAGGTGTGTCACAAACCAACGGTTTGGCACATAGGGACATTGAAATATTCGCACCATCCCGAGGAGCCGGAAGTCTTTATCGAACTGCGTACTGTCCAAAGTTTACAGTTTATCACTAGTTTTACATAAATAGTAATATTTCCACATAGTACAGTGCAACGTGTGGTCCGAAATCGCTGACATAATTAGGCAATAACAGGAAATATATGCAAGGCAATATAAGGTATATGTATAGCGTGGAAATTGTAATCGTTGCTCGCTCGCTCCGCTCGCTCGTAAAAATCTAGTCCAACCTTACAACCGATCCGACACGTTAATAAATTTGAAATAAGTCGCCTCCTTATCGAATAACGAATGCAAGAGGGACTGGTTTTAGGTTAGGCTATATTTTTCGAGCGACCGCAGCGAGCGAGGGACGCGTAAAGGTGTGTCACAAACCAACGGTTTGGCACATAGGGACATTGAAATATTCGCACCAGCCCGAGGAGCCGGAAGTCTTTATCGAATTGAGTACTGACGAAAGTTTACAGTTTATCAATAATTTTACATAAATAGTAATATTTCCACATAGTACAGTGCAACATGTGGTCCGAAATCGCTGACAAAATTAGGCAATAACAGGAAATATATGCAAGGCAATATAAGGTGTATGTACAGCTTGGAAATTGTAATCGTTGCTCGCTCGCTCCGCTCGCTCGTAAAAATCTAGTCCGACCTCACAACCGATCCGACACGTTAGCAAATTTGAAATTAGTCGCCTCCTTGTCGAATAACGAACGCAAGAGGGATTGTCTTTAGGTTAGGCTATAGTTTTCGAGCGAGCGCAGCGAGCGAGGGACGCGTAAAGGTGTGTCACAAACCAACGGCTTGGCACATAGGGACATTGAAATATTCGCACCAGCCCGAGGAGCCGGAAGTCTTTATCGAATTGCGAACTGACGAAAGTTTACAGTTTACCAATAGTTTTACATAAATAGTAATATTTCCACATAGTACAGTGCAACGTGTGGTCCGAAATTGCTGACAAAATTTGGCAATAACAGGAAATACATGCAAGGCAATATAAGGTGTATGTATAGCTTGGAAATTGTAATCGTTGCTCGCTCGCTCCGCTCGCTCGTAAAAATCTAGTCCAACCTTACAACCGATCCGACACGTTAGTAAATTTGAAATAAGTCGCCTCCTTATCGAATAACGAATGCAAGAGGGACTGGTTTTAGGTTAGGCTATATTTTTCGAGCGAGCGCAGCGAGCGAGGGACGCGTAAAGGTGTGTCACAAACCAACGGTTTGGCACATAGGGACATTGAAATATTCGCACCAGCCCGAGGAGCCGGAAGTCTTTATCGAACTGCGTACTGTCCAAAGTTTACAGTTTATCACTAGTTTTACATAAATAGTAATATTTCCACATAGTACAGTGCAACGTGTGGTCCGAAATCGCTGACATAATTAGGCAATAACAGGAAATATATGCAAGGCAATATAAGGTATATATATAGCGTGGAAATTGTAATCGTTGCTCGCTCGCTCCGCTCGCTCGTAAAAATCTAGTCCAACCTTAGAACCGATCCGACACGTTAGTAAATTTGAAAGAAGTCGCCTCCTTATCGAATAACGAATGCAAGAGGGACTGGTTTTAGGTTAGGCTATATTTTTCGAGCGAGCGCAGCGAGCGAGGGACGCGTAAAGGTGTGTCACAAACCAACGGTTTGGCACATAGGGACATTGAAATATTCGCACCAGCCCGAGGAGCCGGAAGTCTTTATCGAATTGCGTACTGACGAAAGTTTACAGTTTATCAATAATTTTACATAAATAGTAATATTTCCACATAGTACAGTGCAACATGTGGTCCGAAATCGCTGACAAAATTAGGCAATAACAGGAAATATATGCAAGGCAATATAAGGTGTATGTATAGCTTGGAAATTGTAATCGTTGCTCGCTCGCTCCGCTCGCTCGTAAAAATCTAGTCCAACCTTACAACCGATCCGACACGTTAGTAAATTTGAAATAAGTCGCCTCCTTATCGAATAACGAATGCAAGAGGGACTGGTTTTAGGTTAGGCTATATTTTTCGAGCGAGCGCAGCGAGCGAGGGACGCGTAAAGGTGTGTCACAAACCAACGGTTTGGCACATAGGGACATTGAAATATTCGCACCAGCCCGAGGAGCCGGAAGTCTTTATCGAATTGCGTACTGACGAAAGTTTACAGTTTATCAATAATTTTACATAAATAGTAATATTTCCACATAGTGCAGTGCAACATGTGGTCCGAAATCGCTGACAAAATTGGGTAATAACCGGAAATATATGGAAGGTAATATCAGGTTTATGTATAGCTTGGAAACTGCAATCGTTGCTCGCTCGCTCCGCTCGCTCGTATAAATCTAGTCCAACCTCACAACCGATCCGACACGTTAGCAAATTTGAAATAAGTCGCCTCCTTATCGAATAGCGAACGCAAGAGGGCTTGGTTTTAGGTTAGACTATAGTTTTCGAGCGAGCGCAGCGAGCGAGGGACGCGTAAAGGTGTGTCACAAACCAACGGCTTGGCACATAGGGACATTGAAATATTCGCACCAGCCCGAGGAACCGCAAGTCTTTATCGATTTGCGTACTGACAAAACTTTACAGTTTATCAATAGTTTTACATAAATAGTAATAATTCCACATAGTACAGTGCAACGTGTGGCCCGAAAGCGCTGACAAAGTTAGGCAATAACAGGAAATATATGCAAGATTATATAAGGTATATGTATAGCTTGGAAATTGTAAGCGTTGCACGCTCGCTCCGCTCGCTCGTGAAAATGTAGTCCGACCTCACAACCGATCCGCCACGTTAGCAAATTTGAAATAAGTCGCCTCCTTATCGAATAACGAACGTAAGAGGGATTGGTTTTAGGTTAGGCTATAGTGTTCGAGGGAGCACAGCGAGCGAGGGACGCGTAAAGGTGTGTCACAAACCAACGGTTTGGCACATAGGGACATTGAAATATTCGCACCATCCCGAGGAGCCGGAAGTCTTTATCGAACTGCGTACTGTCCAAAGTTTACAGTTTATCACTAGTTTTACATAAATAGTAATATTTCCACATAGTACAGTGCAACGTGTGGTCCGAAATTGCTGACAAAATTTGGCAATAACAGGAAATATATGCAAGGCAATATAAGGTATATGTATAGCGTGGAAATTGTAATCGTTGCTCGCTCGCTCCGCTCGCTCGTAAAAATCTAGTCCAACCTTACAACCGATCCGACACGTTAGTAAATTGGAAAGAAGTCGCCTCCTTATCGAATAACGAATGCAAGAGGGACTGGTTTTAGGTTAGGCTATATTTTTCGAGCGAGCGCAGCGAGCGAGGGACGCGTAAAGGTGTGTCACAAACCAACGGTTTGGCACATAGGGACATTGAAATATTCGCACCAGCCCGAGGAGCCGGAAGTCTTTATCGAATTGCGTACTGACGAAAGTTTACAGTTTATCAATAATTTTACATAAATAGTATTATTTCCACATAGTACAGTGCAACATGAGGTCCGATATCGCTCACAAAATTAGGTAATAACAGGAAATATATGCAAGGTAATATAAGGTGTATGTATAGCTTGGAAATTGTAATCGTTGCTCGCTCGCTCCGCTCGCTCGTAAAAATCTAGTCCAACCTTACAACCGATCCGACACGTTAGTAAATTTGAAATAAGTCGCCTCCTTATCGAATAACGAACGCAAGAGGGACTGGTTTTAGGTTAGGCTATAGTTTTCGAGCGAGCGCAGCGAGCGAGGGACGCGTAAAGGTGTGTCACAAACCAACGGTTTGGCACATAGGGACATTGAAATATTCGCACCAGCCTGAAGAGCCGGAAGTCTTTATCGGACTGCGTATTCACAAAAAAGTTTACAGTTTATCAATATTTTTACATAAATAGTAATAATTCCACATAATACTGTGCAACGTGATGTCCGAAATCGCTGACAAAATTAGGCAATAACAGGAAATATATGCAAGGCAATATAAGGTATATGTATAGCTTGGAAATTGTAATCGTTGCTCGCTCGCTCCGCTCGCTCGTAAAAATCTAGTCCGACCTCACAACCGATCCGACACGTTAGCAAATTTGAAATTAGTCGCCTCCTTATCGAATAACGAACGCAAGAGGGATTGGTTTTAGGTTAGGCTATAGTTTTCGAGCGAGCGCAGCGAGCGAGGGACGCCTAAAGGTGTGTCACAAACCAACGGTTTGGCACATAGGGACATTGAAATATTCGCACCAGCCCGAGGAACCGCAAGTATTTATCGAATTGCGTACTGACAAAAGTTTACAGTTTACCAATAGTTTTACATAAATAGTAATATTTCCACATAGTACAGTGCAACGTGTGGTCCGAAATTGCTGACAAAATTTGGCAATAACAGGAAATACATGCAAGGCAATATAAGGTATATGTATAGCTTGGAAATTGTAATCGTTGCCGGCTCGCTCCGCTCGCTCGTATAAATCTAGTCCAACCTCACAACCGATCCGACACGTTAGCAAATTTGAAATAAGTCGCCTCCTTATCGAATAACGAACGTAAGAGGGATTGGTTTTAGGTTAGGCTATAGTTTTCGAGGGAGCACAGCGAGCGAGGGACGCGTAAAGGTGTGTCACAAACCAACGGTTTGGAACATAGGGACATTGAAATATTCGCACCATCCCGAGGAGCCGGAAGTCTTTATCGAACTGCGTACTGTCCAAAGTTTACAGTTTATCACTAGTTTTACATAAATAGTAATATTTCCACATAGTACAGTGCAACGTGTGGTCCGAAATCGCTGACATAATTAGGCAATAACAGGAAATATATGCAAGGCAATATAAGGTATATGTATAGCGTGGAAATTGTAATCGTTGCTCGCTCGCTCCGCTCGCTCGTAAAAATCTAGTCCAACCTTACAACCGATACGACACGTTAGTAAATTTGAAATAAGTCGCCTCCTTATCGAATAACGAATGCAAGAGGGACTGGTTTTAGGTTAGGCTATATTTTTCGAGCGAGCGCAGCGAGCGAGGGACGCGTAAAGGTGTGTCACCAACCAACGGTTTGGCACATAGGGACATTGAAATATTCGCACCAGCCCGAGGAACCGCAAGTATTTATCGAATTGCGTACTGACAAAAGTTTACAGTTTACCAACAGTTTTACATAAATAGTAATATTTCCACATAGTACAGTGCAACGTGTGGTCCGAAATTGCTGACAAAATTTGGCAATAACAGGAAATACATGCAAGGCAATATAAGGTATATGTATAGCTTGGAAATTGTAATCGTTGCCGGCTCGTTCCGCTCGCTCGTATAAATCTAGTCCAACCTCACAACCGATCCGACATTTTCGCAAATTTGAAATCTGTCGCCTCCTTATCGAATATCGAACGTAAGAGGGATTGGTTTTAGGTTAGACTATAGATTTCGAGGGAGCACAGCGAGCGAGGGACGCGTAAAGGTGTGTCACAAACCAACGGTTTGGCACATAGCGACATTGAAATATTCGCACCATCCCGAGGAGCCGGAAGTCTTTATCGAACTGCGTATTGACAAAAGTTTACAGTTTATCAATATTTTTACATAAATAGTAATAATTCCACATAGTACAGTGCAACGTGTGGTCCGAAATCGCTGACAAAATTAGGCAATAACAGGAAATATATGCAAGGCAATATAAGGTATATGTATAGCTTGGAAATTGTAATCGTTGCTCGCTCGCTCCGCTCGCTCGTAAAAATCTAGTCCGACCTCACAACCGATCCGACACGTTAGCAAATTTGAAATTAGTCGCCTCCTTATCGAATAACGAACGCAAGAGGGATTGGTTTTAGGTTAGGCTATAGTTTTCGAGTGAGCGCAGCGAGCGAGGGACGCGTAAAGGTGTGTCACAAACCAACGGTTTGGCACATAGTGACATTGAAATATTCGCACCAGCCTGAAGAGCCGGAAGTCTTCATCGGACTGCGTATTCACAAAAGTTTACAGTTTATCAATATTTTTACATAAATAGTAATAATTCCACATAGTACTGTGCAACGTGTGGTCCGAAATCGCTGACAAAATTAGGCAATAACAGGAAATATATGCAAGGCAATATAAGGTATATGTATAGCTTGGAAATTGTAATCGTTGCTCGCTCGCTCCGCTCGCTCGTATAAATCTAGTCCAACCTCACAACCGATCCGACACGTTAGCAAATTTGAAATTAGTCGCCTCCTTATCGAATAACGAACGTAAGAGGGATTGGTTTTAGGTTAGGCTATAGTTTTCGAGCGAGCACAGCGAGCGAGGGACGCGTAAAGGTGTGTCACAAACCAACGGTTTGGCACATAGGGACATTGAAATATTCGCACCATCCCGAGGAGCCGGAAGTCTTTATCGAACTGCGTACTGTCCAAAGTTTACAGTTTATCACTAGTTTTACATAAATAGTAATATTTCCACATAGTACAGTGCAACGTGTGGTCCGAAATCGCTGACATAATTAGGCAATAACAGGAAATATATGCAAGGCAATATAAGGTATATGTATAGCGTGGAAGTTGTAATCGTTGCTCGCTCGCTCCGCTCGCTTGTAAAAATCTAGTCCAACCTTACAACCGATACGACACGTTAGTAAATTTGAAATAAGTCGCCTCCTTATCGAATAACGAATGCAAGAGGGACTGGTTTTAGGTTAGGCTATATTTTTCGAGCGAGCGCAGCGAGCGAGGGACGCGTAAAGGTGTGTCACCAACCAACGGTTTGGTACATAGGGACATTGAAATATTCGCACCAGCCCGATGAGCCGGAAGTCTTTATCGAATTGCGTACTGACGAAAGTTTACAGTTTATCAATAATTTTACATAAATAGTAATATTTCCACATAGTACAGTGCAACATGTGGTCCGAAATCGCTGACAAAATTTGGCAATAACAGGAAATACATGCAAGGCAATATAAGGTATATGTATAGCTTGGAAATTGTAATCGTTGCTCGCTCGCTCCGCTCGCTCGTATAAATCTAGTCCAACCTCACAACCGATCCGACACGTTAGCAAATTTGAAATAAGTCGCCTCCTTATCGAATAACGAACGTAAGAGGGATTGGTTTTAGGTTAGGCTATAGTTTTCGAGGGAGCACAGCGAGCGAGGGACGCGTAAAGGTGTGTCACAAACCAACGGTTTGGCACATAGGGACATTGAAATATTCGCACCATCCCGAGGAGCCGGAAGTCTTTATCGAACTGCGTACTGTCCAAAGTTTACAGTTTATCACTAGTTTTACATAAATAGTAATATTTCCACATAGTACAGTGCAACGTGTGGTCCGAAATCGCTGACATAATTAGGCAATAACAGGAAATATATGCAAGGCAATATAAGGTATATGTATAGCGTGGAAATTGTAATCGTTGCTCGCTCGCTCCGCTCGCTCGTAAAAATCTAGTCCAACCTTACAACCGATCCGACACGTTAATAAATTTGAAATAAGTCGCCTCCTTATCGAATAACGAATGCAAGAGGGACTGGTTTTAGGTTAGGCTATATTTTTCGAGCGACCGCAGCGAGCGAGGGACGCGTAAAGGTGTGTCACAAACCAACGGTTTGGCACATAGGGACATTGAAATATTCGCACCAGCCCGAGGAGCCGGAAGTCTTTATCGAATTGAGTACTGACGAAAGTTTACAGTTTATCAATAATTTTACATAAATAGTAATATTTCCACATAGTACAGTGCAACATGTGGTCCGAAATCGCTGACAAAATTAGGCAATAACAGGAAATATATGCAAGGCAATATAAGGTGTATGTACAGCTTGGAAATTGTAATCGTTGCTCGCTCGCTCCGCTCGCTCGTAAAAATCTAGTCCGACCTCACAACCGATCCGACACGTTAGCAAATTTGAAATTAGTCGCCTCCTTGTCGAATAACGAACGCAAGAGGGATTGTCTTTAGGTTAGGCTATAGTTTTCGAGCGAGCGCAGCGAGCGAGGGACGCGTAAAGGTGTGTCACAAACCAACGGCTTGGCACATAGGGACATTGAAATATTCGCACCAGCCCGAGGAGCCGGAAGTCTTTATCGAATTGCGAACTGACGAAAGTTTACAGTTTACCAATAGTTTTACATAAATAGTAATATTTCCACATAGTACAGTGCAACGTGTGGTCCGAAATTGCTGACAAAATTTGGCAATAACAGGAAATACATGCAAGGCAATATAAGGTGTATGTATAGCTTGGAAATTGTAATCGTTGCTCGCTCGCTCCGCTCGCTCGTAAAAATCTAGTCCAACCTTACAACCGATCCGACACGTTAGTAAATTTGAAATAAGTCGCCTCCTTATCGAATAACGAATGCAAGAGGGACTGGTTTTAGGTTAGGCTATATTTTTCGAGCGAGCGCAGCGAGCGAGGGACGCGTAAAGGTGTGTCACAAACCAACGGTTTGGCACATAGGGACATTGAAATATTCGCACCATCCCGAGGAGCCGGAAGTCTTTATCGAACTGCGTACTGTCCAAAGTTTACAGTTTATCACTAGTTTTACATAAATAGTAATATTTCCACATAGTACAGTGCAACGTGTGGTCCGAAATCGCTGACATAATTAGGCAATAACAGGAAATATATGCAAGGCAATATAAGGTATATATATAGCGTGGAAATTGTAATCGTTGCTCGCTCGCTCCGCTCGCTCGTAAAAATCTAGTCCAACCTTAGAACCGATCCGACACGTTAGTAAATTTGAAAGAAGTCGCCTCCTTATCGAATAACGAATGCAAGAGGGACTGGTTTTAGGTTAGGCTATATTTTTCGAGCGAGCGCAGCGAGCGAGGGACGCGTAAAGGTGTGTCACAAACCAACGGTTTGGCACATAGGGACATTGAAATATTCGCACCAGCCCGAGGAGCCGGAAGTCTTTATCGAATTGCGTACTGACGAAAGTTTACAGTTTATCAATAATTTTACATAAATAGTATTATTTCCACATAGTACAGTGCAACATGTGGTCCGAAATCGCTCACAAAATTAGGTAATACCCGGAAATATATGCAAGGCAATATAAGGTGTATGTATAGCTTGGAAATTGCAATCGTTGCTCGCTCGCTCCGCTCGCTCGTAAAAATCTAGTCCAACCTTACAACCGATCCGACACGTTAGTAAATTTGAAATAAGTCGCCTCCTTATCGAATAACGAATGCAAGAGGGACTGGTTTTAGGTTAGGCTATATTTTTCGAGCGAGCGCAGCGAGCGAGGGACGCGTAAAGGTGTGTCACAAACCAACGGTTTGGCACATAGGGACATTGAAATATTCGCACCAGCCCGAGGAGCCGGAAGTCTTTATCGAATTGCGTACTGACGAAAGTTTACAGTTTATCAATAATTTTACATAAATAGTAATATTTCCACATAGTGCAGTGCAACATGTGGTCCGAAATCGCTGACAAAATTAGGCAATAACAGGAAATATATGAAAGGCAATATAAGGTGTATGTATAGCTTGGAAACTGCAATCGTTGCTCGCTCGCTCCGCTCGCTCGTATAAATCTAGTCCAACCTCACAACCGATCCGACACGTTAGCAAATCTGAAATAAGTCGCCTCCTTATCGAATAGCGAACGCAAGAGGGCTTGGTTTTAGGTTAGACTATAGTTTTCGAGCGAGCGCAGCGAGCGAGGGACGCGTAAAGGTGTGTCACAAACCAACGGTTTGGCACATAGGGACATTGAAATATTCGCACCAGCCCGAGGAACCGCAAGTCTTTATCGATTTGCGTACTGACAAAACTTTACAGTTTATCAATAGTTTTACATAAATAGTAATAATTCCACATAGTACAGTGCAACGTGTGGCCCGAAAGCGCTGACAAAGTTAGGCAATAACAGGAAATATATGCAAGATTATATAAGGTATATGTATAGCTTGGAAATTGTAAGCGTTGCACGCTCGCTCCGCTCGCTCGTGAAAATCTAGTCCAACCTCACAACCGATCCGCCACGTTAGCAAATTTGAAATAAGTCGCCTCCTTATCGAATAACGAACGTAAGAGGGATTGGTTTTAGGTTAGGCTATAGTGTTCGAGGGAGCACAGCGAGCGAGGGACGCGTAAAGGTGTGTCACAAACCAACGGTTTGGCACATAGGGACATTGAAATATTCGCACCATCCCGAGGAGCCGGAAGTCTTTATCGAACTGCGTACTGTCCAAAGTTTACAGTTTATCACTAGTTTTACATAAATAGTAATATTTCCACATAGTACAGTGCAACGTGTGGTCCGAAATTGCTGACAAAATTTGGCAATAACAGGAAATATATGCAAGGCAATATAAGGTATATGTATAGCGTGGAAATTGTAATCGTTGCTCGCTCGCTCCGCTCGCTCGTAAAAATCTAGTCCAACCTTACAACCGATCCGACACGTTAGTAAATTGGAAAGAAGTCGCCTCCTTATCGAATAACGAATGCAAGAGGGACTGGTTTTAGGTTAGGCTATATTTTTCGAGCGAGCGCAGCGAGCGAGGGACGCGTAAAGGTGTGTCACAAACCAACGGTTTGGCACATAGGGACATTGAAATATTCGCACCAGCCCGAGGAGCCGGAAGTCTTTATCGAATTGCGTACTGACGAAAGTTTACAGTTTATCAATAATTTTACATAAATAGTAATATTTCCACATAGTACAGTGCAACATGTGGTCCGAAATCGCTCACAAAATTGGGTAATAACCGGAAATATATGCAAGGTAATATAAGGTGTATGTATAGCTTGGAAAATGCAGTCGTTGCTCGCTCGCTCCGCTCGCTCGTAAAAATCTAGTCCAACCTTACAACCGATCCGACACGTTAGTAAATTTGAAATAAGTCGCCTCCTTATCGAATAACGAACGCAAGAGGGACTGGTTTTAGGTTAGGCTATAGTTTTCGAGCGAGCGCAGCGAGCGAGGGACGCGTAAAGGTGTGTCACAAACCAACGGTTTGGCACATAGGGACATTGAAATATTCGCACCAGCCTGAAGAGCCGGAAGTCTTTATCGGACTGCGTATTCACAAAAAAGTTTACAGTTTATCAATATTTTTACATAAATAGTAATAATTCCACATAGTACTGTGCAACGTGTGGTCCGAAATCGCTGACAAAATTAGGCAATAACAGGAAATATATGCAAGACAATATAAGGTATATGTATAGCTTGGAAATTGTAATCGTTGCTCGCTCGCTCCGCTCGCTCGTAAAAATCTAGTCCGACCTCACAACCGATCCGACACGTTAGCAAATTTGAAATTAGTCGCCTCCTTATCGAATAACGAACGCAAGAGGGATTGGTTTTAGGTTAGGCTATAGTTTTCGAGCGAGCGCAGCGAGCGAGGGACGCCTAAAGGTGTGTCACAAACCAACGGTTTGGCACATAGGGACATTGAAATATTCGCACCAGCTCGAGGAACCGCAAGTATTTATCGAATTGCGTACTGACAAAAGTTTACAGTTTACCAACAGTTTTACATAAATAGTAATATTTCCACATAGTACAGTGCAACGTGTGGTCCGAAATTGCTGACAAAATTTGGCAATAACAGGAAATACATGCAAGGCAATATAAGGTATATGTATAGCTTGGAAATTGTAATCGTTGCCGGCTCGCTCCGCTCGCTCGTATAAATCTAGTCCAACCTCACAACCGATCCGACACGTTAGCAAATTTGAAATAAGTCGCCTCCTTATCGAATAACGAACGTAAGAGGGATTGGTTTTAGGTTAGGCTATAGTTTTCGAGGGAGCACAGCGAGCGAGGGACGCGTAAAGGTGTGTCACAAACCAACGGTTTGGAACATAGGGACATTGAAATATTCGCACCATCCCGAGGAGCCGGAAGTCTTTATCGAACTGCGTACTGTCCAAAGTTTACAGTTTATCACTAGTTTTACATAAATAGTAATATTTCCACATAGTACAGTGCAACGTGTGGTCCGAAATCGCTGACATAATTAGGCAATAACAGGAAATATATGCAAGGCAATATAAGGTATATGTATAGCGTGGAAGTTGTAATCGTTGCTCGCTCGCTCCGCTCGCTCGTAAAAATCTAGTCCAACCTGACAACCGATACGACACGTTAGTAAATTTGAAATAAGTCGCCTCCTTATCGAATAACGAATGCAAGAGGGACTGGTTTTAGGTTAGGCTATATTTTTCGAGCGAGCGCAGCGAGCGAGGGACGCGTAAAGGTGTGTCACCAACCAACGGTTTGGTACATAGGGACATTGAAATATTCGCACCAGCCCGATGAGCCGGAAGTCTTTATCGAATTGCGTACTGACGAAAGTTTACAGTTTATCAATAATTTTACATAAATAGTAATATTTCCACATAGTACAGTGCAACATGTGGTCCGAAATCGCTGACAAAATTTGGCAATAACAGGAAATACATGCAAGGCAATATAAGGTATATGTATAGCTTGGAAATTGTAATCGTTGCTCGCTCGCTCCGCTCGCTCGTATAAATCTAGTCCAACCTCACAACCGATCCGACACGTTAGCAAATTTGAAATAAGTCGCCTCCTTATCGAATAGCCAACGTAAGAGGGATTGGTTTTAGGTTAGGCTCTAGTCTTCGAGCGATCACGGCGAGCGAGGGACTCGTAAATGTGTGTCAGAAACCAACGGTTTGGCACATAGGGACATTGAAATATTCGCACCATCCCGAGGAGCCGGAAGGCTTTATCGAACTGCGTACTGTCCAAAGTTTACAGTTTATCACTAGTTTTACATAAATAGTAATATTTCCACATAGTACAGTGCAACGTGTGGTCCGAAATCGCTGACATAATTAGGCAATAACAGGAAATATATGCAAGGCAATATAAGGTATATGTATAGCGTGGAAATTGTAATCGTTGCTCGCTCGCTCCGCTCGCTCGTAAAAATCTAGTCCAACCTTACAACCGATCCGACACGTTAATAAATTTGAAATAAGTCGCCTCCTTATCGAATAACGAATGCAAGAGGGACTGGTTTTAGGTTAGGCTATATTTTTCGAGCGACCGCAGCGAGCGAGGGACGCGTAAAGGTGTGTCACAAACCAACGGTTTGGCACATAGGGACATTGAAATATTCGCACCAGCCCGAGGAGCCGGAAGTCTTTATCGAATTGAGTACTGACGAAAGTTTACAGTTTATCAATAATTTTACATAAATAGTAATATTTCCACATAGTACAGTGCAACATGTGGTCCGAAATCGCTGACAAAATTAGGCAATAACAGGAAATATATGCAAGGCAATATAAGGTGTATGTACAGCTTGGAAATTGTAATCGTTGCTCGCTGGCTCCGCTCGCTCGTAAAAATCTAGTCCGACCTCACAACCGATCCGACACGTTAGCAAATTTGAAATTAGTCGCCTCCTTGTCGAATAACGAACGCAAGAGGGATTGTCTTTAGGTTAGGCTATAGTTTTCGAGCGAGCGCAGCGAGCGAGGGACGCGTAAAGGTGTGTCACAAACCAACGGCTTGGCACATAGGGACATTGAAATATTCGCACCAGCCCGAGGAGCCGGAAGTCTTTATCGAATTGCGAACTGACGAAAGTTTACAGTTTACCAATAGTTTTACATAAATAGTAATATTTCCACATAGTACAGTGCAACGTGTGGTCCGAAATTGCTGACAAAATTTGGCAATAACAGAAAATACATGCAAGGCAATATAAGGTATATGTATAGCGTGGAAATTGTAATCGTTGCTCGCTCGCTCCGCTCGCTCGTAAAAATCTAGTCCAACCTTACAACCGATCCGACACGTTAGTAAATTTGAAATAAGTCGCCTCCTTATCGAATAACGAATGCAAGAGGGACTGGTTTTAGGTTAGGCTATATTTTTCGAGCGAGCGCAGCGAGCGAGGGACGCGTAAAGGTGTGTCACAAACCAACGGTTTGGCACATAGGGACATTGAAATATTCGCACCATCCCGAGGAGCCGGAAGTCTTTATCGAACTGCGTACTGTCCAAAGTTTACAGTTTATCACTAGTTTTACATAAATAGTAATATTTCCACATAGTACAGTGCAACGTGTGGTCCGAAATCGCTGACATAATTAGGCAATAACAGGAAATATATGCAAGGCAATATAAGGTATATATATAGCGTGGAAATTGTAATCGTTGCTCGCTCGCTCCGCTCGCTCGTAAAAATCTAGTCCAACCTTAGAACCGATCCGACACGTTAGTAAATTTGAAAGAAGTCGCCTCCTTATCGAATAACGAATGCAAGAGGGACTGGTTTTAGGTTAGGCTATATTTTTCGAGCGAGCGCAGCGAGCGAGGGACGCGTAAAGGTGTGTCACAAACCAACGGTTTGGCACATAGGGACATTGAAATATTCGCACCAGCCCGAGGAGCCGGAAGTCTTTATCGAATTGCGTACTGACGAAAGTTTACAGTTTATCAATAATTTTACATAAATAGTAATATTTCCACATAGTACAGTGCAACATGTGGTCCGATATCGCTCACAAAATTAGGTAATACCCGGAAATATATGCAAGGTAATATAAGGTGTATGTATAGCTTGGAAATTGCAATCGTAGCTCGCTCGCTCCGCTCGCTCGTAAAAATCTAGTCCAACCTTACAACCGATCCGACACGTTAGTAAATTTGAAATAAGTCGCCTCCTTATCGAATAACGAATGCAAGAGGGACTGGTTTTAGGTTAGGCTATATTTTTCGAGCGAGCGCAGCGAGCGAGGGACGCGTAAAGGTGTGTCACAAACCAACGGTTTGGCACATAGGGACATTGAAATATTCGCACCAGCCCGAGGAGCCGGAAGTCTTTATCGAATTGCGTACTGACGAAAGTTTACAGTTTATCAATAATTTTACATAAATAGTAATATTTCCACATAGTGCAGTGCAACATGTGGTCCGAAATCGCTGACAAAATTAGGCAATAACAGGAAATATATGAAAGGCAATATAAGGTGTATGTATAGCTTGGAAACTGCAATCGTTGCTCGCTCGCTCCGCTCGCTCGTAAAAATCTAGTCCAACCTCACAACCGATCCGACACGTTAGCAAATTTGAAATAAGTCGCCTCCTTATCGAATAGCGAACGCAAGAGGGCTTGGTTTTAGGTTAGACTATAGTTTTAGAGCGAGCGCAGCGAGCGAGGGACGCGTAAAGGTGTGTCACAAACCAACGGTTTGGCACATAGGGACATTGAAATATTCGCACCAGCCCGAGGAACCGCAAGTCTTTATCGAATTGCGTACTGACAAAACTTTACAGTTTATCAATAGTTTTACATAAATAGTAATAATTCCACATAGTACAGTGCAACGTGTGGCCCGAAAGCGCTGACAAAGTTAGGCAATAACAGGAAATATATGCAAGATTATATAAGGTATATGTATAGCTTGGAAATTGTAAGCGTTGCACGCTCGCTCCGCTCGCTCGTGAAAATGTAGTCCGACCTCACAACCGATCCGACACGTTAGCAAATTTGAAATAAGTCGCCTCCTTATCGAATAACGAACGTAAGAGGGATTGGTTTTAGGTTAGGCTATAGTGTTCGAGGGAGCACAGCGAGCGAGGGACGCGTAAAGGTGTGTCACAAACCAACGGTTTGGCACATAGGGACATTGAAATATTCGCACCATCCCGAGGAGCCGGAAGTCTTTATCGAACTGCGTACTGTCCAAAGTTTACAGTTTATCACTAGTTTTACATAAATAGTAATATTTCCACATAGTACAGTGCAACGTGTGGTCCGGAATTGCTGACAAAATTTGGCAATAACAGGAAATATATGCAAGGCAATATAAGGTATATGTATAGCGTGGAAATTGTAATCGTTGCTCGCTCGCTCCGCTCGCTCGTAAAAATCTAGTCCAACCTTACAACCGATCCGACACGTTAGTAAATTTGAAAGAAGTCGCCTCCTTATCGAATAACGAATGCAAGAGGGACTGGTTTTAGGTTAGGCTATATTTTTCGAGCGAGCGCAGCGAGCGAGGGACGCGTAAAGGTGTGTCACAAACCAACGGTTTGGCACATAGGGACATTGAAATATTCGCACCAGCCCGAGGAGCCGGAAGTCTTTATCGAATTGCGTACTGACGAAAGTTTACAGTTTATCAATAATTTTACATAAATAGTAATATTTCCACATAGTACAGTGCAACATGTGGTCCGAAATCGCTGACAAAATTAGGCAATAACAGGAAATATATGCAAGGCAATATAAGGTGTATGTATAGCTTGGAAATTGTAATCGTTGCTCGCTCGCTCCGCTCGCTCGTAAAAATCTAGTCCAACCTTACAACCGATCCGACACGTTAGTAAATTTGAAATAAGTCGCCTCCTTATCGAATAACGAACGCAAGAGGGACTGGTTTTAGGTTAGGCTATAGTTTTCGAGCGAGCGCAGCGAGCGAGGGACGCGTAAAGGTGTGTCACAAACCAACGGTTTGGCACATAGGGACATTGAAATATTCGCACCAGCCTGAAGAGCCGGAAGTCTTTATCGGACTGCGTATTCACAAAAGTTTACAGTTTATCAATATTTTTACATAAATAGTAATAATTCCACATAGTACTGTGCAACGTGTGGTCCGAAATCGCTGACAAAATTAGGCAATAACAGGAAATATATGCAAGGCAATATAAGGTATATGTATAGCTTGGAAATTGTAATCGTTGCTCGCTCGCTCCGCTCGCTCGTAAAAATCTAGTCCGACCTCACAACCGATCCGACACGTTAGCAAATTTGAAATTAGTCGCCTCCTTATCGAATAACGAACTCAAGAGGGATTGGTTTTAGGTTAGGCTATAGTTTTCGAGCGAGCGCAGCGAGCGTGGGACGCCTAAAGGTGTGTCACAAACCAACGGTTTGGCACATAGGGACATTGAAATATTCGCACCAGCTCGAGGAACCGCAAGTATTTATCGAATTGCGTACTGACAAAAGTTTACAGTTTACCAACAGTTTTACATAAATAGTAATATTTCCACATAGTACAGTGCAACGTGTGGTCCGAAATTGCTGACAAAATTTGGCAATAACAGGAAATACATGCAAGGCAATATAAGGTATATGTATAGCTTGGAAATTGTAATCGTTGCCGGCTCGCTCCGCTCGCTCGTATAAATCTAGTCCAACCTCACAACCGATCCGACACGTTAGCAAATTTGAAATAAGTCGCCTCCTTATCGAATAACGGACGTAAGAGGGATTGGTTTTAGGTTAGGCTATAGTTTTCGAGGGAGCACAGCGAGCGAGGGACGTGTAAAGGTGTGTCACAAACCAACGGTTTGGCACATAGGGACATTGAAATATTCGCACCATCCCGAGGAGCCGGAAGTCTTTATCGAACTGCGTACTGTCCAAAGTTTACAGTTTATCACTAGTTTTACATAAATTGTAATATTTCCACATAGTACAGTGCAACGTGTGGTCCGAAATCGCTGACATAATTAGGCAATAACAGGAAATATATGCAAGGCAATATAAGGTATATGTATAGCTTGGAAATTGTAATCGTTGCCGGCTCCCTCCGCTCGCTCGTATAAATCTAGTCCAACCTCACAACCGATCCGACACGTTAGCAAATTTGAAATAAGTCGCCTCCTTATCGAATAACGAACGTAAGAGGGATTGGTTTTAGGTTAGGCTATAGTTTTCGAGGGAGCACAGCGAGCGAGGGACGCGTAAAGGTGTGTCACAAACCAACGGTTTGGCACATAGGGACATTGAAATATTCGCACCATCCCGAGGAGCCGGAAGTCTTTATCGAACTGCGTACTGTCCAAAGTTTACAGTTTATCACTAGTTTTACATAAATAGTAATATTTCCACATAGTACAGTGCAACGTGTGGTCCGAAATCGCTGACATAATTAGGCAATAACAGGAAATATATGCAAGGCAATATAAGGTATATGTATAGCGTGGAAATTGTAATCGTTGCTCGCTCGCTCCGCTCGCTCGTAAAAATCTAGTCCAACCTTACAACCGATACGACACGTTAGTAAATTTGAAATAAGTCGCCTCCTTATCGAATAACGAATGCAAGAGGGACTGGTTTTAGGTTAGGCTATATTTTTCGAGCGAGCGCAGCGAGCGAGGGACGCGTAAAGGTGTGTCACCAACCAACGGTTTGGCACATAGGGACATTGAAATATTCGCACCAGCCCGAGGAGCCGGAAGTCTTTATCGAATTGCGTACTGACGAAAGTTTACAGTTTATCAATAATTTTACATAAATAGTAATATTTCCACATAGTACAGTGCAACATGTGGTCCGAAATCGCTGACAAAATTTGGCAATAACAGGAAATATATGCAAGGCAATATAAGGTATATGTATAGCTTGGAAATTGTAATCGTTGCTCGCTCGCTCCGCTCGCTCGTATAAATCTAGTCCAACCTCACAACCGATCCGACACGTTGGCAAATTTGAAATAAGTCGCCTCCTTATCGAATAACGAACGTAAGAGGGATTGGTTTTAGGTTAGGCTATAGTTTTCGAGCGAGCACAGCGAGCGAGGGACGCGTAAAGGTGTGTCACAAACCAACGGTTTGGCACATAGGGACATTGAAATATTCGCACCATCCCGAGGAGCCGGAAGTCTTTATCGAACTGCGTACTGACAAAAGTTTACAGTTTATCAATAGTTTTACATAAATAGTAATAATTCCACATAGTACAGTGCAACGTGTGGTCCGAAATCGCTGACAAAATTAGGCAATAACAGGAAATATATGCAAGATTATATAAGGTATATGTATAGCTTGGAAATTGTAATCGTTGCTCGCTCGCTCCCCTCGCTCGTAAAAATGTAGTCCGACCTCACAACCGATCCGACACGTTAGCAAATTTGAAATAAGTCGCCTTCTTATCGAATAACGAACGCAAGAGGGATTGGTTCTGGGTTAGGCTATAGTTTTCGAGCGAGCGCAGCGAGCGAGGGACGCGTAAAGGTGTGTCACAAACCAACGGTTTGGCACATAGTGACATTGAAATATTCGCACCAGCCTGAAGAGCCGGAAGTCTTTATCGAACTGCGTATTGACAAAAGTTTACAGTTTATCAATATTTTTACATAAATAGTAATAATTCCACATAGTACAGTGCAACGTGTGGTCCGAAATCGCTGACAAAATTAGGCAATAACAGGAAATATATGCAAGGCAATATAAGGTATATGTATAGCTTGGAAATTGTAATCGTTGCTCGCACGCTCCGCTCGCTCGTAAAAATCTAGTCCGACCTCACAACCGATCCGACACGTTAGCAAATTTGAAATTAGTCGCCTCCTTATCGAATAACGAACTCAAGAGGGATTGGTTTTAGGTTAGGCTATAGTTTTCGAGCGAGCGCAGCGAGCGAGGGACGCGTAAAGGTGTGTCACAAACCAACGGTTTGGCACATAGTGACATTGAAATATTCGCACCAGCCTGAAGAGCCGGAAGTCTTTATCGGACTGCGTATTCACAAAAGTTTACAGTTTATCAATATTTTTACATAAATAGTAATAATTCCACATAGTACTGTGCAACGTGTGGTCCGAAATCGCTGACAAAATTAGGCAATAACAGGAAATATATGCAAGGCAATATAAGGTATATGTATAGCTTGGAAATTGTAATCGTTGCACGCTCGCTCCGCTCGCTCGTAAAAATCTAGTCCGACCTCACAACCAATCCGACACGTTAGCAAATTTGAAATTAGTCGCCTCCTTATCGAATAACGAACTCAAGAGGGATTGGTTTTAGGTTAGGCTATAGTTTTCGAGCGAGCGCAGCGAGCGAGGGACGCGTAAAGGTGTGTCACAAACCAACGGTTTGGCACATAGGGACATTGAAATATTCGCACCAGCTCGAGGAACCGCAAGTATTTATCGAATTGCGTACTGACAAAAGTTTACAGTTTACCAACAGTTTTACATAAATAGTAATATTTCCACATAGTACAGTGCAACGTGTGGTCCGAAATTGCTGACAAAATTTGGCAATAACAGGAAATACATGCAAGGCAATATAAGGTATATGTATAGCTTGGAAATTGTAATCGTTGCCGGCTCGCTCCGCTCGCTCGTATAAATCTAGTCCAACCTCACAACCGATCCGACACGTTAGCAAATTTGAAATAAGTCGCCTCCTTATCGAATAACGAACGTAAGAGGGATTGGTTTTAGGTTAGGCTATAGTTTTCGAGGGAGCACAGCGAGCGAGGGACGCGTAAAGGTGTGTCACAAACCAACGGTTTGGCACATAGGGACATTGAAATATTCGCACCATCCCGAGGAGCCGGAAGTCTTTATCGAACTGCGTACTGACCAAAGTTTACAGTTTATCACTAGTTTTACATAAATAGTAATATTTCCACATAGTACAGTGCAACGTGTGGTCCGAAATCGCTGACATAATTAGGCAATAACAGGAAATATATGCAAGGCAATATAAGGTATATGTATAGCTTGGAAATTGTAATCGTTGCCGGCTCCCTCCGCTCGCTCGTATAAATCTAGTCCAACCTCACAACCGATCCGACACGTTAGCAAATTTGAAATAAGTCGCCTCCTTATCGAATAACGAACGTAAGAGGGATTGGTTTTAGGTTAGGCTATAGTTTTCGAGGGAGCACAGCGAGCGAGGGACGCGTAAAGGTGTGTCACAAACCAACGGTTTGGCACATAGGGACATTGAAATATTCGCACCATCCCGAGGAGCCGGAAGTCTTTATCGAACTGCGTACTGTCCAAGGTTTACAGTTTATCACTAGTTTTACATAAATAGTAATATTTCCACATAGTACAGTGCAACGTGTGGTCCGAAATCGTTGACATAATTAGGCAATAACAGGAAATATATGCAAGGCAATATAAGGTATATGTATAGCTTGGAAATTGTAATCGTTGCCGGCTCGCTCCGCTCGCTCGTATAAATCTAGTCCAACCTCACAACCGATCCGACACGTTAGCAAATTTGAAATAAGTCGCCTCCTTATCGAATAACGAACGTAAGAGGGATTGGTTTTAGGTTAGGCTATAGTTTTCGAGCGAGCACAGCGAGCGAGGGACGCGTAAAGGTGTGTCACAAACCAACGGTTTGGCACATAGGGACATTGAAATATTCGCACCATCCCGAGGAGCCGGAAGTCTTTATCGAACTGCGTACTGTCCAAAGTTTACAGTTTATCACTAGTTTTACATAAATAGTAATATTTCCACATAGTACAGTGCAACGTGTGGTCCGAAATCGCTGACATAATTAGGCAATAACAGGAAATATATGCAAGGCAATATAAGGTATATGTATAGCGTGGAAATTGTAATCGTTGCTCGCTCGCTCCGCTCGCTCGTAAAAATCTAGTCCAACCTTACAACCGATACGACACGTTAGTAAATTTGAAATAAGTCGCCTCCTTATCGAATAACGAATGCAAGAGGGACTGGTTTTAGGTTAGGCTATATTTTTCGAGCGAGCGCAGCGAGCGAGGGACGCGTAAAGGTGTGTCACCAACCAACGGTTTGGCACGTAGGGACATTGAAATATTCGCACCAGCCCGAGGAGCCGGAAGTCTTTATCGAATTGCGTACTGACGAAAGTTTACAGTTTATCAATAATTTTACATAAATAGTAATATTTCCACATAGTACAGTGCAACATGTGGTCCGAAATCGCTGACAAAATTTGGCAATAACAGGAAATACATGCAAGGCAATATAAGGTATATGTATAGCTTGGAAATTGTAATCGTTGCTCGCTCGCTCCGCTCGCTCGTATAAATCTAGTCCAACCTCACAACCGATCCGACACGTTGGCAAATTTGAAATAAGTCGCCTCCTTATCGAATAACGAACGTAAGAGGGATTGGTTTTAGGTTAGGCTATAGTTTTCGAGCGAGCACAGCGAGCGAGGGACGCGTAAAGGTGTGTCACAAACCAACGGTTTGGCACATAGGGACATTGAAATATTCGCACCATCCCGAGGAGCCGGAAGTCTTTATCGAACTGCGTACTGTCCAAAGTTTACAGTTTATCAATAGTTTTACATAAATAGTAATAATTCCACATAGTACAGTGCAACGTGTGGTCCGAAATCGCTGACAAAATTAGGCAATAACAGGAAATATATGCAAGATTATATAAGGTATATGTATAGCTTGGAAATTGTAATCGTTGCTCGCTCGCTCCCCTCGCTCGTAAAAATGTAGTCCGACCTCACAACCGATCCGACACGTTAGCAAATTTGAAATAAGTCGCCTTCTTATCGAATAACGAACGCAAGAGGGATTGGTTCTGGGTTAGGCTATAGTTTTCGTGCGAGCGCAGCGAGCGAGGGACGCGTAAAGGTGTGTCACAAACCAACGGTTTGGCACATAGTGACATTGAAATATTCGCACCAGCCTGAAGAGCCGGAAGTCTTTATCGAACTGCGTATTGACAAAAGTTTACAGTTTATCAATATTTTTACATAAATAGTAATAATTCCACATAGTACAGTGCAACGTGTGGTCCGAAATCGCTGACAAAATTAGGCAATAACAGGAAATATATGCAAGGCAATATAAGGTATATATATAGCTTGGAAATTGTAATCGTTGCTCGCACGCTCCGCTCGCTCGTAAAAATCTAGTCCGACCTCACAACCGATCCGACACGTTAGCAAATTTGAAATAAGTCGCCTTCTTATCGAATAACGAACGCAAGAGGGATTGGTTCTGGGTTAGGCTATAGTTTTCGAGCGAGCGCAGCGAGCGAGGGACGCGTAAAGGTGTGTCACAAACCAACGGTTTGGCACATAGGGACATTGAA
Source organism: Bombus terrestris (assembly GCF_910591885.1). NCBI lineage: Eukaryota > Metazoa > Arthropoda > Insecta > Hymenoptera > Apidae > Bombus > Bombus terrestris. The sequence continues at coordinate 4,960,553 of NW_025963549.1, forward strand.
ATATTCGCACCATCCCGAGGAGCCGGAAGTCTTTATCGAACTGCGTACTGTCCAAAGTTTACAGTTTATCACTAGTTTTACATAAATAGTAATATTTCCACATAGTACAGTGCAACGTGTGGTCCGAAATCGCTGACATAATTAGGCAATAACAGGAAATATATGCAAGGCAATATAAGGTATATGTATAGCTTGGAAATTGTAATCGTTGCTCGCTCGCTCCGCTCGCTCGTAAAAATCTAGTCCAGCCTTACAACCGATACGACACGTTAGTAAATTTGAAATAAGTCGCCTCCTTATCGAATAACGAACGTAAGAGGGATTGGTTTTAGGTTAGGCTATAGTTTTCGAGGGAGCACAGCGAGCGAGGGACGCGTAAAGGTGTGTCACAAACCAACGGTTTGGCACATAGGGACATTGAAATATTCGCACCATCCCGAGGAGCCGGAAGTCTTTATCGAACTGCGTACTGTCCAAAGTTTACAGTTTATCACTAGTTTTACATAAATAGTAATATTTCCACATAGTACAGTGCAACGTGTGGTCCGAAATCGCTGACATAATTAGGCAATAACAGGAAATATATGCAAGGCAATATAAGGTATATGTATAGCGTGGAAATTGTAATCGTTGCTCGCTCGCTCCGCTCGCTCGTAAAAATCTAGTCCAACCTTACAACCGATACGACACGTTAGTAAATTTGAAATAAGTCGCCTCCTTATCGAATAACGAATGCAAGAGGGACTGGTTTTAGGTTAGGCTATATTTTTCGAGCGAGCGCAGCGAGCGAGGGACGCGTAAAGGTGTGTCACCAACCAACGGTTTGGCACGTAGGGACATTGAAATATTCGCACCAGCCCGAGGAGCCGGAAGTCTTTATCGAATTGCGTACTGACGAAAGTTTACAGTTTATCAATAGTTTTACATAAATAGTAATATTTCCACATAGTACAGTGCAACATGTGGTCCGAAATCGCTGACAAAATTTGGCAATAACAGGAAATACATGCAAGGCAATATAAGGTATATGTATAGCTTGGAAATTGTAATCGTTGCTCGCTCGCTCCGCTCGCTCGTATAAATCTAGTCCAACCTCACAACCGATCCGACACGTTAGCAAATTTGAAATAAGTCGCCTCCTTATCGAATAACGAACGTAAGAGGGATTGGTTTTAGGTTAGGCTATAGTTTTCGAGCGAGCACAGCGAGCGAGGGACGCGTAAAGGTGTGTCACAAACCAACGGTTTGGCACATAGGGACATTGAAATATTCGCACCATCCCGAGGAGCCGGAAGTCTTTATCGAACTGCGTACTGACAAAAGTTTACAGTTTATCAATAGTTTTACATAAATAGTAATAATTCCACATAGTACAGTGCAACGTGTTTTCCGAAATCGCTGACAAAATTAGGCAATAACAGGAAATATATGCAAGATTATATAAGGTATATGTATAGCTTGGAAATTGTAATCGTTGCTCGCTCGCTCCCCTCGCTCGTAAAAATGTAGTCCGACCTCACAACCGATCCGACACGTTAGCAAATTTGAAATAAGTCGCCTTCTTATCGAATAACGAACGCAAGAGGGATTGGTTCTGGGTTAGGCTATAGTTTTCGAGCGAGCGCAGCGAGCGAGGGACGCGTAAAGGTGTGTCACAAACCAACGGTTTGGCACATAGTGACATTGAAATATTCGCACCAGCCTGAAGAGCCGGAAGTCTTTATCGAACTGCGTATTGACAAAAGTTTACAGTTTATCAATATTTTTACATAAATAGTAATAATTCCACATAGTACAGTGCAACGTGTGGTCCGAAATCGCTGACAAAGTTAGGCAATAACAGGAAATATATGCAAGGCAATATAAGGTATATATATAGCTTGGAAATTGTAATCGTTGCTCGCACGCTCCGCTCGCTCGTAAAAATCTAGTCCGACCTCACAACCGATCCGACACGTTAGCAAATTTGAAATTAGTCGCCTCCTTATCGAATAACGAACTCAAGAGGGATTGGTTTTAGGTTAGGCTATAGTTTTCGAGCGAGCGCAGCGAGCGAGGGACGCGTAAAGGTGTGTCACAAACCAACGGTTTGGCACATAGTGACATTGAAATATTCGCACCAGCCTGAAGAGCCGGAAGTCTTTATCGGACTGCGTATTCACAAAAGTTTACAGTTTATCAATATTTTTACATAAATAGTAATAATTCCACATAGTACTGTGCAACGTGTGGTCCGAAATCGCTGACAAAATTAGGCAATAACAGGAAATATATGCAAGGCAATATAAGGTATATGTATAGCTTGGAAATTGTAATCGTTGCACGCTCGCTCCGCTCGCTCGTAAAAATCTAGTCCGACCTCACAACCGATCCGACACGTTAGCAAATTTGAAATTAGTCGCCTCCTTATCGAATAACGAACTCAAGAGGGATTGGTTTTAGGTTAGGCTATAGTTTTCGAGCGAGCGCAGCGAGCGAGGGACGCGTAAAGGTGTGTCACAAACCAACGGTTTGGCACATAGGGACATTCAAATATTCGCACCAGCTCGAGGAACCGCAAGTATTTATCGAATTGCGTACTGACAAAAGTTTACAGTTTACCAACAGTTTTACATAAATAGTAATATTTCCACATAGTACAGTGCAACGTGTGGTCCGAAATTGCTGACAAAATTTGGCAATAACAGGAAATACATGCAAGGCAATATAAGGTATATGTATAGCTTGGAAATTGTAATCGTTGCCGGCTCGCTCCGCTCGCTCGTATAAATCTAGTCCAACCTCACAACCGATCCGACACGTTAGCAAATTTGAAATAAGTCGCCTCCTTATCGAATAACGAACGTAAGAGGGATTGGTTTTAGGTTAGGCTATAGTTTTCGAGGGAGCACAGCGAGCGAGGGACGCGTAAAGGTGTGTCACAAACCAACGGTTTGGCACATAGGGACATTGAAATATTCGCACCATCCCGAGGAGCCGGAAGTCTTTATCGAACTGCGTACTGTCCAAGGTTTACAGTTTATCACTAGTTTTACATAAATAGTAATATTTCCACATAGTACAGTGCAACGTGTGGTCCGAAATCGTTGACATAATTAGGCAATAACAGGAAATATATGCAAGGCAATATAAGGTATATGTATAGCGTGGAAATTGTAATCGTTGCTCGCTCGCTCCGCTCGCTCGTAAAAATCTAGTCCAGCCTTACAACCGATACGACACGTTAGTAAATTTGAAATAAGTCGCCTCCTTATCGAATAACGAATGCAAGAGGGACTGGTTTTAGGTTAGGCTATATTTTTCGAGCGAGCGCAGCGAGCGAGGGACGCGTAAAGGTGTGTCACCAACCAACGGTTTGGCACGTAGGGACATTGAAATATTCGCACCAGCCCGAGGAGCCGGAAGTCTTTATCGAATTGCGTACTGACGAAAGTTTACAGTTTATCAATAATTTTACATAAATAGTAATATTTCCACATAGTACAGTGCAACATGTGGTCCGAAATCGCTGACAAAATTTGGCAATAACAGGAAATACATGCAAGGCAATATAAGGTATATGTATAGCTTGGAAATTGTAATCGTTGCTCGCTCGCTCCGCTCGCTCGTATAAATCTAGTCCAACCTCACAACCGATCCGACACGTTAGCAAATTTGAAATAAGTCGCCTCCTTATCGAATAACGAACGTAAGAGGGATTGGTTTTAGGTTAGGCTATAGTTTTCGAGCGAGCACAGCGAGCGAGGGACGCGTAAAGGTGTGTCACAAACCAACGGTTTGGCACATAGGGACATTGAAATATTCGCACCAGCCCGAGGAGCCGGAAGTCTTTATCGAACTGCGTACTGTCCAAAGTTTACAGTTTATTAATAGTTTTACATAAATAGTAATAATTCCACATAGTACAGTGCAACGTGTGGTCCGAAATCGCTGACAAAATTAGGCAATAACAGGAAATATATGCAAGGTTATATAAGGTATATGTATAGCTTGGAAATTGTAATCGTTGCTCGCTCGCTCCCCTCGCTCGTAAAAATGTAGTCCGACCTCACAACCGATCCGACACGTTAGCAAATTTGAAATAAGTCGCCTTCTTATCGAATAACGAACGCAAGAGGGATTGGTTCTGGGTTAGGCTATAGTTTTCGAGCGAGCGCAGCGAGCGAGGGACGCGTAAAGGTGTGTCACAAACCAACGGTTTGGCACATAGTGACATTGAAATATTCGCACCAGCCTGAAGAGCCGGAAGTCTTTATCGAACTGCGTATTGACAAAAGTTTACAGTTTATCAATATTTTTACATAAATAGTAATAATTCCACATAGTACAGTGCAACGTGTGGTCCGAAATCGCTGACAAAATTAGGCAATAACAGGAAATATATGCAAGGCAATATAAGGTATATATATAGCTTGGAAATTGTAATCGTTGCTCGCACGCTCCGCTCGCTCGTAAAAATCTAGTCCGACCTCACAACCGATCCGACACGTTAGCAAATTTGAAATTAGTCGCCTCCTTATCGAATAACGAACGCAAGAGGGATTGGTTTTAGGTTAGGCTATAGTTTTCGAGCGAGCGCAGCGAGCGAGGGACGCGTAAAGGTGTGTCACAAACCAACGGTTTGGCACATAGTGACATTGAAATATTCGCACCAGCCTGAAGAGCCGGAAGTCTTTATCGGACTGCGTATTCACAAAAGTTTACAGTTTATCAATATTTTTACATAAATAGTAATAATTCCACATAGTACTGTGCAACGTGTGGTCCGAAATCGCTGACAAAATTAGGCAATAACAGGAAATATATGCAAGGCAATATAAGGTATATGTATAGCTTGGAAATTGTAATCGTTGCACGCTCGCTCCGCTCGCTCGTAAAAATCTAGTCCGACCTCACAACCGATCCGACACGTTAGCAAATTTGAAATTAGTCGCCTCCTTATCGAATAACGAACTCAAGAGGGATTGGTTTTAGGTTAGGCTATAGTTTTCGAGCGAGCGCAGCGAGCGAGGGACGCGTAAAGGTGTGTCACAAACCAACGGTTTGGCACATAGGGACATTGAAATATTCGCACCAGCTCGAGGAACCGCAAGTATTTATCGAATTGCGTACTGACAAAAGTTTACAGTTTACCAACAGTTTTACATAAATAGTAATATTTCCACATAGTACAGTGCAACGTGTGGTCCGAAATTGCTGACAAAATTTGGCAATAACAGGAAATACATGCAAGGCAATATAAGGTATATGTATAGCTTGGAAATTGTAATCGTTGCCGGCTCGCTCCGCTCGCTCGTATAAATCTAGTCCAACCTCACAACCGATCCGACACGTTAGCAAATTTGAAATAAGTCGCCTCCTTATCGAATAACGAACGTAAGAGGGATTGGTTTTAGGTTAGGCTATAGTTTTCGAGCGAGCACAGCGAGCGAGGGACGCGTAAAGGTGTGTCACAAACCAACGGTTTGGCACATAGGGACATTGAAATATTCGCACCATCCCGAGGAGCCGGAAGTCTTTATCGAACTGCGTACTGTCCAAGGTTTACAGTTTATCACTAGTTTTACATAAATAGTAATATTTCCACATAGTACAGTGCAACGTGTGGTCCGAAATCGTTGACATAATTAGGCAATAACAGGAAATATATGCAAGGCAATATAAGGTATATGTATAGCTTGGAAATTGTAATCGTTGCCGGCTCGCTCCGCTCGCTCGTATAAATCTAGTCCAACCTCACAACCGATCCGACACGTTAGCAAATTTGAAATAAGTCGCCTCCTTATCGAATAACGAACGTAAGAGGGATTGGTTTTAGGTTAGGCTATAGTTTTCGAGCGAGCACAGCGAGCGAGGGACGCGTAAAGGTGTGTCACAAACCAACGGTTTGGCACATAGGGACATTGAAATATTCGCACCATCCCGAGGAGCCGGAAGTCTTTATCGAACTGCGTACTGTCCAAAGTTTACAGTTTATCACTAGTTTTACATAAATAGTAATATTTCCACATAGTACAGTGCAACGTGTGGTCCGAAATCGCTGACATAATTAGGCAATAACAGGAAATATATGCAAGGCAATATAAGGTATATGTATAGCGTGGAAATTGTAATCGTTGCTCGCTCGCTCCGCTCGCTCGTAAAAATCTAGTCCAACCTTACAACCGATACGACACGTTAGTAAATTTGAAATAAGTCGCCTCCTTATCGAATAACGAACGCAAGAGGGACTGGTTTTAGGTTAGGCTATAGTTTTCGAGCGAGCGCAGCGAGCGAGGGACGCGTAAAGGTGTGTCACAATCCAACGGTTTGGCACATTGGGACATTGAAATATTCGCACCATCCCGAGGAGCCGGAAGTCTTTATCGAACAGCGTACTGACAAAAGTTTACACTTTATCAATAGTTTTACATAACAAGTAATATTTCCACATAGTACAGTCCAACGTGTGGTCCGAAATTGCTGACAAAATTTGGCAATAACAGGAAATACATGCAAGGCAATATAAGGTATATTTATAGCTTGGAAATTGTAATCGTTGCTCGCTCGCTCCGCTCGCTCGTATAAATCTAGTCCAACCTCACAACCGATCCGACACGTTAGCAAATTTGAAATAAGTCGCCTCCTTATCGAATAACGAACGTAAGAGGGATTGGTTTTAGGTTAGGCTATAGTTTTCGAGGGAGCACAGCGAGCGAGGGACGCGTAAAGGTGTGTCACAAACCAACGGTTTGGCACATAGGGACATTGAAATATTCGCACCATCCCGAGGAGCCGGAAGTCTTTATCGAACTGCGTACTGTCCAAAGTTTACAGTTTATCAATAGTTTTACATAAATAGTAATAATTCCACATAGTACAGTGCAACGTGTGGTCCGCAATCGCTGACAAAATTAGGCAATAACAGGAAATATATGCAAGATTATATAAGGTATATGTATAGCTTGGAAATTGTAATCGTTGCTCGCTCGCTCCCCTCGCTCGTAAAAATGTAGTCCGACCTCACAACCGATCCGACACGTTAGCAAATTTGAAATAAGTCGCCTTCTTATCGAATAACGAACGCAAGAGGGATTGGTTCTGGGTTAGGCTATAGTTTTCGAGCGAGCGCAGCGAGCGAGGGACGCGTAAAGGTGTGTCACAAACCAACGGTTTGGCACATAGTGACATTGAAATATTCGCACCAGCCTGAAGAGCCGGAAGTCTTTATCGAACTGCGTATTGACAAAAGTTTACAGTTTATCAATATTTTTACATAAATAGTAATAATTCCACATAGCACAGTGCAACGTGTGGTCCGAAATCGCTGACAAAATTAGGCAATAACAGGAAATATATGCAAGGCAATATAAGGTATATGTATAGCTTGGAAATTGTAATCGTTGCTCGCACGCTCCGCTCGCTCGTAAAAATCTAGTCCGACCTCACAACCGATCCGACACGTTAGCAAATTTGAAATTAGTCGCCTCCTTATCGAATAACGAACTCAAGAGGGATTGGTTTTAGGTTAGGCTATAGTTTTCGAGCGAGCGCAGCGAGCGAGGGACGCGTAAAGGTGTGTCACAAACCAACGGTTTGGCACATAGTGACATTGAAATATTCGCACCAGCCTGAAGAGCCGGAAGTCTTTATCGGACTGCGTATTCACAAAAGTTTACAGTTTATCAATATTTTTACATAAATAGTAATAATTCCACATAGTACTGTGCAACGTGTGGTCCGAAATCGCTGACAAAATTAGGCAATAACAGGAAATATATGCAAGGCAATATAAGGTATATGTATAGCTTGGAAATTGTAATCGTTGCACGCTCGCTCCGCTCGCTCGTAAAAATCTAGTCCGACCTCACAACCGATCCGACACGTTAGCAAATTTGAAATTAGTCGCCTCCTTATCGAATAACGAACTCAAGAGGGATTGGTTTTAGGTTAGGCTATAGTTTTCGAGCGAGCGCAGCGAGCGAGGGAAGCGTAAAGGTGTGTCACAAACCAACGGTTTGGCACATAGGGACATTGAAATATTCGCACCAGCTCGAGGAACCGCAAGTATTTATCGAATTGCGTACTGACAAAAGTTTACAGTTTACCAACAGTTTTACATAAATAGTAATATTTCCACATAGTACAGTGCAACGTGTGGTCCGAAATTGCTGACAAAATTTGGCAATAACAGGAAATACATGCAAGGCAATATAAGGTATATGTATAGCTTGGAAATTGTAATCGTTGCCGGCTCGCTCCGCTCGCTCGTAAAAATCTAGTCCAACCTCACAACCGATCCGACACGTTAGCAAATTTGAAATAAGTCGCCTCCTTATCGAATAACGAACGTAAGAGGGATTGGTTTTAGGTTAGGCTATAGTTTTCGAGCGAGCACAGCGAGCGAGGGACGCGTAAAGGTGTGTCACAAACCAACGGTTTGGCACATAGGGACATTGAAATATTCGCACCATCCCGAGGAGCCGGAAGTCTTTATCGAACTGCGTACTGTCCAAGGTTTACAGTTTATCACTAGTTTTACATAAATAGTAATATTTCCACATAGTACAGTGCAACGTGTGGTCCGAAATCGTTGACATAATTAGGCAATAACAGGAAATATATGCAAGGCAATATAAGGTATATGTATAGCTTGGAAATTGTAATCGTTGCCGGCTCGCTCCGCTCGCTCGTATAAATCTAGTCCAACCTCACAACCGATCCGACACGTTAGCAAATTTGAAATAAGTCGCCTCCTTATCGAATAACGAACGTAAGAGGGATTGGTTTTAGGTTAGGCTATAGTTTTCGAGGGAGCACAGCGAGCGAGGGACGCGTAAAGGTGTGTCACAAACCAACGGTTTGGCACATAGGGACATTGAAATATTCGCACCATCCCGAGGAGCCGGAAGTCTTTATCGAACTGCGTACTGTCCAAGGTTTACAGTTTATCACTAGTTTTACATAAATAGTAATATTTCCACATAGTACAGTGCAACGTGTGGTCCGAAATCGTTGACATAATTAGGCAATAACAGGAAATATATGCAAGGCAATATAAGGTATATGTATAGCTTGGAAATTGTAATCGTTGCCGGCTCGCTCCGCTCGCTCGTATAAATCTAGTCCAACCTCACAACCGATCCGACACGTTAGCAAATTTGAAATAAGTCGCCTCCTTATCGAATAACGAATGCAAGAGGGACTGGTTTTAGGTTAGGCTATATTTTTCGAGCGACCGCAGCGAGCGAGGGACGCGTAAAGGTGTGTCACAAACCAACGGTTTGGCACATAGCGACATTGAAATATTCGCACCATCCCGAGGAGCCGGAAGTCTTTATCGAACTGCGTACTGTCCAAAGTATACAGTTTATCACTAGTTTTACATAAATAGTAATATTTCCACATAGTACAGTGCAACGTGTGGTCCGAAATCGCTGACATAATTAGGCAATAACAGGAAATATATGCAAGGCAATATAAGGTATATGTATAGCGTGGAAATTGTAATCGTTGCTCGCTCGCTCCGCTCGCTCGTAAAAATCTAGTCCAACCTTACAACCGATCCGACACGTTAGTAAATTTGAAATGAGTCGCCTCCTTATCGAATAACGAATGCAAGAGGGACTGGTTTTAGGTTAGGCTATATTTTTCGAGCGAGCGCAGCGAGCGAGGGACGCGTAAAGGTGTGTCACAAACCAACGGTTTGGCACATAGGGACATTGAAATATTCGCACCAGCTCGAGGAACCGCAAGTATTTATCGAATTGCGTACTGACAAAAGTTTACAGTTTACCAACAGTTTTATATAAATAGTAATATTTCCACATAGTACAGTGCAACGTGTGGTCCGAAATCGCTGACAAAATTAGGCAATAACAGGAAATATATGCAAGGTTATATAAGGTATATGTATAGCTTGGAAATTGTAATCGTTGCTCGCTCGCTCCGCTCGATCGTAAAAATCTAGTCCAGCCTCACAACCGATCAGACACGTTAGCAAATTTGAAATAAGTCGCCTCCTTATCGAATAACGAACGTAAGAGTGATTGGCTTTAGGTTAGGCTATAGTTTTCGAGGGAGCACAGCGAGCGAGGGACGCGTAAAGGTGTGTCACAAACCAACGGTTTGGCACATAGGGACATTGAAATATTCGAACCATCCCGAGGAGCCGGAAGTCTTTATCGAACTGCGTACTGACCAAAGTTTACAGTTTATCACTAGTTTTACATAAATAGTAATACATCCACATAGTACAGTGCAACGTGTGGTCCGAAATAGCTGACATAATTAGGCAATAACAGGAAATATATGCAAGGCAACATAAGGTATATGTATAGCGTGGAAATTGTAATCGTTGCTCGCTCGCTCCGCTCGCTCGTAAAAATCTTGTCTAACCTCACAACCGATCCGACACGTTAGCAAATTTGAAATAAGTCGCCTCCTTATCGAATAACGCACGCAAGAGGGATTGGTTCTAGGTTGGGCTATAGTTTTCGAGCGAGCGCAGCGAGCGAGGGACGCGTAAAGGTGTGTCACAAACCAACGGTTTGGCACATAGGGACATTGTAATATTCGCACCAGCCCGAGAAGCCGGAAGTCTTTATCGAACTGCGTACTGACAAAAGTTTACAGTTTATCAATATTTTTACATAAATAGTAATAATTCCACATAGTACAGTGCAACGTGTGGTCCGAAATTGCTGACAAAATCTGGCAATAACAGGAAATACATGCAAGGCAATATAAGGTATATGTATAGCTTGGAAATTGTAATCGTTGCCGGCTCGTTCCGCTCGCTCGTATAAATCTAGTCCAACCTCACAACCGATCCGACACGTTAGTAAATTTGAAATAAGTCGCCTCCTTATCGAATAACGAATGCAAGAGGGACTGGTTTTAGGTTAGGGTATATTTTTCGAGCGAGCGCAGCGAGCGAGGTACGCGTAAAGGTGTGTCACAAACCAACGGTTCGGCACATAGGGACATTGTAATATTCGCACCAGCCCGATTAGCCGGAAGTCTTTGTCGAATTGTCTACTGATAAAAGTATACAGTATATCAATGATTTTACATAAATAGTAATATTTCCACAGAGGACAGTGCAACATGTGGTCCGAAATCGCTGACAAAATTTGGCAATAACAGGAAATACATACAAGGCAATATAAGGTATATGTATAGCTTGGAAATTGTAATCGTTGCTCGCTCGCTCCGCTCGCTCGTATAAATCTAGTCCAACCTCACAACCGATCCGACACGTTAGCAAATTTGAAATAAGTCGCCTCCTTATCGAATAACGAACGTAAGAGGGATTGGTTTTAGGTTAGGCTATAGTTTTCGAGGGAGCACTGCGAGCGAGGGACGCGTAAAGGTGTGTCACAAACCAACGGTTTGGCACATAGGGACATTGAAATATTCGCACCATCCCGAGGAGCCGGAAGTCTTTATCGAACTGCGTACTGTCCAAAGTTTACAGTTTATCACTAGTTTTACATAAATAGTAATATTTCCACATAGTACAGTGCAACGTGTGGTCCGAAATCGCTGACATAATTAGGCAATAACAGGAAATATATGCAAGGCAATATAAGGTATATGTATAGCGTGGAAATTGTAATCGTTGCTCGCTCGCTCCGCTCGCTCGTAAAAATCTAGTCCAACCTTACAACCGATCCGACACGTTAGTAAATTTGAAATAAGTCGCCTCCTTATCGAATAACGAATGCAAGAGGGACTGGTTTTAGGTTAGGCTATATTTTTCGAGCGAGCGCAGCGAGCGAGGTACGCGTAAAGGTGTGTCACAAACCAACGGTTCGGCACATAGGGACATTGAAATATTCGCACCAGCCCGAGGAGCCGGAAGTCTTTATCGAATTGCGTACTGACGAAAGTTTACAGTTTATCAATAATTTTACATAAATAATAATATTTCCACATAGTACAGTGCAACATGTGGTCCGAAATCGCTGACAAAATTTGGCAATAACAGGAAATACATACAAGGCAATATAAGGTATATGTATAGCTTGGAAATTGTAATCGTTGCTCGCTCGCTCCGCTCGCTCGTATAAATCTAGTCCAACCTTACAACCGATCCGACACGTTAGTAAATTTGAAATAAGTCGCCTCCTTATCGAATAACGAACGTAAGAGGGATTGGTTTTAGGTTAGGCTATAGTTTTCGAGCGAGCGCAGCGAGCGAGGGACGCGTAAAGGTGTGTCACAAACCAACGGTTTGGCACATAGGGACATTGAAATATTCGCACCAGCCTGAGGAGCCGGAAGTCTTTATCGAACTGCGTACTGACAAAAGTTTACAGTTTATCACTAGTTTTACATAACATGTAATATTTCCACATAGTACAGTGCAACGTGTGGTCCGAAATAGCTGACATAATTAGGCAATAACAGGAAATATATGCAAGGCAACATAAGGTATATGTATAGCGTGGAAATTGTAATCGTTGCTCGCTCGCTCCGCTCGCTCGTAAAAATCTAGTCCGACCTCACAACCGATCCGACACGTTAGCAAATTTGAAATAAGTCGCCTCCTTATCGAATAACGAACGCAAGAGGGATTGGTTCTAGGTTGGGCTATAGTTTTCGAGCGAGCGCAGCGAGCGAGGGACGCGTAAAGGTGTGTCACAAACCAACGGTTTGGCACATAGGGACATTGAAATATTCGCACCAGCCTGAGGAGCCGGAAGTCTTTATCGAACTGCGTACTGACAAAAGTTTACAGTTTATCAATATTTTTACATAAATAGTAATAATTCCACATAGTACAGTGCAACGTGTGGTCCGAAATTGCTGACAAAATCTGGCAATAACAGGAAATACATGCAAGGCAATATAAGGTATATGTATAGCTTGGAAATTGTAATCGTTGCCGGCTCGTTCCGCTCGCTCGTATAAATCTAGTCCAACCTCACAACCGATCCGACACGTTAGTAAATTTGAAATAAGTCGCCTCCTTATCGAATAACGAATGCAAGAGGGACTGGTTTTAGGTTAGGGTATATTTTTCGAGCGAGCGCAGCGAGCGAGGTACGCGTAAAGGTGTGTCACAAACCAACGGTTCGGCGCATAGGGACATTGTAATATTCGCACCAGCCCGAGGAGCCGGAAGTCTTTATCGAATTGCCTACTGACAAAAGTTTACAGTTTATCAATAATTTTACATAAATAGTAATATTTCCACATAGTACAGTGCAACATGTGGTCCGAAATCGCTGACAAAATTTGGCAATAACAGGAAATACATACAAGGCAATATAAGGTATATGTATAGCTTGGAAATTGTAATCGTTGCTCGCTCGCTCCGCTCGCTCGTATAAATCTAGTCCAACCTCACAACCGATCCGACACGTTAGCAAATTTGAAATAAGTCGCCTCCTTATCGAATAACGAACGTAAGAGGGATTGGTTTTAGGTTAGGCTATAGTTTTCGAGGGAGCACTGCGAGCGAGGGACGCGTAAAGGTGTGTCACAAACCAACGGTTTGGCACATAGGGACATTGAAATATTCGCACCATCCCGAGGAGCCGGAAGTCTTTATCGAACTGCGTACTGTCCAAAGTTTACAGTTTATCACTAGTTTTACATAAATAGTAATATTTCCACATAGTACAGTGCAACGTGTGGTCCGAACTCGCTGACATAATTAGGCAATAACAGGAAATATATGCAAGGCAATATAAGGTATATGTATAGCGTGGAAATTGTAATCGTTGCTCGCTCGCTCCGCTCGCTCGTAAAAATCTAGTCCGACCTCACAACCGATCCGACACGTTAGCAAATTTGAAATAAGTCGCCTCCTTATCGAATAACGAATGCAAGAGGGACTGGTTTTAGGTTAGGCTATATTTTTCGAGCGACCGCAGCGAGCGAGGGACGCGTAAAGGTGTGTCACAAACCAACGGTTTGGCACATAGCGACATTGAAATATTCGCACCATCCCGAGGAGCCGGAAGTCTTTATCGAACTGCGTACTGTCCAAAGTATACAGTTTATCACTAGTTTTACATAAATAGTAATATTTCCACATCGTACAGTGCAACGTGTGGTCCGAAATCGCTGACATAATTAGGCAATAACAGGAAATATATGCAAGGCAATATAAGGTATATGTATAGCGTGGAAATTGTAATCGTTGCTCGCTCGCTCCGCTCGCTCGTAAAAATCTAGTCCAACCTTACAACCGATCCGACACGTTAGTAAATTTGAAATGAGTCGCCTCCTTATCGAATAACGAATGCAAGAGGGACTGGTTTTAGGTTAGGCTATATTTTTCGAGCGAGCGCAGCGAGCGAGGGACGCGTAAAGGTGTGTCACAAACCAACGGTTTGGCACATAGGGACATTGAAATATTCGCACCAGCTCGAGGAACCGCAAGTATTTATCGAATTGCGTACTGACAAAAGTTTACAGTTTACCAACAGTTTTATATAAATAGTAATATTTCCACATAGTACAGTGCAACGTGTGGTCCGAAATCGCTGACAAAATTAGGCAATAACAGGAAATATATGCAAGGTTATATAAGGTATATGTATAGCTTGGAAATTGTAATCGTTGCTCGCTCGCTCCGCTCGATCGTAAAAATCTAGTCCAGCCTCACAACCGATCAGACACGTTAGCAAATTTGAAATAAGTCGCCTCCTTATCGAATAACGAACGTAAGAGTGATTGGCTTTAGGTTAGGCTATAGTTTTCGAGGGAGCACAGCGAGCGAGGGACGCGTAAAGGTGTGTCACAAACCAACGGTTTGGCACATAGGGACATTGAAATATTCGAACCATCCCGAGGAGCCGGAAGTCTTTATCGAACTGCGTACTGACCAAAGTTTACAGTTTATCACTAGTTTTACATAAATAGTAATACTTCCACATAGTACAGTGCAACGTGTGGTCCGAAATAGCTGACATAATTAGGCAATAACAGGAAATATATGCAAGGCAACATAAGGTATATGTATAGCTTGGAAATTGTAATCGTTGCTCGCTCGCTCCGCTCGCTCGTAAAAATCTAGTCTAACCTCACAACCGATCCGACACGTTCCCAAATTTGAAATAAGTCGCCTCCTTATCGAATAACGCACGCAAGAGGGATTGGTTCTAGGTTGGGCTATAGTTTTCGAGCGAGCGCAGCGAGCGAGGTACGCGTAAAGGTGTGTCACAAACCAACGGTTTGGCACATAGGGACATTGTAATATTCGCACCAGCCCGAGAAGCCGGAAGTCTTTATCGAACTGCGTACTGACAAAAGTTTACAGTTTATCAATATTTTTACATAAATAGTAATAATTCCACATAGTACAGTGCAACGTGTGGTCCGAAATTGCTGACAAAATCTGGCAATAACAGGAAATACATGCAAGGCAATATAAGGTATATGTATAGCTTGGAAATTGTAATCGTTGCCGGCTCGTTCCGCTCGCTCGTATAAATCTAGTCCAACCTCACAACCGATCCGACACGTTAGTAAATTTGAAATAAGTCGCCTCCTTATCGAATAACGAATGCAAGAGGGACTGGTTTTAGGTTAGGGTATATTTTTCGAGCGAGCGCAGCGAGCGAGGTACGCGTAAAGGTGTGTCACAAACCAACGGTTCGGCACATAGGGACATTGTAATATTCGCACCAGCCCGAGGAGCCGGAAGTCTTTATCGAATTGTGTACTGACAAAAGTATACAGTTTATCAATAATTTTACATAAATAGTAATATTTCCACATAGTACAGTGCAACATGTGGTCCGAAATCGCTGACAAAATTTGGCAATAACAGGAAATACATGCAAGGCAATATAAGGTATATGTATAGCTTGGAAATTGTAATCGTTGCTCGCTCGCTCCGCTCGCTCGTATAAATCTAGTCCAACCTCACAACCGATCCGACACGTTAGCAAATTTGAAATAAGTCGCCTCCTTATCGAATAACGAACGTAAGAGGGATTGGTTTTAGGTTAGGCTATAGTTTTCGAGCGAGCACTGCGAGCGAGGGACGCGTAAAGGTGTGTCACAAACCAACGGTTTGGCACATAGGGACATTGAAATATTCGCACCATCCCGAGGAGCCGGAAGTCTTTATCGAACTGCGTACTGTCCAAAGTTTACAGTTTATCACTAGTTTTACATAAATAGTAATATTTCCACATAGTACAGTGCAACGTGTGGTCCGAAATCGCTGACATAATTAGGCAATAACAGGAAATATATGCAAGGCAATATAAGGTATATGTATAGCGTGGAAATTGTAATCGTTGCTCGCTCGCTCCGCTCGCTCGTAAAAATCTAGTCCAACCTTACAACCGATCCGACACGTTAGTAAATTTGAAATAAGTCGCCTCCTTATCGAATAACGAATGCAAGAGGGATTGGTTTTAGGTTAGGCTATAGTTTCCGAGTGAACGCAGCGAGCGAGGTACGCATAAAGGTGTGTCACAAACCAACGGTTCGGCGCATAGGGACATTGTAATATTCGCACCAGCCCGAGGAGCCGGAAGTCTTTATCGAATTGCCTACTGACGAAAGTTTACAGTTTATCAATAATTTTACATAAATAGTAATATTTCCACATAGTACAGTGCAACATGTGGTCCGAAATCGCTGACAAAATTTGGCAATAACAGGAAATACATACAAGGCAATATAAGGTATATGTATAGCTTGGAAATTGTAATCGTTGCTCGCTCGCTCCGCTCGCTCGTATAAATCTAGTCCAACCTCACAACCGATCCGACACGTTAGCAAATTTGAAATAAGTCGCCTCCTTATCGAATAACGAACGTAAGAGGGATTGGTTTTAGGTTAGGCTATAGTTTTCGAGCGAGCACTGCGAGCGAGGGACGCGTAAAGGTGTGTCACAAACCAACGGTTTGGCACATAGGGACATTGAAATATTCGCACCATCCCGAGGAGCCGGAAGTCTTTATCGAACTGCGTACTGTCCAAAGTTTACAGTTTATCACTAGTTTTACATAAATAGTAATATTTCCACATAGTACAGTGCAACGTGTGGTCCGAAATCGCTGACATAATTAGGCAATAACAGGAAATATATGCAAGGCAATATAAGGTATATGTATAGCGTGGAAATTGTAATCGTTGCTCGCTCGCTCCGCTCGCTCGTAAAAATCTAGTCCGACCTCACAACCGATCCGACACGTTAGCAAATTTGAAATAAGTCGCCTCCTTATCGAATAACGAATGCAAGAGGGACTGGTTTTAGGTTAGGCTATATTTTTCGAGCGACCGCAGCGAGCGAGGGACGCGTAAAGGTGTGTCACAAACCAACGGTTTGGCACATAGGGACATTGAAATATTCGCACCAGCCTGAGGAGCCGGAAGACTTTATCGAAGTGCGTACTGACAAAAGTTTACAGTTTATCAATAGTTTTACATAACAAGTAATATTTCCACATAGTACAGTCCAACGTGTGGTCCGAAATCGCTGACAAAATTAGGCAATAACAGGAAATATATGCAAGGCAATATAAGGTATATGTATAGCTTGGAAATTGTAATCGTTGCTCGCTCGCTCTGCTCGCTCGTAAAAATCTAGTCCGACCTCACAACCGATCCGACACGTTAGCAAATTTGAAATTAGTCGCCTCCTTATCGAATAACGAACGCAAGAGGGATTGGTTTTAGGTTAGGCTATAGTTTTCGAGCGAACGCAGCCAGCGAGGGACGCGTAAAGGTGTGTCACAAACCAACGGTTTGGCACATAGGGACATTGAAACATTCGCACCAGCTCGAGGAACCGGAAGTCTTTATCGAACTGCGTACTGTCCAAAGTTTACAGTTTATCACTAGTTTTACATAAATAGTAATATTTCCACATAGTACAGTGCAACGTGTGGTCCGAAATCGCTGACATAATTAGGCAATAAAGGAAATATATGCAAGGCAATATAAGGTATATGTATAGCGTGGAAATTGTAATCGTTGCTCGCTCGCTCCGCTCGCTCGTAAAAATCTAGTCCAACTTCACAACCGATCCGACACGTTAGTAAATTTGAAATAAGTCGCCTCCTTATCGAATAACGAACGTAAGAGGGATTGGTTTTAGGTTAGGCTATAGTTTTCGAGCGAGCGCAGCGAGCGAGGGACGCGTAAAGGTGTGTCACAAACCAACGGTTTGGCACATAGGGACATTGAAATATTCGCACCAGCCTGAGGAGCCGGAAGTCTTTATCGAACTGCGTACTGACAAAAGTTTACAGTTTATCAATAGTTTTACATAACATGTAATATTTCCACATAGTACAGTGCAACGTGTTGTCCGAAATAGCTGACATAATTAGGCAATAACAGGAAATATATGCAAGGCAACATAAGGTATATGTATAGCGTGGAAATTGTAATCGTTGCTCGCTCGCTCCGCTCGCTCGTAAAAATCTAGTCCGACCTCACAACCGATCCGACACGTTAGCAAATTTGAAATAAGTCGCCTCCTTATCGAATAACGAACGCAAGAGGGATTGGTTCTAGGTTAGGCTATAGTTTTCGAGCGAGCGCAGCGAGCGAGGGACGCGTAAAGGTGTGTCACAAACCAACGGTTTGGCACATAGGGACATTGAAATATTCGCACCAGCCTGAGGAGCCGGAAGTCTTTATCGAACTGCGTACTGACAAAAGTTTACAGTTTATCGATATTTTTACATAAATAGTAATAATTCCACATAGTACAGTGCAACGTGTGGTCCGAAATCGCTGACAAAATTAGGCAATAACAGGAAATATATGCAAGGTTATATAAGGTATATGTATAGCTTGGAAATTGTAATCGTTGCTCGCTCGCTCCGCTCGATCGTAAAAATCTAGTCCAGCCTCACAACCGATCAGACACGTTAGCAAATTTGAAATAAGTCGCCTCCTTATCGAATAACGAACGCAAGAGGGATTGGTTTTAGGTTAGGCTATAGTTTTCGAGGGAGCACAGCTAGCGAGGGACGCGTAAAGGTATATCACAAACCAACGGTTTGGCACATAGGGACATTGAAATATTCGCACCATCCCGAGGAGCCGGAAGTCTTTATCGAACTGCGTACTGACAAAAGTTTACAGTTTATCAATAGTTTTACATAACAAGTAATATTTCCACATTGTACAGTCCAACGTGTGGTCCGAAATCGCTGACAAAATTAGGCAATAACAGGAAATATATGCAAGGCAATATAAGGTATATGTATAGCTTGGAAATTGTAATCGCTGCTCGCTCGCTCCGCTCGCTCGTAAAAATCTAGTCCGGCCTCACAACCGATCCGACACGTTAGCAAATTTGAAATAAGTCGCCTCCTTATCGAATAGCGAACGCAAGAGGGATTGGTTCTGGGTTAGGCTATAGTTTTCGAGCGAGCGCAGCGAGCGAGGGACGCGTAAAGGTGTGTCACAAACCAACGGTTTGGCACATAGGGACATTGAAATATTCGCACCAGCCTAAAGAGTCGGAAGTCTTTATCGAACTGCGTATTGACAAAAGTTTACAGTTTATCAATATTTTTACATAAATAGTAATAATTCCACATAGTACAGTGCAACGTGTGGTCCGAAATCGCTGACAAAATTAGGCAATAACAGGAAATATATGCAAGGCAATATAAGGTATATGTATAGCGTGGAAATTGTAATCGTTGCTCGCTCGCTCCGCTCGCTCGTAAAAATCTAGTCCAACCTTACAACCGATCCGAGACGTTAGTAAATTTGAAATAAGTCGCCTCCTTATCGAATAACGAATGCAAGAGGGACTGGTTTTAGGTTAGGCTATATTTTTCGAGCGAGCGCAGCGAGCGAGGGACGCGTAAAGGTGTGTCACAAACCAACGGTTCGGCACATAGGGACATTGAAATATTCGCACCAGCCCGAGGAGCCGGAAGTCTTTATCGAATTGCGTACTGACGAAAGTTTACAGTTTATCAATAATTTTACATAAATAGTAATATTTCCACATAGTACAGTGCAACATGTGGTCCGAAATCGCTGACAAAATTTGGCAATAACAGGAAATACATACAAGGCAATATAAGGTATATGTATAGCTTGGAAATTGTAATCGTTGCTCGCTCGCTCCGCTCGCTCGTATAAATCTAGTCCAACCTCACAACCGATCCGACACGTTAGCAAATTTGAAATAAGTCGCCTCCTTATAAATTACGAACGTAAGAGGGATTGGTTTTAGGTTAGGCTATATTTTTCGAGCGAGCGCAGCGAGCGAGGGACGCGTAAAGGTGTGTCACAAACCAACGGTTCGCACATAGGGACATTGAAATATTCGCACCAGCTCGAGGAACCGCAAGTATTTATCGAATTGCGTACTGACAAAAGTTTACAGTTTACCAATAGTTTTACATAAATAGTAATATTTCCACATAGTACAGTGCAACGTGTGGTCCGAAATCGCTGACAAAATTAGGCAATAACAGGAAATATATGCAAGGTTATATAAGGTATATGTATAGCTTGGAAATTGTAATCGTTGGTCGCTCGCTCCGCTCGCTCGTATAAATCTAGTCCAACCTCACAACCGATCCGACACGTTAGCAAATTTGAAATAAGTCGCCTCCTTATCGAATAACGAACGTAAGAGGGATTGGTTTTAGGTTAGGCTATAGTTTTCGAGGGAGCACTGCGAGCGAGGGACGCGTAAAGGTGTGTCACAAACCAACGGTTTGGCACATAGGGACATTGAAACATTCGCACCAGCTCGAGGAACCGGAAGTCTTTATCGAACTGCGTACTGTCCAAAGTTTACAGTTTATCACTAGTTTTACATAAATAGTAATATTTCCACATAGTACAGTGCAACGTGTGGTCCGAAATCGCTGACATAATTAGGCAATAAAGGAAATATATGTAAGGCAATATAAGGTATATGTATAGCGTGGAAATTGTAATCGTTGCTCGCTCGCTCCGCCCGCTCGTATAGATCTAGTCCAACCTCACAACCGATCCGACACGTTAGCAAATTTGAAATAAGTCGCCTCCTTATCGAATAACGAACGTAAGAGGGATTGGTTTTAGGTTAGGCTATAGTTTTCGAGGGAGCACAGCGAGCGAGGGACGCGTAAAGGTGTGTCACAAACCAACGGTTTGGCACATAGGGACATTGAAATATTCGCACCAGCCTGAGGAGCCGGAAGTCTTTATCGAACTGCGTACTGACAAAAGTTTACAGTTTATCAATAGTTTTACATAACAAGTAATATTTCCACATAGTACAGTCCAACGTGTGGTCCGAAATCGCTGACAAAATTAGGCAATAACAGGAAATATATGCAAGGCAATATAAGGTATATGTATAGCTTGGAAATTGTAATCGTTGCTCGCTCGCTCTGCTCGCTCGTAAAAATCTAGACCGACCTCACAACCGATCCGACACGTTAGCAAATTTGAAATTAGTCGCCTCCTTATCGAATAACGAACTCAAGAGGGATTGGTTTTAGGTTAGGCTATAGTTTTCGAGCGAACGCAGCCAGCGAGGGACGCGTAAAGGTGTGTCACAAACCAACGGTTTGGCACATAGGGACATTGAAATATTCGCACCAGCCTGAGGAGCCGGAAGTCTTTATCGAACTGCGTACTGACAAAAGTTTACAGTTTATCAATAGTTTTACATAACATGTAATATTTCCACATAGTACAGTGCAACGTGTTGTCCGAAATAGCTGACATAATTAGGCAATAACAGGAAATATATGCAA
Source organism: Bombus terrestris (assembly GCF_910591885.1). Lineage (NCBI taxonomy): Eukaryota > Metazoa > Arthropoda > Insecta > Hymenoptera > Apidae > Bombus > Bombus terrestris. The sequence continues at coordinate 4,982,239 of NW_025963549.1, forward strand.
GGCAACATAAGGTATATGTATAGCGTGGAAATTGTAATCGTTGCTCGCTCGCTCCGCTCGCTCGTAAAAATCTAGTCCGGCCTCACAACCGATCCGACACGTTAGCAAATTTGAAATAAGTCGCCTCCTTATCGAATAGCGAACGCAAGAGGGATTGGTTCTGGGTTAGGCTATAGTTTTCGAGCGAGCGCAGCGAGCGAGGGACGCGTAAAGGTGTGTCACAAACCAACGGTTTGGCACATAGGGACATTGAAATATTCGCACCAGCCTGAGGAGCCGGAAGTCTTTATCGAACTGCGTACTGACAAAAGTTTACAGTTTATCAATGTTTTTACATAAATAGTAATAATTCCACATAGTACAGTGCAACGTGTGGTCCGAAATCGCTGACAAAATTAGGCAATAACAGGAAATATATGCAAGGTTATATAAGGTATATGTATAGCTTGGAAATTGTAATCGTTGCTCGCTCGCTCCGCTCGATCGTAAAAATCTAGTCCAGCCTCACAACCGATCAGACACGTTAGCAAATTTGAAATAAGTCGCCTCCTTATCGAATAACGAACGTAAGAGGGATTGGTTTTAGGTTAGGCTATAGTTTTCGAGGGAGCACAGCTAGCGAGGGACGCGTAAAGGTATATCACAAACCAACGGTTTGGCACATAGGGACATTGAAATATTCGCACCATCCCGAGGAGCCGGAAGTCTTTATCGAACTGCGTAGTGACAAAAGTTTACAGTTTATCAATAGTTTTACATAACAAGTAATATTTCCACATTGTACAGTCCAACGTGTGGTCCGAAATCGCTGACAAAATTAGGCAATAACAGGAAATATATGCAAGGCAATATAAGGTATATGTATAGCTTGGAAATTGTAATCGCTGCTCGCTCGCTCCGCTCGCTCGTAAAAATCTAGTCCGGCCTCACAACCGATGCGACACGTTAGCAAATTTGAAATAAGTCGCCTCCTTATCGAATAGCGAACGCAAGAGGGATTGGTTCTGGGTTAGGCTATAGTTTTCGAGCGAGCGCAGCGAGCGAGGGACGCGTAAAGGTGTGTCACAAACCAACGGTTTGGCACATAGGGACATTGAAATATTCGCACCAGCCTGAAGAGTCGGAAGTCTTTATCGAACTGCGTATTGACAAAAGTTTACAGTTTGTCAATATTTTTACATAAATAGTAATAATTCCACATAGTACAGTGCAACGTGTGGTCCGAAATCGCTGACAAAATTTGGCAATAACAGGAAATACATACAAGGCAATATAAGGTATATGTATAGCTTGGAAATTGTAATCGTTGCTCGCTCGCTCCGCTCGCTCGTATAAATCTAGTCCAACCTCACAACCGATCCGACACGTTAGCAAATTTGAAATAAGTCGCCTCCTTATAAATTACGAACGTAAGAGGGATTGGTTTTAGGTTAGGCTATATTTTTCGAGCGAGCGCAGCGAGCGAGGGACGCGTAAAGGTGTGTCACAAACCAACGGTTCGCACATAGGGACATTGAAATATTCGCACCAGCTCGAGGAACCGCAAGTATTTATCGAATTGCGTACTGACAAAAGTTTACAGTTTACCAACAGTTTTACATAAATAGTAATATTTTCACATAGTACAGTCCAACGTGTGGTCCGAAATCGCTGACAAAATTAGGCAATAACAGGAAATATATGCAAGGCAATATAAGGTATATGTATAGCTTGGAAATTGTAATCGTTGCTCGCTCGCTCTGCTCGCTCGTAAAAATCTAGTCCGACCTCACAACCGATCCGACACGTTAGCAAATTTGAAATTAGTCGCCTCCTTATCGAATAACGAACGCAAGAGGGATTGGTTTTAGGTTAGGCTATAGTTTTCGAGCGAACGCAGCCAGCGAGGGACGCGTAAAGGTGTGTCACAAACCAACGGTTTGGCACATAGGGACATTGAAACATTCGCACCAGCTCGAGGAACCGGAAGTCTTTATCGAACTGCGTACTGTCCAAAGTTTACAGTTTATCACTAGTTTTACATAAATAGTAATATTTCCACATAGTACAGTGCAACGTGTGGTCCGAAATCGCTGACATAATTAGGCAATAAAGGAAATATATGCAAGGCAATATAAGGTATATGTATAGCGTGGAAATTGTAATCGTTGCTCGCTCGCTCCGCTCGCTCGTAAAAATCTAGTCCAACCTTACAACCGATCCGACACGTTAGTAAATTTGAAATAAGTCGCCTCCTTATCGAATAACGAACGTAAGAGGGATTGGTTTTAGGTTAGGCTATAGTTTTCGAGCGAGCGCAGCGAGCGAGGGACGCGTAAAGGTGTGTCACAAACCAACGGTTTGGCACATAGGGACATTGAAATATTCGCACCAGCCTGAGGAGCCGGAAGTCTTTATCGAACTGCGTACTGACAAAAGTTTACAGTTTATCAATAGTTTTACATAACATGTAATATTTCCACATAGTACAGTGCAACGTGTTGTCCGAAATAGCTGACATAATTAGGCAATAACAGGAAATATATGCAAGGCAACATAAGGTATATGTATAGCGTGGAAATTGTAATCGTTGCTCGCTCGCTCCGCTCGCTCGTAAAAATCTAGTCCGACCTCACAACCGATCCGACACGTTAGCAAATTTGAAATAAGTCGCCTCCTTATCGAATAACGAACGCAAGAGGGATTGGTTCTAGGTTAGGCTATAGTTTTCGAGCGAGCGCAGCGAGCGAGGGACGCGTAAAGGTGTGTCACAAACCAACGGTTTGGCACATAGGGACATTGAAATATTCGCACCAGCCTGAGGAGCCGGAAGTCTTTATCGAACTGCGTACTGACAAAAGTTTACAGTTTATCACTAGTTTTACATAAATAGTAATATTTCCACATAGTACAGTGCAACGTGTGGTCCGAAATCGCTGACAAAATTAGGCAATAACAGGAAATATATGCAAGATTATATAAGGTATATGTATAGCTTGGAAATTGTAATCGTTGCTCGTTCGCTCCGCTCGCTCGTAAAAATGTAGTCCGACCTCACAACCGATCCGACACGTTAGCAAATTTGAAATAAGTCGCCTCCTTATCGAATAACGAACGCAAGAGGGATTGGTTCTGGGTTAGGCTATAGTTTTCGAGCGAGCGCAGCGAGCGAGGGACGCGTAAAGGTGTGTCACAAACCAACTGTTTGGCACATAGGGACATTGAAATATTCGCACCAGCCTGAGGAGCCGGAAGTCTTTATCGAACTGCGTACTGACAAAAGTTTGCAGTTTATCAATAGTTTTACATAACAAGTAATATTTCCACATAGTACAGTGCAACGTGTTGTCCGAAATAGCTGACATAATTAGGCAATAACAGGAAATATATGCAAGGCAACATAAGGTATATGTATAGCGTGGAAATTGTAATCGTTGCTCGCTCGCTCCGCTCGCTCGTAAAAATCTAGTCCGACCTCACAACCGATCCGACACGTTAGCAAATTTGAAATAAGTCGCCTCCTTATCGAATAACGAACGCAAGAGGGATTGGTTCTAGGTTAGGCTATAGTTTTCGAGCGAGCTCATCGAGCGAGGGAAGCGTAAGGGTGTGTCACAAACCAACGGTTTGGCACATAGGGACATTGAAATATTCGCACCAGCCTGAGGAGCCGGAAGTCTTTATCGAACTGCGTACTGACAAAAGTTTACAGTTTATCAATGTTTTTACATAAATAGTAATAATTCCACATAGTACAGTGCAACGTGTGGTCCGAAATCGCTGACAAAATTAGGCAATAACAGGAAATATATGCAAGGTTATATAAGGTATATGTATAGCTTGGAAATTGTAATCGTTGCTCGCTCGCTCCGCTCGATCGTAAAAATCTAGTCCAGCCTCACAACCGATCAGACACGTTAGCAAATTTGAAATAAGTCGCCTCCTTATCGAATAACGAACGTAAGAGGGATTGGTTTTAGGTTAGGCTATAGTTTTCGAGGGAGCACAGCTAGCGAGGGACGCGTAAAGGTATATCACAAACCAACGGTTTGGCACATAGGGACATTGAAATATTCGCACCATCCCGAGGAGCCGGAAGTCTTTATCGAACTGCGTACTGACAAAAGTTTACAGTTTATCAATAGTTTTACATAACAAGTAATATTTCCACATAGTACAGTCCAACGTGTGGTCCGAAATCGCTGACAAAATTAGGCAATAACAGGAAATATATGCAAGGCAATATAAGGTATATGTATAGCTTGGAAATTGTAATCGCTGCTCGCTCGCTCCGCTCGCTCGTAAAAATCTAGTCCGACCTCACAACCGATCCGACACGTTAGCAAATTTGAAATAAGTCGCCTCCTTATCGAATAGCGAACGCAAGAGGGATTGGGTTTGGGTTAGGCTATAGTTTTCGAGCGAGCGCAGCGAGCGAGGGACGCGTAAAGGTGTGTCACAAACCAACGGTTTGGCACATAGGGACATTGAAATATTCGCACCAGCCTGAAGAGCCGGAAGTCTTTATCGAACTGCGTATTGACAAAAGTTTACAGTTTATCAATATTTTTACATAAATAGTAATAATTCCACATAGTACAATGCAACGTGTGGTCCGAAATCGCTGACAAAATTAGGCAATAACAGGAAATATATGCAAGGCAATATAAGGTATATGTATAGCTTGGAAATTGTAATCGTTGCTCGCTCGCTCCGCTCGCTCGTAAAAATCTAGTCCGACCTCACAACCGATCCGACACGTTAGCAAATTTGAAATTAGTCGCCTCCTTATCGAATAACGAACTCAAGAGGGATTGGTTTTAGGTCAGGCTATAGTTTTCGAGCGAGCGCAGCGAGCGAGGGACGCGTAAAGGTGTGTCACAAACCAACGGTTCGGCACATAGGGACATTGAAATATTCGCACCAGCCCGAGGAGCCGGAAGTCTTTATCGAACTGCGTACTGTCCAAAGTTTACAGTTTATCACTAGTTTTACATAAATAGTAATATTTCCACATAGTACAGTGCAACGTGTGGTCCAAAATCGCTGACATAATTAGGCAATAACAGGAAATATATGCAAGGCAATATAAGGTATATGTATAGCGTGGAAATTGTAATCGTTGCTCGCTCGCTCCGCTCGCTCGTAAAAATCTAGTCCAACCTTACAACCGATCCGACACGTTAGTAAATTTGAAATAAGTCGCCTCCTTATCGAATAACCAATGCAAGAGGGACTGGTTTTAGGTTAGGCTATATTTTTCGAGCGAGCGCAGCGAGCGAGGGACGCGTAAAGGTGTGTCACAAACCAACGATTCGGCACATAGGGACATTGAAATATTCGCACCAGCCCGAGGAGCCGGAAGTCTTTATCGAATTGCGTACTGACGAAAGTTTACAGTTTATCAATAATTTTACCTAAATAGTAATATTTCCACATAGTACAGTGCAACATGTGGTCCGAAATCGCTGACAAAATTTGGCAATAACAGGAAATACATACAAGGCAATATAAGGTATATGTATAGCTTGGAAATTGTAATCGTTGCTCGCTCGCTCCGCTCTCTCGTATAAATCTAGTCCAACCTCACAACCGATCCGACACGTTAGCAAATTTGAAATAAGTCGCCTCCTTATAAATTACGAACGTAAGAGGGATTGGTTTTAGGTTAGGCTATAGTTTTCGAGGGAGCACTGCGAGCGAGGGACGCGTAAAGGTGTGTCACAAACCAACGGTTTGGCACATACGGACATTGAAATATTCGCACCATCCCGAGGAGCCGGAAGTCTTTATCGAACTGCGTACTGTCCAAAGTTTACAGTTTATCACTAGTTTTACATGAATAGTAATATTTCCACATAGTACAGTGCAACGTGTGGTCCGAACTCGCTGACATAATTAGGCAATAACAGGAAATATATGCAAGGCAATATAAGGTATATGTATAGCGTGGAAATTGTAATCGTTGCTCGCTCGCTCCGCTCGCTCGTAAAAATCTAGTCCAACTTTACAACCGATCCGACACGTTAATAAATTTGAAATAAGTCGCCTCCTTATCGAATAACGAATGCAAGAGGGATTGGTTTTAGGTTAGGCTATAGTTTTCGAGCGAACGCAGCCAGCGAGGGACGCGTAAAGGTGCGTCACAAACCAACGGTTTGGCACATAGGGACATTGAAACATTCGCACCAGCTCGAGGAACCGGAAGTCTTTATCGAACTGCGTACTGTCCAAAGTTTACAGTTTATCACTAGTTTTACATAAATAGTAATATTTCCACATAGTACAGTGCAACGTGTGGTCCGAAATCGCTGACATAATTAGGCAATAAAGGAAATATATGCAAGGCAATATAAGGTATATGTATAGCGTGGAAATTGTAATCGTTGCTCGCTCGCTCCGCTCGCTCGTAAAAATCTAGTCCAACCTTACAACCGATCCGACACGTTAGTAAATTTGAAATAAGTCGCCTCCTTATCGAATAACGAACGTAAGAGGGATTGGTTTTAGGTTAGGCTATAGTTTTCGAGCGAGCGCAGCGAGCGAGGGACGCGTAAAGGTGTGTCACAAACCAACGGTTTGGCACATAGGGACATTGAAATATTCGCACCAGCCCGAGGAACCGCAAGTCTTTATCGAATTGCGTACTGACAAAAGTTTACAGTTTATCAATAGTTTTACATAAATAGTAATAATTCAACATAGTACAGTGCAACGTGTGGTCCGAAATCGCTGACAAAATTAGGCAATAACAGGAAATATATGCAAGATTGTATAAGGTATATGTATAGCTTGGAAATTGTAATCGTTGCTCGTTCGCTCCGCTCGCTCGTAAAAATGTAGTCCGACCTCACAACCGATCCGACACGTTAGCAAATTTGAAATAAGTCGCCTCCTTATCGAATAACGAATGGAAGAGGGACTGGTTTTAGGTTAGGCTATATTTTTCGAGCGAGCGCAGCGAGCGAGGGACGCGTAAAGGTGTGTCACAAACCAACGGTTTGGCACATAGGGACATTGAAATATTCGCACCAGCCCGAGGAGCCGGAAGTCTTTATCGAATTGCGTACTAACGAAAGTTTACAGTTTATCAATAATTTTACATAAATAGTAATATTTCCACATAGTACAGTGCAACATGTGGTCCGAAATCGCTGACAAAATTTGGCAATAACAGGAAATACATACAAGGCAATATAAGGTATATGTATAGCTTGGAAATTGTAATCGTTGCTCGCTCGCTCCGCTCGCTCGTATAAATCTAGTCCAACCTCACAACCGATCCGACACGTTAGCAAATTTGAAATAAGTCGCCTCCTTATAAATTACGAACGTAAGAGGGATTGGTTTTAGGTTAGGCTATAGTTTTCGAGGCAGCACTGCGAGCGAGGGACGCGTAATGGTGTGTCACAAACCAACGGTTTGGCACATACTGACATTGAAATATTCGCACCATCCCGAGGAGCCGGAAGTCTTTATCGAACTGCGTACTGTCCAAAGTTTACAGTTTATCACTAGTTTTACATGAATAGTAATATTTCCACATAGTACAGTGCAACGTGTGGTCCGAACTCGCTGACATAATTAGGCAATAACAGGAAATATATGCAAGGCAATATAAGGTATATGTATAGCGTGGAAATTGTAATCGTTGCTCGCTCGCTCCGCTCGCTCGTAAAAATCTAGTCCAACCTTACAACCGATCCGACACGTTAATAAATTTGAAATAAGTCGCCTCCTTATCGAATAACGAATGCAAGAGGGACTGGTTTTAGGTTAGGCTATATTTTTCGAGCGAGCGCAGCGAGCGAGGGACGCGTAAAGGTGTGTCACAAACCAACGGTTTGGCACATAGGGACATTGAAATATTCGCACCAGCCCGAGGAGCCGGAAGTCTTTATCGAATTGCGTACTGACGAAAGTTTACAGTTTATCAATAATTTTACATAAATAGTAATATTTCCACATAGTACGGTGCAACATGTGGTCCGAAATCGCTGACAAAATTAGGCAATAACAGGAAATATATGCAAGGCAATATAAGGTGTATGTATAGCTTGGAAATTGTAATCGTTGCTCGCTCGCTCCGCTCGCTCGTAAAAATCTAGTCCGACCTCACAACCGATCCGACACGTTTGCAAATTTGAAATAAGTCGCCTCCTTATCGAATAACGAACGCAAGAGGGATTGTCTTTAGGTTAGGCTATAGTTTTCGAGCGAGCGCAGCGAGCGAGGGACGCGTAAAGGTGTGTCACAAACCAACGGCTTGGCACATAGGGACATTGAAATATTCGCACCAGCCCGAGGAGCCGGAAGTCTTTATCGAATTGCGTACTGACAAAAGTTTACAGTTTATCAATAGTTTTACATAAATAGTAAAATTTCCAGATAGTACAGTGCAACGTGTGGTCCGAAATCGCTGACAAAATTAGGCAATAACAGGAAATATATGCAAGGCAATATAAGGTATATGTATAGCTTGGAAATTGTAATCGTTGCTCGCTCGCTCCGCTCGCTCGTAAAAATCTAGACCGACCTCACAAACGATCCGACACGTTAGCAAATTTGAAATTAGTCGCCTCCTTATCGAATAACGAACTCAAGAGGGATTGGTTTTAGGTTAGGCTATAGTTTTCGAGCGAACGCAGCCAGCGAGGGACGCGTAAAGGTGTGTCACAAACCAACGGTTTGGCACATAGGGACATTGAAACATTCGCACCAGCTCGAGGAACCGGAAGTCTTTATCGAACTGCGTACTGCCTAAAGTTTACAGTTTATCACTAGTTTTACATAAATAGTAATATTTCCACATAGTACAGTGCAACGTGTGGTCCGAAATCGCTGACATAATTAGGCAATAAAGGAAATATATGCAAGGCAATATAAGGTGTATGTATAGCGTGGAAATTGTAATCGTTGCTCGCTCGCTCCGCTCGCTCGTAAAAATCTAGTCCAACCTTACAACCGATCCGACACGTTAGTAAATTTGAAATAAGTCGCCTCCTTATCGAATAACGAATGGAAGAGGGACTGGTTTTAGGTTAGGCTATATTTTTCGAGCGAGCGCAGCGAGCGAGTGACGCGTAAATGTGTGTCACAAACCAACGGTTTGGCACATGGGGACATTGAAATATTCGCACCAGCCCGAGGAGCCGGAAGTCTTTATCGAATTGCGTACTGACGAAAGTTTACAGTTTATCAATAATTTTACATAAATAGTAATATTTCCACATAGTACAGTGCAACGTGTGGTCCGAAATTGCTGACAAAATTTGGCAATAACAGGAAATACATGCAAGGCAATATAAGGTATATGTATAGCTTGGAAATTGTAATCGTTGCTCGCTCGCTCCGCTCGCTCGTATAAATCTAGTCCAACCTCACAACCGATCCGACACGTTAGCAAATTTGAAATAAGTCGCCTCCTTATCGAATAACGAACGTAAGAGGGATTGGTTTTAGGTTAGGCTAAAGTTTTCGAGGGAGCACAGCGAGCGAGGGACGCGTAAAGGTGTGTCACAAACCAACGGTTTGGCACATAGGGACAATGAAATATTCACACCAGCCTGAGGAGCCGGAAGTCTTTATCGAACTGCGTACTGACAAAAGTTTACAGTTTATCAATAGTTTTACATAACAAGTAATATTTCCACATAGTACAGTCCAACGTGTGGTCCGAAATCGCTGACAAAATTAGGCAATAACAGGAAATATATGCAAGGCAATATAAGGTATATGTATAGCTTGGAAATTGTAATCGTTGCTCGCTCGCTCCGCTCGCACGTAAAAATCTAGACCGACCTCACAACCGATCCGACACGTTAGCAAATTTGAAATTAGTCGCCTCCTTATCGAATAACGAACTCAAGAGGGATTGGTTTTAGGTTAGGCTATAGTTTTCGAGCGAACGCAGCCAGCGAGGGGCGCGTAAAGGTGTGTCACAAACCAACGGTTTGGCACATAGGGACATTGAAACATTCGCACCAGCTCGAGGAACCGGAAGTCTTTATCGAACTGCGTACTGTCCAAAGTTTACAGTTTATCACTAGTTTTACATAAATAGTAATATTTCCACATAGTACAGTGCAACGTGTGGTCCGAAATCGCTGACATAATTAGGCAATAAAGGAAATATATGCAAGGCAATATAAGGTATATGTATAGCGTGGAAATTGTAATCGTTGCTCGCTCGCTCCGCTCGCTCGTAAAAATCTAGTCCAACCTCACAACCGATCCGACACGTTAGTAAATTTGAAATAAGTCGCCTCCTTATCGAATAACGAACGTAAGAGGGATTGGTTTTAGGTTAGGCTATAGTTTTCGAGCGAGCGCAGCGAGCGAGGGACGCGTAAAGGTGTGTCACAAACCAACGGTTTGGCACATAGGGACATTGAAATATTCGCACCAGCCCGAGGAATCGCAAGTCTTTATCGAATTGCGTACTGACAAAAGTTTACAGTTTATCAATAGTTTTACATAAATAGTAATAATTCCACATAGTACAGTGCAACGTGTGGTCCGAAATCGCTGACAAAATTAGGCAATAACAGGAAATATATGCAAGATTGTATAAGGTATATGTATAGCTTGGAAATTGTAATCGTTGCTCGTTCGCTCCGCTCGCTCGTAAAAATGTAGTCCGACCTCACAACCGATCCGACACGTTAGCAAATTTGAAATAAGTCGCCTCCTTATCGAATAACGAACGCAAGAGGGATTGGTTCTTGGTTAGGCTATAGTTTTCGAGCGAGCGCAGCGAGCGAGGGACGCGTAAAGGTGTGTCACAAACCAACGGTTTGGCACATAGGGACATTGAAATATTCGCACCAGCCCGAGGAACCGCAAGTATTTATCGAATTGCGTACTGACAAAAGTTTACAGTTTATCAATAGTTTTACATAAATAGTAATAACTCCACATAGTACAGTGCAACGTGTGGTCCGAAATCGGTGACAAAATTAGGCAATAACAGGAAATATATGCAAGATTATATAAGGTATATGTATAGCTTGGAAATTGTAATCGTTGCTCGCTCGCTCCGCTCGCTCGTAAAAATGTAGTCCGACCTCACAACCGACCCGACACGTTAGCAAATTTGAAATAAGTCGCCTCCTTATCGAATAACGAAAGCAAGAGGGATTGGTTCTGGGTTAGGCTATAGTTTTCGAGCGAGCGCAGCGAGCGAGGGACGCGTAAAGGTGTGTCACAATCCAACGGTTTGGCACATAGGGACATTGAAATATTCGCACCAGCACGAGGAGCCGGAAGTCTTTATCGAACTGCGTACTGACAAAAGTTTACAGTTTATCAATAGTTTTACATAACAAGTAATATTTCCACATAGTACAGTCCAACGTGTGGTCCGAAATCGCTGACAAAATTAGGCAATAACAGGAAGTATATGCAAGGCAACATAAGGTATATGTATAGCTTGGAAATTGTAATCGTTGCTCGCTCGCTCCGCTCGCTCGTAAAAATGTAGTCCGACCTCACAACCGACCCGACACGTTAGCAAATTTGAAATTAGGCGCCTCCTTATCGAATAACGAACTCAAGAGGGCTTGGTTTTAGGTTAGACTATAGTTTTCGAGCGAGCGCAGCGAGCGAGGGACGCGTAAAGGTGTGTCACAAACCAACGGTTTGGCACATAGGGACATTGAAATATTCGCACCAGCTCGAGGAACCGGAAGTCTTTATCGAACTGCGTACTGTCCAAAGTTTACAGTTTATCACTAGTTTTACATAAATAGTAATATTTCCACATAGTACAGTGCAACGTGTGGTCCGAAATCGCTAACATAATTAGGCAATAAAGGAAATATATGCAAGGCAATATAAGGTATATGTATATCGTGGAAATTGTAATCGTTGCTCGCTCGCTCCGCTCGCTCGTAAAAATCTAGTCCAACCTTACAACCGATCCGACACGTTGGTAAATTTGAAATAAGTCGCCTCCTTATCGAATAACGAATGCAAGAGGGACTGGTTTTAGGTTCGGCTATAGTTTTCGAGCGAGCGCAGCGAGCGAGGGACGCGTAAAGGTGTGTCACAAACCAACGGTTTGGCACATAGGGACATTGAAATATTCGCACCAGCTCGAGGAACCGCAAGTATTTATCGAATTGCGTACTGACAAAAGTATACAGTTTACCAATAGTTTTACATAAATAGTAATAATTCCACATAGTACAGTGCAACGTGTGTTCCGAAATTGCTGACAAAATTTGGCAATAACAGGAAATACATGCAAGGCAATATAAGGTATATGTATAGCTTGGAAATTGTAATCGGTGCTCGCTCGCTCCGCTCGCTCGTATAAATCTAGTCCAACCTCACAACCAATCCGACACGTTAGCAAATTTGAAATAAGTCGCCTCCTTATCGAATAACGAACGTAAGAGGGATTGGTTTTAGGTTAGGCTATAGTTTTCGAGGGAGCACAGCGAGCGAGGGACGCGTAAAGGTGTGTCACAAACCAACGGTTTGGCACATAGGGACATTGAAATATTCGCACCATCCCGAGGAGCCGGAAGTCTTTATCGAACTGCGTACTGTCCAAAGTTTACAGTTTATCACTAGTTTTACATAAATAGTAATATTTCCACATAGTACAGTGCAACGTGTGGTCCGAAATCGCTGACATAATTAGGCAATAAAGGAAATATATGCAAGGCAATATAAGGTATATGTATAGCGTGGAAATTGTAATCGTTGCTCGCTCGCTCCGCTCGCTCGTAAAAATCTAGTCCAACCTTACAACCGATCCGACACGTTAGTAAATTTGAAATAAGTCGCCTCCTTATCGAATAACGAATGGAAGAGGGACTGGTTTTAGGTTAGGCTATATTTTTCGAGCGAGCGCAGCGAGCGAGGGACGCGTAAAGGTGTGTCACAAACCAACGGTTTGGCTCATAGGGACATTGAAATATTCGCACCAGCCCGAGGAGCCGGAAGTCTTTATCGAATTGCGTACTGACGAAAGTTTACAGTTTATCAATAATTTTACATAAATAGTAATATTTCCACATAGTACAGTGCAACATGTGGTCCGAAATCGCTGACAAAATTAGGCAATAACAGGAAATACATGCAAGGCAATATAAGATGTATGTATAGCTTGGAAATTGTAATCGTTGCTCGCTCGCTCCGCTCGCTCGTATAAATCTAGACCGACCTCACAACCGATCCGACACGTTAGCAAATTTGAAATTAGTCGCCTCCTTATCGAATAACGAACTCAAGAGGGATTGGTTTTAGGTTAGGCTATAGTTTTCGAGCGAACGCAGCCAGCGAGGGGCGCGTAAAGGTGTGTCACAAACCAACGGTTTGGCACATAGGGACATTGAAATATTCGCACCAGCTCGAGGAACCGGAAGTCTTTATCGAACTGCGTACTGTCCAAAGTTTACAGTTTATCACTAGTTTTACATAAATAGTAATATTTCCACATAGTACAGTGCAACGTGTGGTCCGAAATCGCTAACATAATTAGGCAATAAAGGAAATATATGCAAGGCAATATAAGGTATATGTATATCGTGGAAATTGTAATCGTTGCTCGCTCGCTCCGCTCGCTCGTAAAAATCTAGTCCAACCTTACAACCGATCCGACACGTTGGTAAATTTGAAATAAGTCGCCTCCTTATCGAATAACGAATGCAAGAGGGACTGGTTTTAGGTTCGGCTATAGTTTTCGAGCGAGCGCAGCGAGCGAGGGACGCGTAAAGGTGTGTCACAAACCAACGGTTTGGCACATAGGGACATTGAAATATTCGCACCAGCTCGAGGAACCGCAAGTATTTATCGAATTGCGTACTGACAAAAGTTTACAGTTTATCAATAGTTTTACATAACAAGTAATATTTCCACATAGTACAGTGCAACGTGTGGTCCGAAATCGGTGACAAAATTAGGCAATAACAGGAAATATATGCAAGGCAATATAAGGTATATGTATAGCTTGGAAATTGTAATCGCTGCTCGCTCGCTCCGCTCGCTCGTAAAAATCTAGTCCGACCTCACAACCGATCCGACACGTTAGCAAATTTGAAATAAGTCGCCTCCTTATCGAATAGCGAACGCAAGAGGGATTGGTTTTGGGTTAGGCTATAGTTTTCGAGCGAGCGCAGCGAGCGAGGGACGCGTAAAGGTGTGTCACAAACCAACGGTTTGGCACCTAGGGACATTGAAATATTCGCACCAGCCTGAAGAGCCGGAAGTCTTTATCGAACTGCGTATTGACAAAAGTTTACAGTTTATCAATATTTTTACATAAATAGTAATAATTCCACATAGTACAGTGCAACGTGTTGTCCGAAATCGCTGACAAAATTAGGCAATAACAGGAAATATATGCAAGGCAATATAAGGTATATGTATAGCTTGGAAATTGTAATCGTTGCTCGCTCGCTCCGCTCGCTCGTAAAAATCTAGTCCGACCTCACAACCGATCCGACACGTTAGCAAATTTGAAATTAGTCGCCTCCTTATCGAATAACGAACGCAAGAGGGATTGGTTTTAGGTTAGGCTATAGTTTTCGAGCGAGCGCAGCGAGCGAGGGACGCGTAAAGGTGTGTCACAAACCAACGGTTTGGCACATAGGGACATTGAAATATTCGCACCAGCTCGAGGAACCGCAAGTATTTATCGAATTGCGTACTGACAAAAGTTTACAGTTTACCAACAGTTTTACATAAATAGTAATATTTCCACATAGTACAGTGCAACGTGTGGTCCGAAATTGCTGACAAAATTTGGCAATAACAGGAAATACATGCAAGGCAATATAAGGTATATATATAGCTTGGAAATTGTAATCGTTGCCGGCTCGATCCGCTCGCTCGTATAAATCTAGTCCAACCTTACAACCGATCCGACACGTTAATAAATTTGAAATAAGTCGCCTCCTTATCGAATAACGAATGCAAGAGGGACTGGTTTTAGGTTAGGCTATATTTTTCGAGCGAGCGCAGCGAGCGAGGGACGCGTAAAGGTGTGTCACAAACCAACGGTTCGGCACATAGGGACATTGAAATATTCGCACCAGCCCGAGGAGCCGGAAGTCTTTATCGAACTGCGTACTGTCCAAAGTTTACAGTTTATCACTAGTTTTACATAAATAGTAATATTTCCACATAGTACAGTGCAACGTGTGGTCCGAAATCGCTGACATAATTAGGCAATAACAGGAAATATATGCAAGGCAATATAAGGTATATGTATAGCGTGGAAATTGTAATCGTTGCTCGCTCGCTCCGCTCGCTCGTAAAAATCTAGTCCAACCTTACAACCGATCCGACACGTTAGTAAATTTGAAATAAGTCGCCTCCTTATCGAATAACGAATGCAAGAGGGACTGGTTTTAGGTTAGGCTATATTTTTCGAGCGAGCGCAGCGAGCGAGGGACGCGTAAAGGTGTGTCACAAACCAACGGTTCGGCACATAGGGACATTGAAATATTCGCACCAGCCCGAGGAGCCGGAAGTCTTTATCGAATTGCGTACTGACGAAAGTTTACAGTTTATCAATAATTTTACATAAATAGTAATATTTCCACATAGTACAGTGCAACGTGTGGTCCGAAATCGCTGACATAATTAGGCAATAAAGGAAATATATGCAAGGCAATATAAGGTGTATGTATAGCGTGGAAATTGTAATCGTTGCTCGCTCGCTCCGCTCGCTCGTAAAAATCTAGTCCAACCTTACAACCGATCCGACACGTTAGTAAATTTGAAATAAGTCGCCTCCTTATCGAATAACGAATGGAAGAGGGACTGGTTTTAGGTTAGGCTATATTTTTCGAGCGAGCGCAGCGAGCGAGTGACGCGTAAATGTGTGTCACAAACCAACGGTTTGGCACATAGGGACATTGAAATATTCGCACCAGCCCGAGGAGCCGGAAGTTTTTATCGAACTGCGTACTGACAAAAGTTTACAGTTTATCAATAGTTTTACATAACAAGTAATATTTCCACATAGTACAGTCCAACGTGTGGTCCGAAATCGCTGACAAAATTAGGCAATAACAGGAAATATATGCAAGGCAATATAAGGTATATGTATAGCTTGGAAATTGTAATCGTTGCTCGCTCGCTCCGCTCGCACGTAAAAATCTAGACCGACCTCACAACCGATCCGACACGTTAGCAAATTTGAAATTAGTCGCCTCCTTATCGAATAACGAACTCAAGAGGGATTGGTTTTAGGTTAGGCTATAGTTTTCGAGCGAACGCAGCCAGCGAGGGGCGCGTAAAGGTGTGTCACAAACCAACGGTTTGGCACATAGGGACATTGAAACATTCGCACCAGCTCGAGGAACCGGCAGTCTTTATCGAACTGCGTACTGTCCAAAGTTTACAGTATATCACTAGTTTTACATAAATAGTAATAATTCCACATAGTACAGTGCAACGTGTTTTCCGAAATCGCTGACAAAATTAGGCAATAACAGGAAATATATGCAAGGCAATATAAGGTATATGTATAGCGTGGAAATTGTAATCGCTGCTCGCTCGCTCCGCTCGCTCGTAAAAATCTAGTCCGACCTCACAACCGATCCGACACGTTAGCAAATTTGAAATAAGTCGCCTCCTTATCGAATAACGTACGCAAGAGGGATTGGTTTTAGGTTAGGCTATAGTTTTCGAGCGAGCGCAGCGAGCGAGGGACGCGTAAAGGTGTGTCACAAACCAACGGTTTGGCACATAGGGACATTGAAATATTCGCACCAGCCCGAAGAGCCGGAAGTCTTTATCGAACTGCGTATTGACAAAAGTTTACAGTTTATCAATATTTTTACATAAATAGTAATAATTCCACATAGTACAGTGCAACGTGTGGTCCGAAATCGCTGACAAAATTAGGCAATAACAGGAAATATATGCAAGGCAATATAAGGTATATGTATAGCTTGGAAATTGTAATCGTTGCTCGCTCGCTCCGCTCGCTCGTAAAAATCTAGTCCGACCTCACAACCGATCCGACACGTTAGCAAATTTGAAATTAGTCGCCTCCTTATCGAATAACGAACGCAAGAGGGATTGGTTTTAGGTTAGGCTATAGTTTTCGAGCGAGCGCAGCGAGCGAGGGACGCGTAAAGGTGTGTCACAAACCAACGGTTTGGCACATAGGGACATTGAAATATTCGCACCAGCTCGAGGAACCGCAAGTATTTATCGAATTGCGTACTGACAAAAGTTTACAGTTTACCAACAGTTTTACATAAATAGTAATATTTCCACATAGTACAGTGCAACGTGTGGTCCGAAATTGCTGACAAAATTTGGCAATAACAGGAAATACATGCAAGGCAATATAAGGTATATATATAGCTTGGAAATTGTAATCGTTGCCGGCTCGATCCGCTCGCTCGTATAAATCTAGTCCAACCTTACAACCGATCCGACACGTTAATAAATTTGAAATAAGTCGCCTCCTTATCGAATAACGAATGCAAGAGGGACTGGTTTTAGGTTAGGCTATATTTTTCGAGCGAGCGCAGCGAGCGAGGGACGCGTAAAGGTGTGTCACAAACCAACGGTTCGGCACATAGGGACATTGAAATATTCGCACCAGCCCGAGGAGCCGGAAGTCTTTATCGAACTGCGTACTGTCCAAAGTTTACAGTTTATCACTAGTTTTACATAAATAGTAATATTTCCACATAGTACAGTGCAACGTGTGGTCCGAAATCGCTGACATAATTAGGCAATAACAGGAAATATATGCAAGGCAATATAAGGTATATGTATAGCGTGGAAATTGTAATCGTTGCTCGCTCGCTCCGCTCGCTCGTAAAAATCTAGTCCAACCTTACAACCGATCCGACACGTTAGTAAATTTGAAATAAGTCGCCTCCTTATCGAATAACGAATGCAAGAGGGACTGGTTTTAGGTTAGGCTATATTTTTCGAGCGAGCGCAGCGAGCGAGGGACGCGTAAAGGTGTGTCACAAACCAACGGTTCGGCACATAGGGACATTGAAATATTCGCACCAGCCCGAGGAGCCGGAAGTCTTTATCGAATTGCGTAATGACGAAAGTTTACAGTTTATCAATAATTTTACATAAATAGTAATATTTCCACATAGTACAGTGCAACGTGTGGTCCGAAATCGCTGACATAATTAGGCAATAAAGGAAATATATGCAAGGCAATATAAGGTGTATGTATAGCGTGGAAATTGTAATCGTTGCTCGCTCGCTCCGCTCGCTCGTAAAAATCTAGTCCAACCTTACAACCGATCCGACACGTTAGTAAATTTGAAATAAGTCGCCTCCTTATCGAATAACGAATGGAAGAGGGACTGGTTTTAGGTTAGGCTATATTTTTCGAGCGAGCGCAGCGAGCGAGTGACGCGTAAATGTGTGTCACAAACCAACGGTTTGGCACATGGGGACATTGAAATATTCGCACCAGCCCGAGGAGCCGGAAGTTTTTATCGAACTGCGTACTGACAAAAGTTTACAGTTTATCAATAGTTTTACATAACAAGTAATATTTCCACATAGTACAGTCCAACGTGTGGTCCGAAATCGCTGACAAAATTAGGCAATAACAGGAAATATATGCAAGGCAATATAAGGTATATGTATAGCTTGGAAATTGTAATCGTTGCTCGCTCGCTCCGCTCGCACGTAAAAATCTAGACCGACCTCACAACCGATCCGACACGTTAGCAAATTTGAAATTAGTCGCCTCCTTATCGAATAACGAACTCAAGAGGGATTGGTTTTAGGTTAGGCTATAGTTTTCGAGCGAACGCAGCCAGCGAGGGGCGCGTAAAGGTGTGTCACAAACCAACGGTTTGGCACATAGGGACATTGAAACATTCGCACCAGCTCGAGGAACCGGCAGTCTTTATCGAACTGCGTACTGTCCAAAGTTTACAGTATATCACTAGTTTTACATAAATAGTAATATTTCCACATAGTACAGTGCAACGTGTGGTCCGAAATCGCTGACATAATTAGGCAATAAAGGAAATATATGCAAGGCAATATAAGGTATATGTATAGCGTGGAAATTGTAATCGCTGCTCGCTCGCTCCGCTCGCTCGTAAAAATCTAGTCCGACCTCACAACCGATCCGACACGTTAGCAAATTTGAAATAAGTCGCCTCCTTATCGAATAGCGAACGCAAGAGGGATTGGTTTTGGGTTAGGCTATAGTTTTCGAGCGAGCGCAGCGAGCGAGGGACGCGTAAAGGTGTGTCACAAACCAACGGTTTGGCACATAGGGACATTGAAATATTCGCACCAGCCTGAAGAGCCGGAAGTCTTTATCGAACTGCGTATTGACAAAAGTTTACAGTTTATCAATATTTTTACATAAATAGTAATAATTCCACATAGTACAGTGCAACGTGTGGTCCGAAATCGCTGACAAAATTAGGCAATAACAGGAAATATATGCAAGGCAATATAAGGTATATGTATAGCTTGGAAATTGTAATCGTTGCTCGCTCGCTCCGCTCGCTCGTAAAAATCTAGTCCAACCTTACAACCGATCCGACACGTTAGTAAATTTGAAATAAGTCGCCTCCTTATCGAATAACGAACGTAAGAGGGATTGGTTTTAGGTTAGGCTATAGTTTTCGAGCGAACGCAGCCAGCGAGGGACGCGTAAAGGTGTGTCACAAACCAACGGTTTGGCACATAGGGACATTGAAACAATCGCACCAGCTCGAGGAACCGGAAGTCTTTATCGAACTGCGTACTGACAAAAGTTTACAGTTTATCAATAGTTTTACATAAATAGTAATAATTCCACATAGTACAGTGCAACGTGTGGTCCGAAATCGCTGACAAAATTAGGCAATAACAGGAAATATATGCAAGATTGTATAAGGTATATGTATAGCTTGGAAATTGTAATCGTTGCTCGTTCGCTCCGCTCGCTCGTAAAAATGTAGTCCGACCTCACAACCGATCCGACACGTTAGCAAATTTGAAATAAGTCGCCTCCTTATCGAATAACGAACGCAAGAGGGATTGGTTCTGGGTTAGGCTATAGTTTTCGAGCGAGCGCAGCGAGCGAGGGACGCGTAAAGGTGTGTCACAAACCAACGGTTTGGCACATAGGGACATTGAAATATTCGCACCAGCCTGAGGAGCCGGAAGTCTTTATCGAACTGCGTACTGACAAAAGTTTACAGTTTATCAATAGTTTTACATAACAAGTAATATTTCCACATAGTACAGTCCAACGTGTGGTCCGAAATCGCTGACAAAATTAGGCAATAACAGGAAATATATGCAAGGCAATATAAGGTATATGTATAGCTTGGAAATTGTAATCGTTGCTCGCTCGCTCCGCTCGCTCGTAAAAATCTAGACCGACCTCACAACCGATCCGACACGTTAGCAAATTTGACATTAGTCGCCTCCTTATCGAATAACGAACTCAAGAGGGATTGGTTTTAGGTTAGGCTATAGTTTTCGAGCGAACGCAGCCAGCGAGGGACGCGTAAAGGTGTGTCACAAACCAACGGTTTGGCACATAGGGACATTGAAACAATCGCACCAGCTCGAGGAACCGGAAGTCTTTATCGAACTGCGTACTGTCCAAAGTTTACAGTTTATCACTAGTTTTACATAAATAGTAATATTTCCACATAGTACAGTGCAACGTGTGGTCCGAAATCGCTGACATAATTAGGCAATAAAGGAAATATATGCAAGGCAATATAAGGTATATGTATAGCGTGGAAATTGTAATCGTTGCTCGCTCGCTCCGCTCGCTCGTAAGAATCTAAGCCAACCTTACAACCGATCCGACACGTTAGTAAATTTGAAATAAGTCGCCTCCTTATCGAATAACGAATGGAAGAGGGACTGGTTTTAGGTTAGGCTATATTTTTCGAGCGAGCGCAGCGAGCGAGGGACGCGTAAAGGTGTGTCACAAACCAACGGTTTGGCACATAGGGACATTGAAATATTCGCACCAGACCGAGGAGCCGGAAGTCTTTATCGAATTGCGTACTAACGAAAGTTTACAGTTTATCAATAATTTTACATAAATAGTAATATTTCCACATAGTACAGTGCAACATGTGGTCCGAAATCGCTGACAAAATTAGGCAATAACAGGAAATATATGCAAGGCAATATAAGGTGTATGTATAGCCTGGAAATTGTAATCGCTGCTCGCTCGCTCCGCTCGCTCGTAAAAATCTAGTCCGACCTCACAACCGATCCGACACGTTAGCAAATTTGAAATTAGTCGCCTCCTTATCGAATAACGAACTCAAGAGGGATTGGTTTTAGGTTAGGCTATAGTTTTCGAGCGAACGCAGCCAGCGAGGGGCGCGTAAAGGTGTGTCACAAACCAACGGTTTGGCACATAGGGACATTGAAACATTCGCACCAGCTCGAGGAACCGGCAGTCTTTATCGAACTGCGTACTGTCCAAAGTTTACAGTATATCACTAGTTTTACATAAATAGTAATATTTCCACATAGTACAGTGCAACGTGTGGTCCGAAATCGCTGACATAATTAGGCAATAAAGGAAATATATGCAAGGCAATATAAGGTATATGTATAGCGTGGAAATTGTAATCGTTGCTCGCTCGCTCCGCTCGCTCGTAAAAATCTAGTCCAACCTCACAACCGATCCGACACGTTAGTAAATTTGAAATAAGTCGCCTCCTTATCGAATAACGAACGTAAGAGGGATTGGTTTTAGGTTAGGCTATAGTTTTCGAGCGAGCGCAGCGAGCGAGGGACGCGTAAAGGTGTGTCACAAACCAACGGTTTGGCACATAGGGACATTGAAACATTCGCACCAGCTCGAGGAACCGGAAGTCTTTATCGAACTGCGTACTGTCCAAAGTTTACAGTTTATCACTAGTTTTACATAAATAGTAATATTTCCACATAGTACAGTGCAACGTGTGGTCCGAAATCGCTGACATAATTAGGCAATAAAGGAAATATATGCAAGGCAATATAAGGTATATGTATAGCGTGGAAATTGTAATCGTTGCTCGCTCGCTCCGCTCGCTCGTAAAAATCTAGTCCAACCTTACAACCGATCCGACACGTTAGTAAATTTGAAATAAGTCGCCTCCTTATCGAATAACGAACGTAAGAGGGATTGGTTTTAGGTTAGGCTATAGTTTTCGAGCGAACGCAGCCAGCGAGGGGCGCGTAAAGGTGTGTCACAAACCAACGGTTTGGCACATAGGGACATTGAAACATTCGCACCAGCTCGAGGAACCGGCAGTCTTTATCGAACTGCGTACTGTCCAAAGTTTACAGTATATCACTAGTTTTACATAAATAGTAATATTTCCACATAGTACAGTGCAACGTGTGGTCCGAAATCGCTGACATAATTAGGCAATAAAGGAAATATATGCAAGGCAATATAAGGTATATGTATAGCGTGGAAATTGTAATCGTTGCTCGCTCGCTCCGCTCGCTCGTAAAAATCTAGTCCAACCTTACAACCGATCCGACACGTTAGTAAATTTGAAATAAGTCGCCTCCTTATCGAATAACGAACGTAAGAGGGATTGGTTTTAGGTTAGGCTATAGTTTTCGAGCGAGCGCAGCGAGCGAGGGACGCGTAAAGGTGTGTCACAAACCAACGGTTTGGCACATAGGGACATTGAAACATTCGCACCAGCTCGAGGAACCGGAAGTCTTTATCGAACTGCGTACTGTCCAAAGTTTACAGTTTATC
Source organism: Bombus terrestris (assembly GCF_910591885.1). NCBI lineage: Eukaryota > Metazoa > Arthropoda > Insecta > Hymenoptera > Apidae > Bombus > Bombus terrestris. The sequence goes on from NW_025963549.1 coordinate 5,004,911, forward strand.
ACTAGTTTTACATAAATAGTAATATTTCCACATAGTACAGTGCAACGTGTGGTCCGAAATCGCTGACATAATTAGGCAATAAAGGAAATATATGCAAGGCAATATAAGGTATATGTATAGCGTGGAAATTGTAATCGTTGCTCGCTCGCTCCGCTCGCTCGTAAAAATCTAGTCCAACTTCACAACCGATCCGACACGTTAGTAAATTTGAAATAAGTCGCCTCCTTATCGAATAACGTACGCAAGAGGGATTGGTTTTAGGTTAGGCTATAGTTTTCGAGCGAGCGCAGCGAGCGAGGGACGCGTAAAGGTGTGTCACAAACCAACGGTTTGGCACATAGGGACATTGAAATATTCGCACCAGCCCGAGGAACCGCAAGTCTTTATCGAATTGCGTACTGACAAAAGTTTACAGTTTATCAATAGTTTTACATAAATAGTAATAATTCCACATAGTACAGTGCAACGTGTGGTCCGATATCGCTGACAAAATTAGGCAATAACAGGAAATATATGCAAGATTGTATAAGGTATATGTATAGCTTGGAAATTGTAATCGTTGCTCGTTCGCTCCGCTCGCTCGTAAAAATGTAGTCCGACCTCACAACCGATCCGACACGTTAGCAAATTTGAAATAAGTCGCCTCCTTATCGAATAACGAACGCAAGAGGGATTGGTTCTGGGTTAGGCTATAGTTTTCGAGCGAGCGCAGCGAGCGAGGGACGCGTAAAGGTGTGTCACAAACCAACGGTTTGGCACATAGGGACATTGAAATATTCGCACCATCCCGAGGAGCCGGAAGTCTTTATCGAACTGCGTACTGACAAAAGTTTACAGTTTATCAATAGTTTTACATAACAAGTAATATTTCCACATAGTACAGTCCAACGTGTGGTCCGAAATCGCTGACAAAATTAGGCAATAACAGGAAATATATGCAAGGCAATATAAGGTATATGTATAGCTTGGAAATTGTAATCGTTGCTCGCTCGCTCCGCTCGCTCGTAAAAATCTAGACCGACCTCACAACCGATCCGACACGTTAGCAAATTTGACATTAGTCGCCTCCTTATCGAATAACGAACTCAAGAGGGATTGGTTTTAGGTTAGGCTATAGTTTTCGAGCGAACGCAGCCAGCGAGGGACGCGTAAAGGTGTGTCACAAACCAACGGTTTGGCACATAGGGACATTGAAACAATCGCACCAGCTCGAGGAACCGGAAGTCTTTATCGAACTGCGTACTGTCCAAAGTTTACAGTTTATCACTAGTTTTACATAAATAGTAATATTTCCACATAGTACAGTGCAACGTGTGGTCCGAAATCGCTGACATAATTAGGCAATAAAGGAAATATATGCAAGGCAATATAAGGTATATGTATAGCGTGGAAATTGTAATCGTTGCTCGCTCGCTCCGCTCGCTCGTAAGAATCTAAACCAACCTTACAACCGATCCGACACGTTAGTAAATTTGAAATAAGTCGCCTCCTTATCGAATAACGAATGGAAGAGGGACTGGTTTTAGGTTAGGCTATATTTTTCGAGCGAGCGCAGCGAGCGAGGGACGCGTAAAGGTGTGTCACAAACCAACGGTTTGGCACATAGGGACATTGAAATATTCGCACCAGACCGAGGAGCCGGAAGTCTTTATCGAATTGCGTACTAACGAAAGTTTACAGTTTATCAATAATTTTACATAAATAGTAATATTTCCACATAGTACAGTGCAACATGTGGTCCGAAATCGCTGACAAAATTAGGCAATAACAGGAAATATATGCAAGGCAATATAAGGTGTATGTATAGCCTGGAAATTGTAATCGCTGCTCGCTCGCTCCGCTCGCTCGTAAAAATCTAGTCCGACCTCACAACCGATCCGACACGTTAGCAAATTTGAAATTAGTCGCCTCCTTATCGAATAACGAACTCAAGAGGGATTGGTTTTAGGTTAGGCTATAGTTTTCGAGCGAGCGCAGCGAGCGAGGGACGCGTAAAGGTGTGTCACAAACCAACGGTTTGGCACATAGGGACATTGAAATATTCGCACCAGCCCGAGGAACCGCAAGTATTTATCGAATTGCGTACTGACAAAAGTTTACAGTTTATCAATAGTTTTACATAAATAGTAATAACTCCACATAGTACAGTGCAACGTGTGGTCCGAAATCGGTGACAAAATTAGGCAATAACAGGAAATATATGCAAGATTATATAAGGTATATGTATAGCTTGGAAATTGTAATCGTTGCTCGCTCGCTCCGCTCGCTCGTAAAAATGTAGTCCGACCTCACAGCCGACCCGACACGTTAGCAAATTTGAAATAAGTCGCCTCCTTATCGAATAACGAAAGCAAGAGGGATTGGTTCTGGGTTATGCTATAGTTTTCGAGCGAGCGCAGCGAGCGAGGGACGCGTAAAGGTGTGTCACAATCCAACGGTTTGGCACATAGGGACATTGAAATATTCGCACCAGCCTGAGGAGCCGGAAGTCTTTATCGAACTGCGTACTGACAAAAGTTTACAGTTTATCAATAGTTTTACATAACAAGTAATATTTCCACATAGTACAGTCCAACGTGTGGACCGAAATCGCTGACAAAATTAGGCAATAACAGGAAATATATGCAAGGCAATATAAGGTATATGTATAGCTTGGAAATTGTAATCGTTGCTCGCTCGCTCCGCTCGCTCGTAAAAATGTAGTCCGACCTCACAACCGACCCGACACGTTAGCAAATTTGAAATTAGGCGCCTCCTTATCGAATAACGAACTCAAGAGGGCTTGGTTTTAGGTTAGACTATAGTTTTCGAGCGAGCGCAGCGAGCGAGGGACGCGTAAAGGTGTGTCACAAACCAACGGTTTGGCACATAGGGACATTGAAATATTCGCACCAGCTCGAGGAACCGGAAGTCTTTATCGAACTGCGTACTGTCCAAAGTTTACAGTTTATCACTAGTTTTACAAAAATAGTAATATTTCCACATAGTACAGTGCAACGTGTGGTCCGAAATCGCTAACATAATTAGGCAATAAAGGAAATATATGCAAGGCAATATAAGGTATATGTATATCGTGGAAATTGTAATCGTTGCTCGCTCGCTCCGCTCGCTCGTAAAAATCTAGTCCAACCTTACAACCGATCCGACACGTTGGTAAATTTGAAATAAGTCGCCTCCTTATCGAATAACGAATGCAAGAGGGACTGGTTTTAGGTTCGGCTATAGTTTTCGAGCGAGCGCAGCGAGCGAGGGACGCGTAAAGGTGTGTCACAAACCAACGGTTTGGTACATAGGGACATTGAAATATTCGCACCAGCTCGAGGAACCGCAAGTATTTATCGAATTGCGTACTGACAAAAGTATACAGTTTACCAATAGTTTTACATAAATAGTAATAATTCCACATAGTACAGTGCAACGTGTGTTCCGAAATTGCTGACAAAATTTGGCAATAACAGGAAATACATGCAAGGCAATATAAGGTATATGTATAGCTTGGAAATTGTAATCGTTGCTCGCTCGCTCCGCTCGCTCGTATAAATCTAGTCCAACCTCACAACCAATCCGACACGTTAGCAAATTTGAAATAAGTCGCCTCCTTATCGAATAACGAACGTAAGAGGGATTGGTTTTAGGTTAGGCTATAGTTTTCGAGGGAGCACAGCGAGCGAGGGACGCGTAAAGGTGTGTCACAAACCAACGGTTTGGCACATAGGGACATTGAAATATTCGCACCATCCCGAGGAGCCGGAAGTCTTTATCGAACTGCGTACTGTCCAAAGTTTACAGTTTATCACTAGTTTTACATAAATAGTAATATTTCCACATAGTACAGTGCAACGTGTGTTCCGAAATTGCTGACAAAATTTGGCAATAACAGGAAATACATGCAAGGCAATATAAGATGTATGTATAGCTTGGAAATTGTAATCGTTGCTCGCTCGCTCCGCTCGCTCGTAAAAATCTAGTCCGACCTCACAACCGATCCGACACGTTAGCAAATTTGAAATAAGTCGCCTCCTTATCGAATAACGAACGCAAGAGGGATTGTCTTTAGGTTAGGCTATAGTTTTCGAGCGAGCGCAGCGAGCGAGGGACGCGTAAAGGTGTGTCACAAACCAACGGTTTGGCACATAGGGACATTGAAATATTCGCACCAGCCCGAGGAGCCGGAAGTCTTTATCGAATTGCGTACTGACGAAAGTTTACAGTTTATCAATAATTTTACATAAATAGTAATATTTCCACATAGTACAGTGCAACATGTGGTCCGAAATCGCTGACAAAATTAGGCAATAACAGGAAATACATGCAAGGCAATATAAGATGTATGTATAGCTTGGAAATTGTAATCGTTGCTCGCTCGCTCCGCTCGCTCGTAAAAATCTAGTCCGACCTCACAACCGATCCGACACGTTAGCAAATTTGAAATAAGTCGCCTCCTTATCGAATAACGAACGCAAGAGGGATTGTCTTTAGGTTAGGCTATAGTTTTCGAGCGAGCGCAGCGAGCGAGGGACGCGTAAAGGTGTGCCACAAACCAACGGTTTGGCACATAGGGACATTGAAATATTCGCACCAGCTCGAGGAACCGCAAGTATTTATCGAATTGCGTACTGACAAAAGTTTACAGTTTATAAATAGTTTTACATAACAAGTAATATTTCCACATAGTACAGTGCAACGTGTGGTCCGAAATCGGTGACAAAATTAGGCAATAACAGGAAATATATGCAAGGCAATATAAGGTATATGTATAGCTTGGAAATTGTAATCGCTGCTCGCTCGCTCCGCTCGCTCGTAAAAATCTAGTCCGACCTCACAACCGATCCGACACGTTAGCAAATTTGAAATAAGTCGCCTCCTTATCGAATAGCGAACGCAAGAGGGATTGGTTTTGGGTTAGGCTATAGTTTTCGAGCGAGCGCAGCGAGCGAGGGACGCGTAAAGGTGTGTCACAAACCAACCGTTTGGCACATAGGGACGTTGAAATATTCGCACCAGCCCGAAGAGCCGGAAGTCTTTATCGAACTGCGTATTGACAAAAGTTTACAGTTTATCAATAGTTTTACATAAATAGTAATAATTCCACATAGTACAGTGCAACGTGTGGTCCGAAATCGCTGACAAAATTAGGCAATAACAGGAAATATATGCAAGGCAATATAAGGTATATGTATAGCTTGGAAATTGTAATCGTTGCTCGCTCGCTCCGCTCGCTCGTAAAAATCTAGTCCGACCTCACAACCGATCCGACACGTTAGCAAATTTGAAATTAGTCGCCTCCTTATCGAATAACGAACGCAAGAGGGATTGGTTTTAGGTTAGGCTATAGTTTTCGAGCGAGCGCAGCGAGCGAGGGACGCGTAAAGGTGTGTCACAAACCAACGGTTTGGCACATAGGGACATTGAAATATTCGCACCAGCTCGAGGAACCGCAAGTATTTATCGAATTGCGTACTGACAAAAGTTTACAGTTTACCAACAGTTTTACATAAATAGTAATATTTCCACATAGTACAGTGCAACGTGTGGTCCGAAATTGCTGACAAAATTTGGCAATAACAGGAAATACATGCAAGGCAATATAAGGTATATATATAGCTTGGAAATTGTAATCGTTGCCGGCTCGATCCGCTCGCTCGTATAAATCTAGTCCAACCTTACAACCGATCCGACACGTTAATAAATTTGAAATAAGTCGCCTCCTTATCGAATAACGAATGCAAGAGGGACTGGTTTTAGGTTAGGCTATATTTTTCGAGCGAGCGCAGCGAGCGAGGGACGCGTAAAGGTGTGTCACAAACCAACGGTTTGGCACATAGGGACATTGAAATATTCGCACCAGCCTGAGGAGCCGGAAGTCTTTATCGAACTGCGTACTGTCCAAAGTTTACAGTTTATCACTAGTTTTACATAAATAGTAATATTTCCACATAGTACAGTGCAACGTGTGGTCCGAAATCGCTGACATAATTAGGCAATAACAGGAAATATATGCAAGGCAATATAAGGTATATGTATAGCGTGGAAATTGTAATCGTTGCTCGCTCGCTCCGCTCGCTCGTAAAAATCTAGTCCAACCTTACAACCGATCCGACACGTTAGTAAATTTGAAATAAGTCGCCTCCTTATCGAATAACGAATGCAAGAGGGACTGGTTTTAGGTTAGGCTATATTTTTCGAGCGAGCGCAGCGAGCGAGGGACGCGTAAAGGTGTGTCACAAACCAACGTTTCGGCACATAGGGACATTGAAATATTCGCACCAGCCCGAGGAGCCGGAAGTCTTTATCGAATTGCGTACTGACGAAAGTTTACAGTTTATCAATAATTTTACATAAATAGTAATATTTCCACATAGTACAGTGCAACATGTGGTCCGAAATCGCTGACAAAATTAGGCAATAACAGGAAATATATGCAAGGCAATATAAGGTGTATGTATAGCTTGGAAATTGCAATCGTTGCTCGCTCGCTCCGCTCGCTCGTAAAAATCTAGTCCGACCTCACAACCGATCCGACACGTTTGCAAATTTGAAATAAGTCGCCTCCTTATCGAATAACGAACGCAAGAGGGATTGTCTTTAGGTTAGGCTATAGTTTTCGAGCGAGCGCAGCGAGCGAGGGACGCGTAAAGGTGTGTCACAAACCAACGGTGTGGCACATAGGGACATTGAAATATTCGCACCAGCCCGAGGAGCCGGAAGTCTTTGTCGAATTGCGTACTGACAAAAGTTTACAGTTTATCAATAGTTTTACATAAATAGTAAAATTTCCAGATAGTACAGTGCAACGTGTGGTCCGAAATCGCTGACAAAATTAGGCAATAACAGGAAATATATGCAAGGCAATATAAGGTATATGTATAGCTTGGAAATTGTAATCGTTGCTCGCTCGCTCCGCTCGCTCGTAAAAATCTAGACCGACCTCACAAACGATCCGACACGTTAGCAAATTTGAAATTAGTCGCCTCCTTATCGAATAACGAACTCAAGAGGGATTGGTTTTAGGTTAGGCTATAGTTTTCGAGCGAACGGAGCCAGCGAGGGACGCGTAAAGGTGTGTCACAAACCAACGGTTTGGCACATAGGGACATTGAAACATTCGCACCAGCTCGAGGAACCGGAAGTCTTTATCGAACTGCGTACTGTCCAAAGTTTACAGTTTATCACTAGTTTTACATAAATAGTAATATTTCCACATAGTACAGTGCAACGTGTGGTCCGAAATCACTGACATAATTAGGCAATAAAGGAAATATATGCAAGGCAATATAAGGTATATGTATAGCGTGGAAATTGTAATCGTTGCTCGCTCGCTCCGCTCGCTCGTAAAAATCTAGTCCAACCTTACAACCGATCCGACACGTTAGTAAATTTGAAATAAGTCGCCTCCTTATCGAATAACGAATGGAAGAGGGACTGGTTTTAGGTTAGGCTATATTTTTCGAGCGAGCGCAGCGAGCGAGGGACGCGTAAAGGTGTGTCACAAACCAACGGTTTGGCACATGGGGACATTGAAATATTCGCACCAGCCCGAGGAGCCGGAAGTCTTTATCGAATTGCGTACTGACGAATGTTTACAGTTTATCAATAATTTTACATAAATAGTAATATTTCCACATAGTACAGTGCAACATGTGGTCCGAAATCGCTGACAAAATTAGGCAATAACAGGAAATATATGCAAGGCAGTATAAGGTGTATGTATAGCCTGGAAATTGTAATCGCTGCTCGCTCGCTCCGCTCGCTCGTAAAAATCTAGTCCGACCTCACAACCGATCCGACACGTTAGCAAATTTGAAATTAGTCGCCTCCTTATCGAATAACGAACTCAGGAGGGATTGGTTTTAGGTTAGGCCATAGTTTTCGAGCGAGCGCAGCGAGCGAGGGACGCGTAAAGGTGTGTCACAAACCAACGGTTTGGCACATAGGGACATTGAAATATTCGCACCAGCTCGAGGAACCGCAAGTCTTTATCGAATTGCTTACTGACAAAAGTTTACAGTTTACCAATAGTTTTACATAAATAGTAATATTTCCACATAGTACAGTGCAACGTGTGGTCCGAAATTGCTGACAAAATTTGGCAATAACAGGAAATACATGCAAGGCAATATAAGGTATATGTATAGCTTGGAAATTGTAATCGTTGCTCGCTCGCTCCGCTCGCTCGTATAAATCTAGTCCAACCTCACAACCGATCCGACACGTTAGCAAATTTGAAATAAGTCGCCTCCTTATCGAATAACGAACGTAAGAGGGATTGGTTTTAGGTTAGGCTAAAGTTTTCGAGGGAGCACAGCGAGCGAGGGACGCGTAAAGGTGTGTCACAAACCAACGGTTTGGCACATAGGGACAATGAAATATTCGCACCAGCCTGAGGAGCCGGAAGCCTTTATCGAACTGCGTACTGACAAAAGTTTACAGTTTATCAATAGTTTTACATAACAAGTAATATTTCCACATAGTACAGTCCAACGTGTGGTCCGAAATCGCTGACAAAATTAGGCAATAACAGAAAATATATGCAAGGCAATATAAGGTATATGTATAGCTTGGAAATTGTAATCGTTGCTCGCTCGCTCCGCTCGCTCGTAAAAATCTAGACCGACCTCACAACCGATCCGACACGTTAGCAAATTTGAAATTAGTCGCCTCCTTATCGAATAACGAACTCAAGAGGGATTGGTTTTAGGTTAGGCTATAGTTTGCGAGCGAACGCAGCGAGCGAGGTGCGCGTAAAGGTATGTCACAAACCAACGGTTTGGCACATAGAGACATTGAAATATTAGCACCAGCTCGAGGAACCGGAAGTCTTTATCGAACTGCGTACTGTCCAAAGTTTACAGTTTATCACTAGTTTTACATAAATAGTAATATTTCCACATAGTACAGTGCAACGTGTGGTCCGAAATCGCTGACATAATTAGGCAATAAAGGAAATATATGCAAGGCAATATAAGGTATATGTATAGCGTGGAAATTGTAATCGTTGCTCGCTCGCTCCGCTCACTCGTAAAAATCTAGTCCAACCTTACAACCGATCCGACACGTTAGTAAATTTGAAATAAGTCGCCTCCTTATCGAATAACGAACGTAAGAGGGATTGGTTTTAGGTTAGGCTATAGTTTTCGAGCGAGCGCAGCGAGCGAGGGACGCGTAAAGGTGTGTCACAAACCAACGGTTTGGCACATAGGGACATTGAAATATTCGCACCAGCTCGAGGAACCGCAAGTATTTATCGAATTGCTTACTGACAAAAGTTTACAGTTTACCAATAGTTTTACATAAATAGTAATATTTCCACATAGTACAGTGCAACGTGTGGTCCGAAATTGCTGACAAAATTTGGCAATAACAGGAAATACATGCAAGGCAATATAAGGTATATGTATAGCTTGGAAATTGTAATCGTTGCTCGCTCGCTCCGCTCGCTCGTATAAATCTAGTCCAACCTCACAACCGATCCGACACGTTAGCAAATTTGAAATAAGTCGCCTCCTTATCGAATAACGAACGTAAGAGGGATTGGTTTTAGGTTAGGCTAAAGTTTTCGAGGGAGCACAGCGAGCGAGGGACGCGTAAAGGTGTGTCACAAACCAACGGTTTGGCACATAGGGACAATGAAATATTCGCACCAGCCCGAGGAGCCGGAAGCCTTTATCGAACTGCGTACTGACAAAAGTTTACAGTTTATCAATAGTTTTACATAACAAGTAATATTTCCACATAGTACAGTCCAACGTGTGGTCCGAAATCGCTGACAAAATTAGGCAATAACAGAAAATATATGCAAGGCAATATAAGGTATATGTATAGCTTGGAAATTGTAATCGTTGCTCGCTCGCTCCGCTCGCTCGTAAAAATCTAGACCGACCTCACAACCGATCCGACACGTTAGCAAATTTGAAATTAGTCGCCTCCTTATCGAATAACGAACGCAAGAGGGATTGGTTTTAGGTTAGGCTATAGTTTCCGAGCGAACGCAGCGAGCGAGGGACGCGTAAAGGTGTGTCACAAACCAACGGTTTGGCACATAGAGACATTGAAATATTAGCACCAGCTCGAGGAACCGGAAGTCTTTATCGAACTGCGTACTGTCCAAAGTTTACAGTTTATCACTAGTTTTACATAAATAGTAATATTTCCACATAGTACAGTGCAACGTGTGGTCCGAAATCGCTGACATAATTAGGCAATAAAGGAAATATATGCAAGGCAATATAAGGTATATGTATAGCGTGGAAATTGTAATCGTTGCTCGCTCGCTCCGCTCACTCGTAAAAATCTAGTCCAACCTTACAACCGATCCGACACGTTAGTAAATTTGAAATAAGTCGCCTCCTTATCGAATAACGAACGTAAGAGGGATTGGTTTTAGGTTAGGCTATAGTTTTCGAGCGAGCGCAGCGAGCGAGGGACGCGTAAAGGTGTGTCACAAACCAACGGTTTGGCACCTAGGGACATTGAAATATTCGCACCAGCCCGAGGAACCGCAAGTCTTTATCGAACTGCGTACTGACAAAAGTTTACAGTTTATCAATAGTTTTACATAAATAGTAATAATTCCACATAGTACAGTGCAACGTGTTTTCCGAAATCGCTGACAAAATTAGGCAATAACAGGAAATATATGCAAGATTATATAAGGTATATGTATAGCTTAAAAATTGTAATCGTTGCTCGCTCGCTCCTCTCGCTCGTAAAAATCTAGACCGACCTCACAACCGATCCGACACGTTAGCAATTTTGACATTAGTCGCCTCCTTATCGAATAACGAACTCAAGAGGGATTGGTTTTAGGTTAGGCTATAGTTTTCGAGCGAACGCAGCCAGCGAGGGACGCGTAAAGGTGTGTCACAAACCAACGGTTTGGCACATAGGGACATTGAAACAATCGCACCAGCTCGAGGAACCGGAAGTCTTTATCGAACTGCGTACTGTCCAAAGTTTACAGTTTATCACTAGTTTTACATAAATAGTAATATTTCCACATAGTACAGTGCAACGTGTGGTCCGAAATCGCTGACATAATTAGGCAATAACAGGAAATATATGCAAGGCAATATAAGGTATATGTATAGCGTGGAAATTGTAATCGTTGCTCGCTCGCTCCGCTCGCTCGTAAGAATCTAGTCCAACCTTACAACCGATCCGACACGTTAGTAAATTTGATATAAGTCGCCTCCTTATCGAATAACGAATGGAAGAGGGACTGGTTTTAGGTTAGGCTATATTTTTCGAGCGAGCGCAGCGAGCGAGGGACGCGTAAAGGTGTGTCACAAACCAACGGTTTGGCACATAGGGACATTGAAATATTCGCACCAGCCCGAGGAGCCGGAAGTCTTTATCGAATTGCGTACTAACGAAAGTTTACAGTTTATCAATAATTTTACATAAATAGTAATATTTCCACATAGTACAGTGCAACATGTGGTCCGAAATCGCTGACAAAATTAGGCAATAACAGGAAATATATGCAAGGCAATATAAGGTGTATGTATAGCCTGGAAATTGTAATCGCTGCTCGCTCGCTCCGCTCGCTCGTAAAAATCTAGTCCGACCTCACAACCGATCCGACACGTTAGCAAATTTGAAATTAGTCGCCTCCTTATCGAATAACGAACTCAAGAGGGATTGGTTTTAGGTTAGGCTATAGTTTTCGAGCGAGCGCAGCGAGCGAGGGACGCGTAAAGGTGTGTCACAAACCAACGGTTTGGCACATAGAGACATTGAAATATTAGCACCAGCTCGAGGAACCGGAAGTCTTTATCGAACTGCGTACTGTCCAAAGTTTACAGTTTATCACTAGTTTTACATAAATAGTAATATTTTCACATAGTACAGTGCAACGTGTGGTCCGAAATTGCTGACAAAATTTGGCAAAAACAGGAAATACATGCAAGGCAATATAAGGTATATGTATAGCTTGGAAATTGTAATCGTTGCTCGCTCGCTCCGCTCGCTCGTATAAATCTAGTCCAACCTCACAACAGATCCGACACATTAGCAAATTTGAAATAAGTCGCCTCCTTATCGAATAACGAACGCAAGAGGGCTTGGTTTTAGGTTAGACTATAGTTATAGAGCGAGCGCAGCGAGCGAGGGACGCGTAAATGTGTGTCACAAACCAACGGTTTGGCACATAGGGACATTGAAATATTCGCACCAGCCCGAGGAACCGCAAGTATTTATCGAATTGCGTACTGACAAAAGTTTACAGTTTATCAATAGTTTTACATAAATAGTAATAACTCCACATAGTACAGTGCAACGTGTGGTCCGAAATCGGTGACAAAATTAGGCAATAACAGGAAATATATGCAAGATTATATAAGGTATATGTATAGCTTGGAAATTGTAATCGTTGCTCGCTCGCTCCGCTCGCTCGTAAAAATGTAGTCCGACCTCACAACCGACCCGACACGTTAGCAAATTTGAAATAAGTCGCCTCCTTATCGAATAACGAAAGCAAGAGGGATTGGTTCTGGGTTAGGCTATAGTTTTCGAGCGAGCGCAGCGAGCGAGGGACGCGTAAAGGTGTGTCACAATCCAACGGTTTGGCACATAGGGACATTGAAATATTCGCACCAGCCTGAGGAGCCGGAAGTATTTATCGAACTGCGTACTGACAAAAGTTTACAGTTTATCAATAGTTTTACATAACAAGTAATATTTCCACATAGTACAGTCCAACGTGTGGTTCGAAATCGCTGACAAAATTAGGCAATAACAGGAAATATATGCAAGGCAATATAAGGTGTATGTATAGCTTGGAAGTTGTAATCGTTGCTCGCTCGCTCCGCTCGCTCGTATAAATCTAGTCCAACCTCACAACCGATCCGACACGTTAGCAAATTTGAAATAAGTCGCCTCCTTATCGAATAACTAACGCAAGAGGGACTGGTTTTAGGTTAGGCTATATTTTTCGAGCGAGCGCAGCGAGCGAGGGACGCGTAAAGGTGTGTCACAAACCAACGGTTTGGCACATAGGGACATTGAAATATTCGCACCAGCCCGAGGAGCCGGAAGTCTTTATCGAACTGCGTACTGACAAAAGTTTACAGTTTATCAATAGTTTTACATAACAAGTAATATTTCCACATAGTACAGTCCAACGTGTGGTCCGAAATCGCTGACAAAATTAGGCAATAACTTGAAATATATGCAAGGCAATATAAGGTATATGTATAGCTTGGAAATTGTAATCGTTGCTCGCTCGCTCCGCTCGCTCGTAAAAATCTAGTCCGACCTCACAACCGATCCGACACGTTAGCAAATTTGAAATTAGTCGCCTCCTTATCGAATAACGGATGGAAGAGGGACTGGTTTTAGGTTAGGCTATATTTTTCGAGCGAGAGCAGCGAGCGAGGGACGCGTAAAGGTGTATCACAAACCAACGGCTTGGCACATAGGGACACTGAAATATTCGCACCAGCCCGAGGAGCCGGAAGTCTTTATCGAATTGCGTACTGACGAAAGTTTACAGTTTACCAATAGTTTTACATAAATAGTAATATTTCCACATAGTACAGTGCAACGTGTGGTCCGAAATTGCTGACAAAAGTTGGCAATAACAGGAAATACATGCAAGGCAATATAAGGTATATGTATAGCGTGGAAATTGTAATCGTTGCTCGCTCGCTCCGCTCGCTCGTAAAAATCTAGTCCAACCTTACAACCGATCCGACACTTTAGTAAATTTGAAATAAGTCGCCTCCTTATCGAATAACGAATGCAAGAGGGACTGGTTTTAGGTTAGGCTATATTTTTCGAGCGAGCGCAGCGAGCGAGGGACGCGTAAAGGTGTGTCACAAACCAACGGTTTGGCACATAGGGACATTGAAATATTCGCACCAGCCCGAGGAGCCGGAAGTCTTTATCGAATTGCGTACTGACGAAAGTTTACAGTTTATCAATAATTTTACATAAATAGTAATATTTCCACATAGTACAGTGCAACATGTGGTCCGAAATCGCTGACAAAATTAGGCAATAACAGGAAATATATGCAAGGCAATATAAGGTGTATGTATAGCTTGGAAATTGTAATCGCTGCTCGCTCGCTCCGCTCGCTCGTAAAAATCTAGTCCGACCTCACAACCGATCCGACACGTTAGCAAATTTGAAATTAGTCGCCTCCTTATCGAATAACGAACGCAAGAGGGATTGGTTTTAGGTTAGGCTATAGTTTTCGAGCGAGCGCAGCGAGCGAGGGACGCGTAAAGGTGTGTCACAAACCAACGGTTTGGCACATAGGGACATTGAAATATTCGCACCAGCTCGAGGAACCGCAAGTATTTATCGAATTGCGTACTGACAAAAGTTTACAGTTTATCACTAGTTTTACATAAATAGTAATATTTCCACATAGTACAGTGCAACGTGTGGTCCGAAATCGCTGACATAATTAGGCAATAAAGGAAATATATGCAAGGCAATATAAGGTATATGTATAGCGTGGAAATTGTAGTCGTTGCTCGCTCGCTCCGCTCGCTCGTAAAAATCTAGTCCAACCTTACAACCGATCCGACACGTTAGTAAATTTGAAATAAGTCGCCTCCTTATCGAATAACGAATGGAAGAGGGACTGGTTTTAGGTTAGGCTATATCTTTCGAGCGAGCGCAGCGAGCGAGGGACGCGTAAAGGTGTGTCACAAACCAACGGTTTGGCGCATAGGGACATTGTTATATTCGCACCAGCCCGAGGAGCCGGAAGTCTTTATCGAATTGCGTACTGACGAAAGTTTACAGTTTATCAATAATTTTACATAAATAGTAATATTTCCACATAGTGCAGTGCAACATGTGGTCCGAAATCGCTGACAAAATTAGGCAATAACAGGAAATATATGCAAGGCAATATAAGGTGTATGTATAGCTTGGAAATTGTAATCGTTGCTCGCTCGCTCCGCTCGCTCGTAAAAATCTAGTCCGACCTCACAACCGATCCGACACGTTAGCAAATTTGAAATAAGTCGCCTCCTTATCGAATAACGAACGCAGGAGGGATTGTCTTTCGGTTAGGCTATAGTTTTCGAGCGAGCGCAGCGAGCGAGGGACGCGTAAAGGTGTGTCACAAACCAACGGTTTGGCACATAGGGACATTGAAATATTCGCACCAGCTCGTGGAACCGCAAGTATTTATCGAATTGCGTACTGACAAATTTTACAGTTTACCAATAGTTTTACATAAATAGTAATATTTCCACATAGTACAGAGCAACGTGTGGTCCGAAATTGCTGACAAAATTTGGCAATAACAGGAAATACATGCAAGGCAATATAAGGTA
This sequence comes from Bombus terrestris, assembly GCF_910591885.1. Taxonomy (NCBI): domain Eukaryota; kingdom Metazoa; phylum Arthropoda; class Insecta; order Hymenoptera; family Apidae; genus Bombus; species Bombus terrestris. The sequence continues at coordinate 5,020,207 of NW_025963549.1, forward strand.
TATGTATAGCTTGGAAGTTGTAATCGTTGCTCGCTCGCTCCGCTCGCTCGTATAAATCTAGTCCAACCTCACAACCGATCCGACACGTTAGCAAATTTGAAATAAGTCGCCTCCTTATCGAATAACGAACGCAAGAGGGCTTGGTTTTAGGTTAGACCATAGTTTTAGAGCGAGCGCAGCGAGCGAGGGACGCGTAAAGGTGTGTCACGAACCAACGGTTTGGCACATAGGGACATTGAAATATTCGCACCAGCCCGAGGAACCGCAAGTCTTTATCGAATTGCGTACTGACAAAAGTTTACAGTTTATCAATAGTTTTACATAAATAGTAATAACTCCACATAGTACAGTGCAACGTGTGGTCCGAAATCGCTGACAAAATTAGGCAATAACAGGAAATATATGCAAGATTATATAAGGTATATGTATAGCATGGAAATTGTAATCGTTGCTCGCTCGCTCCGCTCGCTCGTAAAAATGTAGTCCGACCTCACAACCGATCCGACACGTTAGCAAATTTGAAATAAGTCGCCTCCTTATCGAATAACGAACGCAAGAGGGATTGGTTCTGGGTTAGGCTATAGTTTTCGAGCGAGCGCAGCGAGCGAGGGACGCGTAAAGGTGTGTCACAAACCAACGGTTTGGCACATAGGGACATTGAAATATTCGCACCAGCCTGAGGAGCCGGAAGTCTTTGTCGAATTGCGTACTGACAAAAGTTTACAGTTTATCAATAGTTTTACATAAATAGTAAAATTTCCAGATAGTACAGTGCAACGTGTGGTCCGAAATCGCTGACAAAATTAGGCAATAACAGGAAATAGATGCAAGGCAATATAAGGTATATGTATAGCTTGGAAATTGTAATCGTTGCTCGCTCGCTCCGCTCGCTCGTAAAAATCTAGACCGACCTCACAACCGATCCGACACGTTAGCAAATTTGAAATAAGTCGCCTCCTTATCGAATAACGAACTCAAGAGGGATTGGTTTTAGGTTAGGCTATAGTTTTCGAGCGAACGCAGCCAGCGAGGGACGCGTAAAGGTGTGTCACAAACCAACGGTTTGGCACATAGGGACATTGAAACATTCGCACCAGCTCGAGGAACCGGAAGTCTTTATCGAACTGCGTACTGTCCAAAGTTTACAGTTTATCACTAGTTTTACATAAATAGTAATATTTCCACATAGTACAGTGCAACGTGTGGTCCGAAATCGCTGACATAATTAGGCAATATAAGGTATATGTATAGCGTGGAAATTGTAATCGTTGCTCGCTCGCTCCGCTCGCTCGTAAAAATCTAGTCCAACCTTACAACCGATCCGACACGTTAGTAAATTTGAAATAAGTCGCCTCCTTATCGAATAACGAATGGAAGAGGGACTGGTTTTAGGTTAGGCTATATTTTTCGAGCGAGCGCAGCGAGCGAGGGACGCGTAAAGGTGTGTCACAAACCAACGGTTTGGCACATGGGGACATTGAAATATTCGCACCAGCCCGAGGAGCCGGAAGTCTTTATCGAATTGCGTACTGACGAAAGTTTACAGTTTATCAATAATTTTACATAAATAGTAATATTTCCACATAGTACAGTGCAACATGTGGTCCGAAATCGCTGACAAAATTTGGCAATAACAGGAAATATATGCAAGGCAGTATAAGGTGTATGTATAGCCTGGAAATTGTAATCGCTGCTCGCTCGCTCCGCTCGCTCGTAAAAATCTAGTCCGACCTCACAACCGATCCGACACGTTAGCAAATTTGAAATTAGTCGCCTCCTTATCGAATAACGAACTCAGGAGGGATTGGTTTTAGGTTAGGCCATAGTTTCCGAGGGAACGCAGCGAGCGAGGTACGCGTAAAGGTGTGTCACAAACCAACGGTTTGGCGCATAGGGACATTGTTATATTCACACCAGCCCGAGGAACCGCAAGTATTTATCGAATTGCTTACTGACAAAAGTTTACAGTTTACCAATAGTTTTACATAAATAGTAATATTTCCACATAGTACAGTGCAACGTGTGGTCCGAAATTGCTGACAAAATTTGGCAATAACAGGAAATACATGCAAGGCAACATAAGGTATATGTATAGCTTGGAAATTGTAATCGTTGCTCGCTCGCTCCGCTCGCTCGTAAAAATCTAGTCCAACCTCACAACCGATCAGACACGTTAGCAAATTTGAAATAAGTCGCCTCCTTATCGAATAACGAACGTAAGAGGGATTGGTTTTAGGTTAGGCTAAAGTTTTCGAGGGAGCACAGCGAGCGAGGGACGCGTAAAGGTGTGTCACAAACCAACGGTTTGGCACATAGGGACAATGAAATATTCGCACCAGCCTGAGGAGCCGGAAGTCTTTATCGAACTGCGTACTGACGAAAGTTTACAGTTTATCAGTAATTTTACATAAATAGTAATATTTCCACATAGTACAGTGCAACATGTGGTCCGAAATCGCTGACAAAATTAGGCAATAACAGGAAATATATGCAAGGCAGTATAAGGTGTATGTATAGCCTGGAAATTGTAATCGCTGCTCGCTCGCTCCTCTCGCTCGTAAAAATCTAGTCCAACCTCACAACCGATCCGACACGTTAGCAAATTTGACATTAGTCGCCTCCTTATCGAATAACGAACTCAAGAGGGATTGGTTTTAGGTTAGGCCATAGTTTTCGAGCGAGCGCAGCGAGCGAGGGACGCGTAAAGGTGTGTCACAAACCAACGGTTTGGCACATAGGGACATTGAAATATTCGCACCAGCTCGAGGAACCGCAAGTATTTATCGAATTGCTTACTGACAAAAGTTTACAGTTTACCAATAGTTTTACATAAATAGTAATATTTCCACATAGTACAGTGCAACGTGTGGTCCGAAATTGCTGACAAAATTTGGCAATAACAGGAAATACATGCAAGGCAACATAAGGTATATGTATAGCTTGGAAATTGTAATCGTTGCTCGCTCGCTCCGCTCGCTCGTATAAATCTAGTCCAACCTCACAACCGATCCGACACGTTAGCAAATTTGAAATAAGTCGCCTCCTTATCGAATAACGAACGTAAGAGGGATTGGTTTTAGGTTAGGCTAAAGTTTTCGAGGGAGCACAGCGAGCGAGGGACGCGTAAAGGTGTGTCACAAACCAACGGTTTGGCACATAGGGACAATGAAATATTCGCACCAGCCTGAGGAGCCGGAAGTCTTTATCGAACTGCGTACTGACAAAAGTTTACAGTTTATCAATAGTTTTACATAACAAGTAATATTTCCACATAGTACAGTCCAACGTGTGGTCCGAAATCGCTGACAAAATTAGGCAATAACAGAAAATATATGCAAGGCAATATAAGGTATATGTATAGCTTGGAAATTGTAATCGTTGCTCGCTCGCTCCGCTCGCTCGTAAAAATCTAGACCGACCTCACAACCGATCCGACACGTTAGCAAATTTGAAATAAGTCGCCTCCTTATCGAATAACGAACTCAAGAGGGATTGGTTTTAGGTTAGGCTATAGTTTTCGAGCGAACGCAGCCAGCGAGGGACGCGTAAAGGTGTGTCACAAACCAACGGTTTGGCACATAGGGACATTGAAACATTCGCACCAGCTCGAGGAACCGGAAGTCTTTATCGAACTGCGTACTGTCCAAAGTTTACAGTTTATCACTAGTTTTACATAAATAGTAATATTTCCACATAGTACAGTGCAACGTGTGGTCCGAAATCGCTGACATAATTAGGCAATAAAGGAAATATATGCAAGGCAATATAAGGTATATGTATAGCGTGGAAATTGTAATCGTTGCTCGCTCGCTCCGCTCGCTCGTAAAAATCTAGTCCAACCTTACAACCGATCCGACACTTTAGTAAATTTGAAATAAGTCGCCTCCTTATCGAATAACGAATGCAAGAGGGACTGGTTTTAGCTTCGGCTATATTTTTCGAGCGAGCGCAGCGAGCGAGGGACGCGTAAAGGTGTGTCACAAACCAACGGTTTGGCACATAGGGACATTGAAATATTCGCACCAGCCCGAGGAGCCGGAAGTCTTTATCGAATTGCGTACTGACGAAAGTTTACAGTTTATCAATAATTTTACATAAATAGTAATATTTCCACATAGTACAGTGCAACATGTGGTCCGAAATCGCTGACAAAATTAGGCAATAACAGGAAATATATGCAAGGCAATATAAGGTGTATGTATAGCTTGGAAATTGTAATCGCTGCTCGCTCGCTCCGCTCGCTCGTAAAAATCTAGTCCGACCTCACAACCGATCCGACACGTTAGCAAATTTGAAATTAGTCGCCTCCTTATCGAATAACGAACGCAAGAGGGATTGGTTTTAGGTTAGGCTATAGTTTTCGAGCGAGCGCAGCGAGCGAGGGACGCGTAAAGGTGTGTCACAAACCAACGGTTTGGCACATAGGGACATTGAAATATTCGCACCAGCTCGAGGAACCGCAAGTATTTATCGAATTGCGTACTGACAAAAGTTTACAGTTTATCACTAGTTTTACATAAATAGTAATATTTCCACATAGTACAGTGCAACGTGTGGTCCGAAATCGCTGACATAATTAGGCAATAAAGGAAATATATGCAAGGCAATATAAGGTATATGTATAGCGTGGAAATTGTAGTCGTTGCTCGCTCGCTCCGCTCGCTCGTAAAAATCTAGTCCAACCTTACAACCGATCCGACACGTTAGTAAATTTGAAATAAGTCGCCTCCTTATCGAATAACGAATGGAAGAGGGACTGGTTTTAGGTTAGGCTATATCTTTCGAGCGAGCGCAGCGAGCGAGGGACGCGTAAAGGTGTGTCACAAACCAACGGTTTGGCACATAGGGACATTGAAATATTCGCACCAGCCCGAGGAGCCGGAAGTCTTTATCGAATTGCGTACTGACGAAAGTTTACAGTTTATCAATAATTTTACATAAATAGTAATATTTCCACATAGTGCAGTGCAACATGTGGTCCGAAATCGCTGACAAAATTAGGCAATAACAGGAAATATATGCAAGGCAATATAAGGTGTATGTATAGCTTGGAAATTGTAATCGTTGCTCGCTCGCTCCGCTCGCTCGTAAAAATCTAGTCCGACCTCACAACCGATCCGACACGTTAGCAAATTTGAAATAAGTCGCCTCCTTATCGAATAACGAACGCAGGAGGGATAGTCTTTCGGTTAGGCTATAGTTTTCGAGCGAGCGCAGCGAGCGAGGGACGCGTAAAGGTGTGTCACAAACCAACGGTTTGGCACATAGGGACATTGAAATATTCGCACCAGCTCGTGGAACCGCAAGTATTTATCGAATTGCGTACTGACAAATTTTACAGTTTACCAATAGTTTTACATAAATAGTAATATTTCCACATAGTACAGAGCAACGTGTGGTCCGAAATTGCTGACAAAATTTGGCAATAACAGGAAATACATGCAAGGCAATATAAGGTATATGTATAGCTTGGAAGTTGTAATCGTTGCTCGCTCGCTCCGCTCGCTCGTATAAATCTAGTCCAACCTCACAACCGATCCGACACGTTAGCAAATTTGAAATAAGTCGCCTCCTTATCGAATAACGAACGCAAGAGGGCTTGGTTTTAGGTTAGACCATAGTTTTAGAGCGAGCGCAGCGAGCGAGGGACGCGTAAAGGTGTGTCACGAACCAACGGTTTGGCACATAGGGACATTGAAATATTCGCACCAGCCCGAGGAACCGCAAGTCTTTATCGAATTGCGTACTGACAAAAGTTTACAGTTTATCAATAGTTTTACATAAATAGTAATAACTCCACATAGTACAGTGCAACGTGTGGTCCGAAATCGCTGACAAAATTAGGCAATAACAGGAAATATATGCAAGATTATATAAGGTATATGTATAGCTTGGAAATTGTAATCGTTGCTCGCTCGCTCCGCTCGCTCGTAAAAATGTAGTCCGACCTCACAACCGATCCGACACGTTAGCAAATTTGAAATAAGTCGCCTCCTTATCGAATAACGAACGCAAGAGGGATTGGTTCTGGGTTAGGCTATAGTTTTCGAGCGAGCGCAGCGAGCGAGGGACGCGTAAAGGTGTGTCACAAACCAACGGTTTGGCACATAGGGACATTGAAATATTCGCAGCAGTCCGAGAAGCCGGAAGTCTTTGTCGAATTGCGTACTGATAAAAGTATACAGTTTATCAATAGTTTTACATAAATAGTAAAATTTCCAGATAGTACAGTGCAACGTGTGGTCCGAAATCGCTGACAAAATTAGGCAATAACAGGAAATAGATGCAAGGCAATATAAGGTATATGTATAGCTTGGAAATTGTAATCGTTGCTCGCTCGCTCCGCTCGCTCGTAAAAATCTAGACCGACCTCACAACCGATCCGACACGTTAGCAAATTTGAAATAAGTCGCCTCCTTATCGAATAACGAACTCAAGAGGGATTGGTTTTAGGTTAGGCTATAGTTTTCGAGCGAACGCAGCCAGCGAGGGACGCGTAAAGGTGTGTCACAAACCAACGGTTTGGCACATAGGGACATTGAAACATTCGCACCAGCTCGAGGAACCGGAAGTCTTTATCGAACTGCGTACTGTCCAAAGTTTACAGTTTATCACTAGTTTTACATAAATAGTAATATTTCCACATAGTACAGTGCAACGTGTGGTCCGAAATCGCTGACATAATTAGGCAATAAAGGAAATATATGCAAGGCAATATAAGGTATATGTATAGCGTGGAAATTGTAATCGTTGCTCGCTCGCTCCGCTCGCTCGTAAAAATCTAGTCCAACCTTACAACCGATCCGACACGTTAGTAAATTTGAAATAAGTCGCCTCCTTATCGAATAACGAATGGAAGAGGGACTGGTTTTAGGTTAGGCTATAGTTTTCGAGCGAGCGCAGCGAGCGAGGGACGCGTAAAGGTGTGTCACAAACCAACGGATTGGCACATGGGGACATTGAAATATTCGCACCAGCCCGAGGAGCCGGAAGTCTTTATCGAATTGCGTACTGACGAAAGTCTGCAGTTTATCAATAGTTTTACATAAATAGTAATATTTCCACATAGTACAGTGCAACATGTGGTCCGAAATCGCTGACAAAATTAGGCAATAACAGGAAATATATGCAAGGCAGTATAAGGTGTATGTATAGCCTGGAAATTGTAATCGCTGCTCGCTCGCTCCGCTCGCTCGTAAAAATCTAGTCCGACCTCACAACCGATCCGACACGTTAGCAAATTTGAAATTAGTCGCCTCCTTATCGAATAACGAACTCAGGAGGGATAGGCTTTAGGTTAGGCCATAGTTTCCGAGGGAACGCAGCGAGCGAGGTACGCGTAAAGGTGTGTCACAAACCAACGGTTTGGCGCATAGGGACATTGTTATATTCACACCAGCCCGAGGAACCGCAAGTATTTATCGAATTGCTTACTGACAAAAGTTTACAGTTTACCAATAGTTTTACATAAATAGTAATATTTCCACATAGTACAGTGCAACGTGTGGTCCGAAATTGCTGACAAAATTTGGCAATAACAGGAAATACATGCAAGGCAACATATGGTATATGTATAGCTTGGAAATTGTAATCGTTGCTCGCTCGCTCCGCTCGCTCGTAAAAATCTAGTCCAACCTCACAACCGATCCGACACGTTCGCAAATTTGAAATAAGTCGCCTCCTTATCGAATAACGAACGTAAGAGGGATTGGTTTTAGGTTAGGCTAAAGTTTTCGAGGGAGCACAGCGAGCGAGGGACGCGTAAAGGTGTGTCACAAACCAACGGTTTGGCACATAGGGACAATGAAATATTCGCACCAGCCTGAGGAGCCGGAAGTCTTTATCGAACTGCGTACTGACGAAAGTTTACAGTTTATCAGTAATTTTACATAAATAGTAATATTTCCACATAGTACAGTGCAACATGTGGTCCGAAATCGCTGACAAAATTAGGCAATAACAGGAAATATATGCAAGGCAGTATAAGGTGTATGTATAGCCTGGAAATTGTAATCGCTGCTCGCTCGCTCCTCTCGCTCGTAAAAATCTAGACCGACCTCACAACCGATCCGACACGTTAGCAAATTTGACATTAGTCGCCTCCTTATCGAATAACGAACTCAAGAGGGATTGGTTTTAGGTTAGGCCATAGTTTTCGAGCGAGCGCAGCGAGCGAGGGACGCGTAAAGGTGTGTCACAAACCAACGGTTTGGCACATAGGGACATTGAAATATTCGCACCAGCTCGAGGAACCGCAAGTATTTATCGAATTGCTTACTGACAAAAGTTTACAGTTTACCAATAGTTTTACATAAATAGTAATATTTCCACATAGTACAGTGCAACGTGTGGTCCGAAATTGCTGACAAAATTTGGCAATAACAGGAAATACATGCAAGGCAACATAAGGTATATGTATAGCTTGGAAATTGTAATCGTTGCTCGCTCGCTCCGCTCGCTCGTAAAAATCTAGTCCAACCTCACAACCGATCCGACACGTTAGCAAATTTGAAATAAGTCGCCTCCTTATCGAATAACGAACGTAAGAGGGATTGGTTTTAGGTTAGGCTAAAGTTTTCGAGGGAGCACAGCGAGCGAGGGACGCGTAAAGGTGTGTCACAAACCAACGGTTTGGCACATAGGGACAATGAAATATTCGCACCAGCCCGAGGAGCCGGAAGTCTTTATCGAACTGCGTACTGACAAAAGTTTACAGTTTATCAATAGTTTTACATAACAAGTAATATTTCCACATAGTACAGTCCAACGTGTGGTCCGAAATCGCTGACAAAATTAGGCAATAACAGAAAATATATGCAAGGCAATATAAGGTATATGTATAGCTTGGAAATTGTAATCGTTGCTCGCTCGCTCCGCTCGCTCGTAAAAATCTAGACCGACCTCACAACCGATCCGACACGTTAGCAAATTTGAAATTAGTCGCCTCCTTATCGAATAACGAACTCAAGAGGGATTGGTTTTAGGTTAGGCTATAGTTTTCGAGCGAACGCAGCCAGCGAGGGACGCGTAAAGGTGTGTCACAAACCAACGGTTTGGCACATAGGGACATTGAAACATTCGCACCAGCTCGAGGAACCGGAAGTCTTTATCGAACTGCGTACTGTCCAAAGTTTACAGTTTATCACTAGTTTTACATAAATAGTAATATTTCCACATAGTACAGTGCAACGTGTGGTCCGAAATCGCTGACATAATTAGGCAATAAAGGAAATATATGCAAGGCAATATAAGGTATATGTATAGCGTGGAAATTGTAATCGTTGCTCGCTCGCTCCGCTCACTCGTAAAAATCTAGTCCAACCTTACAACCGATCCGACACGTTAGCAAATTTGAAATAAGTCGCCTCCTTATCGAATAACGAACGCAAGAGGGCTTGGTTTTAGGTTAGACTATAGTTATAGAGCGAGCGCAGCGAGCGAGGGACGCGTAAATGTGTGTCACAAACCAACGGTTTGGCACATAGGGACATTGAAATATTCGCACCAGCCCGAGGAACCGCAAGTATTTATCGAATTGCGTACTGACAAAAGTTTACAGTTTATCAATAGTTTTACATAAATAGTAATAACTCCACATAGTACAGTGCAACGTGTGGTCCGAAATCGGTGACAAAATTAGGCAATAACAGGAAATATATGCAAGATTATATAAGGTATATGTATAGCTTGGAAATTGTAATCGTTGCTCGCTCGCTCCGCTCGCTCGTAAAAATGTAGTCCGACCTCACAACCGACCCGACACGTTAGCAAATTTGAAATAAGTCGCCTCCTTATCGAATAACGAAAGCAAGAGGGATTGGTTCTGGGTTAGGCTATAGTTTTCGAGCGAGCGCAGCGAGCGAGGGACGCGTAAAGGTGTGTCACAATCCAACGGTTTGGCACATAGGGACATTGAAATATTCGCACCAGCCTGAGGAGCCGGAAGTCTTTATCGAACTGCGTACTGACAAAAGTTTACAGTTTATCAATAGTTTTACATAACAAGTAATATTTCCACATAGTACAGTCCAACGTGTGGTCCGACATCGCTGACAAAATTAGGCAATAACAGGAAATATATGCAAGGCAATATAAGGTGTATGTATAGCTTGGAAGTTGTAATCGTTGCTCGCTCGCTCCGCTCGCTCGTATAAATCTAGTCCAACCTCACAACCGATCCGGCACGTTAGCAAATTTGAAATAAGTCGCCTCCTTATCGAATAACGAACGCAAGAGGGACTGGTTTTAGGTTAGGCTATATTTTTCGAGCGAGCGCAGCGAGCGAGGGACGCGTAAAGGTGTGTCACAAACCAACGGTTTGGCACATAGGGACATTGAAATATTCGCACCAGCCTGAGGAGCCGGAAGTCTTTATCGAACTGCGTACTGACAAAAGTTTACAGTTTATCAATAGTTTTACATAACAAGTAATATTTCCACATAGTACAGTCCAACGTGTGGTCCGAAATCGCTGACAAAATTAGGCCATAACAGGAAATATATGCAAGGCAATATAAGGTATATGTATAGCTTGGAAATTGTAATCGTTGCTCGCTCGCTCCGCTCGCTCGTAAAAATCTAGTCCGACCTCACAACCGATCCGACACGTTAGCAAATTTGAAATTAGTCGCCTCCTTATCGAATAACGAATGGAAGAGGGACTGGTTTTAGGTTAGGCTATATTTTTCGAGCGAGAGCAGCGAGCGAGGGACGCGTAAAGGTGTGTCACAAACCAACGGCTTGGCACATAGGGACACTGAAATATTCGCACCAGCCCGAGGATCCGGAAGTCTTTATCGAATTGCGTACTGACGAAAGTTTACAGTTTACCAATAGTTTTACATAAATAGTAATATTTCCACATAGTACAGTGCAACGTGTGGTCCGAAATTGCTGACAAAGGTTGGCAATAACAGGAAATACATGCAAGGCAATATAAGGTATATGTATAGCGTGGAAATTGTAATCGTTGCTCGCTCGCTCCGCTCGCTCGTAAAAATCTAGTCCAACCTTACAACCGATCCGACACTTTAGTAAATTTGAAATAAGTCGCCTCCTTATCGAATAACGAATGCAAGAGGGACTGGTTTTAGCTTCGGCTATATTTTTCGAGCGAGCGCAGCGAGCGAGGGACGCGTAAAGGTGTGTCACAAACCAACGGTTTGGCACATAGGGACATTGAAATATTCGCACCAGCCCGAGGAGCCGGAAGTCTTTATCGGATTGCGTACTGACGAAAGTTTACAGTTTATCAATAATTTTACATAAATAGTAATATTTCCACATAGTACAGTGCAACATGTGGTCCGAAATCGCTGACAAAATTAGGCAATAACAGGAAATATATGCAAGGCAATATAAGGTGTATGTATAGCTTGGAAATTGTAATCGCTGCTCGCTCGCTCCGCTCGCTCGTAAAAATCTAGTCCGACCTCACAACCGATCCGACACGTTAGCAAATTTGAAATTAGTCGCCTCCTTATCGAATAACGAATGCAAGAGGGATTGGTTTTAGGTTAGGCTATAGTTTTCGAGCGAGCGCAGCGAGCGAGGGACGCGTAAAGGTGTGTCACAAACCAACGGTTTGGCAGATAGGGACATTGAAATATTCGCACCAGCTCGAGGAACCGCAAGTATTTATCGAATTGCGTACTGACAAAAGTTTACAGTTTATCACTAGTTTTACATAAATAGTAATATTTCCACATAGTACAGTGCAACGTGTGGTCCGAAATCGCTGACATAATTAGGCAATAAAGGAAATATATGCAAGGCAATATAAGGTATATGTATAGCGTGGAAATTGTAGTCGTTGCTCGCTCGCTCCGCTCGCTCGTAAAAATCTAGTCCAACCTTACAACCGATCCGACACGTTAGTAAATTTGAAATAAGTCGCCTCCTTATCGAATAACGAATGGAAGAGGGACTGGTTTTAGGTTAGGCTATATTTTTCGAGCGAGCGCAGCGAGCGAGGGACGCGTAAAGGTGTGTCACAAACCAACGGTTTGGCACATAGGGACATTGAAATATTCGCACCAGCCCGAGGAGCCGGAAGTCTTTATCGAATTGCGTACTGACGAAAGTTTACAGTTTATCAATAATTTTACATAAATAGTAATATTTCCACATAGTACAGTGCAACATGTGGTCCGAAATCGCTGACAAAATTAGGCAATAACAGGAAATATATGCAAGGCAATATAAGGTGTATGTATAGCTTGGAAATTGTAATCGTTGCTCGCTCGCTCCGCTCGCTCGTAAAAATCTAGTCCGACCTCACAACCGATCCGACACGTTAGCAAATTTGAAATAAGTCGCCTCCTTATCGAATAACGAACGCAGGAGGGATTGTCTTTAGGTTAGGCTATAGTTTTCGAGCGAGCGCAGCGAGCGAGGGACGCGTAAAGGTGTGTCACAAACCAACGGTTTGGCACATAGGGACATTGAAATATTCGCACCAGCTCGTGGAACCGCAAGTATTTATCGAATTGCGTACTGACAAAAGTTTACAGTTTACCAATAGTTTTACATAAATAGTAATATTTCCACATAGTACAGTGCAACGTGTGGTCCGAAATTGCTGACAAAATTTGGCAATAACAGGAAATACATGCAAGGCAATATAAGGTATATGTATAGCTTGGAAGTTGTAATCGTTGCTCGCTCGCTCCGCTCGCTCGTATAAATCTAGTCCAACCTCACAACCGATCCGACACGTTAGCAAATTTGAAATAAGTCGCCTCCTTATCCAATAACGAACGCAAGAGGGCTTGGTTTTAGGTTAGACCATAGTTTTAGAGCGAGCGCAGCGAGCGAGGGACGCGTAAAGGTGTGTCACGAACCAACGGTTTGGCACATAGGGACCTTGAAATATTCGCACCAGCCCGAGGAACCGCAAGTCTTTATCGAATTGCGTACTGACAAAAGTTTACAGTTTATCAATAGTTTTACATAAATAGTAATAATTCCACATAGTACAGTGCAACGTGTGGTCCGAAATCGCTGACAAAATTAGGCAATAACAGGAAATATATGCAAGGTTATATAAGGTATATGTATAGCTTGGAAATTGTAATCGTTGCTCGCTCGCTCCGCTCGCTCGTAAAAATGTAGTCCGACCTCACAACCGATCCGACACGTTAGCAAATTTGAAATAAGTCGCCTCCTTATCGAATAACGAACGCAAGAGGGATTGGTTCTGGGTTAGGCTATAGTTTTCGAGCGAGCGCAGCGAGCGAGGGACGCGTAAAGGTGTGTCACAAACCAACGGTTTGGCACATAGGGACATTGAAATATTCGCACCAGCCTGAGGAGCCGGAAGTCTTTATCGAACTGCGTACTGACAAAAGTTTACAGTTTATCAATAGTTTTACATAACAAGTAATATTTCCACATAGTACAGTCCAACGTGTGGTCCGAAATCGCTGACAAAATTAGGCAATAAAGGAAATATATGCAAGGCAATATAAGGTGTATGTATAGCTTGGAAATTGTAATCGTTGCTCGCTCGCTCCGCTCGCTCGTAAAAATCTAGTCCGAGCTCACAACCGATCCGACACGTTAGCAAATTTGAAATTAGTCGCCTCCTTATCGAATAACGAATGGAAGAGGGACTGGTTTTAGGTTAGGCTATATTTTTCGAGCGAGCGCAGCGAGCGAGGGACGCGTAAAGGTGTGTCACAAACCAACGGCTTGGCACATAGGGACATTGAAATATTCGCACCAGCCCGAGGAGCCGGAAGTCTTTATCGAATTGCGTACTGACGAAAGTTTACAGTTTACCAATAGTTTTACATAAATAGTAATATTTCCACATAGTACAGTGCATCGTGTGGTCCGGAATTAATGACAAAATTTGGCAATAACAGGAAATACATGCAAGGCAATATAAGGTATATGTATAGCTTGGAAGTTGTAATCGTTGCTCGCTCGCTTCGCTCGCTCGTATAAATCTAGTCCAACCTCACAACCGATCCGACACGTTAGCAAATTTGAAATAAGTCGCCTCCTTATCGAATAACGAACGCAAGAGGGATTGGTTCTGGGTTAGGCTATAGTTTTCGAGCGAGCGCAGCGAGCGAGGGACGCGTAAAGGTGTGTCACAAACCAACGGTTTGGCACATAGGGACATTGAAATATTCGCACCAGCCTGTGGAGCCGGAAGTCTTTATCGAACTGCGTACTGACAAAAGTTTACAGTTTATCAATAGTTTTACATAACAAGTAATATTTCCACATAGTACAGTCCAACGTGTGGTCCGAAATCGCTGACAAAATTAGGCAATAACAGGAAATATATGCAAGGCAATATAAGGTATATGTATAGCTTGGAAATTGTAATCGTTGCTCGCTCGCTCCGCTCGCTCGTAAAAATCTAGTCCGACCTCACAACCGATCCGACACGTTAGCAAATTTGAAATTAGTCGCCTCCTTATCGAATAACGAATGGAAGAGGGACTGGTTTTAGGTTAGGCTATATTTTTCGAGCGAGCGCAGCGAGCGTGGGACGCGTAAAGGTGTGTCACAAACCAACGGCTTGGCACATAGGGACATTGAAATATTCGCACCAGCCCGAGGAGCCGGAAGTCTTTATCGAATTGCGTACTGACGAAAGTTTACAGTTTACCAATAGTTTTACATAAATAGTAATATTTCCACATAGTACAGTGCAACGTGTGGTCCGAAATTGCTGACAAAAGTTGGCAATAACAGGAAATACATGCAAGGCAATATAAGGTATATGTATAGCGTGGAAATTGTAATCGTTGCTCGCTCGCTCCGCTCGCTCGTAAAAATCTAGTCCAACCTTACAACCGATCCGGCACGTTAGTAAATTTGAAATAAGTCGCCTCCTTATCGAATAACGAATGCAAGAGGGACTGGTTTTAGGTTCGGCTATATTTTTCGAGCGAGCGCAGCGAGCGAGGGACGCGTAAAGGTGTGTCACAAACCAACGGTTTGGCACATAGGGACATTGAAATATTCGCACCAGCCCGAGGAGCCGGAAGTCTTTATCGAATTGCGTACTGACGAAAGTTTACAGTTTATCAATAATTTTACATAAATAGTAATATTTCCACATAGTACAGTGCAACATGTGGTCCGAAATCGCTGACAAAATTAGGCAATAACAGGAAATATATGCAAGGCAATATAAGGTGTATGTATAGCTTGGAAATTGTAATCGCTGCTCGCTCGCTCCGCTCGCTCGTAAAAATCTAGTCCGACCTCACAACCGATCCGACACGTTAGCAAATTTGAAATTAGTCGCCTCCTTATCGAATAACGAATGCAAGAGGGATTGGTTTTAGGTTAGGCTATAGTTTTCGAGCGAGCGCAGCGAGCGAGGGACGCGTAAAGGTGTGTCACAAACCAACGGTTTGGCACATAAGGACATTGAAATATTCGCACCAGCTCGCGGAACCGCAAGTATTTATCGAATTGCGTACTGACAAAAGTTTACAGTTTACCAACAGTTTTACATAAATAGTAATAATTCCACATAGTACAGTGCAACGTGTGGTCCGAAATTGCTGACAAAATTTGGCAATAACAGGAAATACATGCAAGGCAATATAAGGTATATGTATAGCTTGGAAATTGTAATCGTTGCTCGCTCGCTCCGCTCGCTCGTAAAAATCTAGTCCAACCTTACAACCGATCCGACACGTTAGTAAATTTGAAATAAGTCGCCTCCATATCGAATAACGAATGGAAGAGGGACTGGTTTTAGGTTAGGCTATAGTTTTCGAGCGAGCGCAGCGAGCGAGGGACGCGTAAAGGTGTGTCACAAACCAACGGTTTGGCACATAGGGACATTGAAATATTCGCACCAGCCCGAGGAGCCGGAAGTCTTTATCGAATTGCGTACTGACAAAAGTTTACAGTTTATCAATAGTTTTACATAACAAGTAATATTTCCACATAGTACAGTCCAACGTGTGGTCCGAAATCGCTGACAAAATTAGGCAATAACAGGAAATATATGCAAGGCAATATAAGGTATATGTATAGCTTGGAAATTGTAATCGTTGCTGGCTCGCTCCGCTCGCTCGTAAAAATCTAGTCCGACCTCACAACCGATCCGACACGTTAGCAAATTTGAAATTAGTCGCCTCCTTATCGAATAACGAATGGAAGAGGGACTGGTTTTAGGTTAGGCTATATTTTTCGAGCGAGCGCAGCGAGCGAGGGACGCGTAAAGGTGTGTCACAAACCAACGGTTTGGCACATAGGGACATTGAAATATTCGCACCAGCCCGAGGAGCCGGAAGTCTTTATCGAATTGCGTACTGACGAAAGTTTACAGTTTATCAATAGTTTTACATAAATAGTAATAATTCCACATAGTACAGTGCAACGTGTGGTCCGAAATCGCTGACAAAATTAGGCAATAACAGGAAATATATGCAAGGTTATATAAGGTATATGTATAGCTTGGAAATTGTAATCGTTGCTCGCTCGCTCCGCTCGCTCGTAAAAATCTAGTCCGACCTCACAACCGATCCGACACGTTAGCAAATTTGAAATAAGTCGCCTCCTTATCGAATAACGAACGCAAGAGGGATTGGTTCTGGGTTAGGCTATAGTTTTCGAGCGAGCGCAGCGAGCGAGGGACGCGTAAAGGTGTGTCACAAACCAACGGTTTGGCACATAGGGACATTGAAATATTCGCACCATCCCGAGGAGCCGGAAGTCTTTATCGAACTGCGTACTGACAAAAGTTTACAGTTTATCAATAGTTTTACATAACAAGTAATATTTCCACATAGTACAGTCCAACGTGTGGTCCGAAATCGCTGACAAAATTAGGCAATAACAGGAAATATATGCAAGGCAATATAAGGTATATGTATAGCTTGGAAATTGTAATCGTTGCTCGCTCGCTCCGCTCGCTCGTAAAAATCTAGTCCGACCTCACAACCGATCCGACACGTTAGCAAATTTGAAATTAGTCGCCTCCTTATCGAATAACGAATGGAAGAGGGACTGGTTTTAGGTTAGGCTATATTTTTCGAGCGAGCGCAGCGAGCGAGGGACGCGTAAAGGTGTGTCACAAACCAACGGCTTGGCACATAGGGACATTGAAATATTCGCACCAGCCCGAGGAGCCGGAAGTCTTTATCGAATTGCGTACTGACGAAAGTTTACAGTTTACCAATAGTTTTACATAAATAGTAATATTTCCACATAGTACAGTGCAACGTGTGGTCCGAAATTGCTGACAAAAGTTGGCAATAACAGGAAATACATGCAAGGCAATATAAGGTATATGTATAGCGTGGAAATTGTAATCGTTGCTCGCTCGCTCCGCTCGCTCGTAAAAATCTAGTCCAACCTTACAACCGATCCGGCACGTTAGTAAATTTGAAATAAGTCGCCTCCTTATCGAATAACGAATGCAAGAGGGACTGGTTTTAGGTTCGGCTATATTTTTCGAGCGAGCGCAGCGAGCGAGGGACGCGTAAAGGTGTGTCACAAACCAACGGTTTTGCACATAGGGACATTGAAATATTCGCACCAGCCCGAGGAGCCGGAAGTCTTTATCGAATTGCGTACTGACGAAAGTTTACAGTTTATCAATAATTTTACATAAATAGTAATATTTCCACATAGTACAGTGCAACATGTGGTCCGAAATCGCTGACAAAATTAGGCAATAACAGGAAATATATGCAAGGCAATATAAGGTGTATGTATAGCTTGGAAATTGTAATCGCTGCTCGCTCGCTCCGCTCGCTCGTAAAAATCTAGTCCGACCTCACAACCGATCCGACACGTTAGCAAATTTGAAATTAGTCGCCTCCTTATCGAATAACGAATGCAAGAGGGATTGGTTTTAGGTTAGGCTATAGTTTTCGAGCGAGCGCAGCGAGCGAGGGACGCGTAAAGGTGTGTCACAAACCAACGGTTTGGCACATAGGGACATTGAAATATTCGCACCAGCTCGCGGAACCGCAAGTATTTATCGAATTGCGTACTGACAAAAGTTTACAGTTTACCAACAGTTTTACATAAATAGTAATAATTCCACATAGTACAGTGCAACGTGTGGTCCGAAATTGCTGACAAAATTTGGCAATAACAGGAAATACATGCAAGGCAATATAAGGTATATGTATAGCTTGGAAATTGTAATCGTTGCTCGCTCGCTCCGCTCGCTCGTAAAAATCTAGTCCAACCTTACAACCGATCCGACACGTTAGTAAATTTGAAATAAGTCGCCTCCATATCGAATAACGAATGGAAGAGGGACTGGTTTTAGGTTAGGCTATATTTTTCGAGCGAGCGCAGCGAGCGAGGGACGCGTAAAGGTGTGTCACAAACCAACGGTTTGGCACATAGGGACATTGAAATATTCGCACCAGCCCGGGGAGCCGGAAGTCTTTATCGAATTGCGTACTGACAAAAGTTTACAGTTTATCAATAGTTTTACATAACAAGTAATATTTCCACATAGTACAGTCCAACGTGTGGTCCGAAATCGCTGACAAAATTAGGCAATAACAGGAAATATATGCAAGGCAATATAAGGTATATGTATAGCTTGGAAATTGTAATCGTTGCTGGCTCGCTCCGCTCGCTCGTAAAAATCTAGTCCGACCTCACAACCGATCCGACACGTTAGCAAATTTGAAATTAGTCGCCTCCTTATCGAATAACGAATGGAAGAGGGACTGGTTTTAGGTTAGGCTATATTTTTCGAGCGAGCGCAGCGAGCGAGGGACGCGTAAAGGTGTGTCACAAACCAACGGCTTGGCACATAGGGACATTGAAATATTCGCACCAGCCCGAGGAGCCGGAAGTCTTTATCGAATTGCGTACTGACGAAAGTTTACAGTTTACCAATAGTTTTACATAAATAGTAATATTTCCACATAGTACAGTGCAACGTGTGGTCCGAAATTGCTGACAAAAGTTGGCAATAACAGGAAATACATGCAAGGCAATATAAGGTATATGTATAGCGTGGAAATTGTAATCGTTTCTCGCTCGCTCCGCTAGCTCGTAAAAATCTAGTCCAACCTTACAACCGATCCGACACGTTAGTAAATTTGAAATAAGTCGCCTCCTTATCGAATAACGAATGCAAGAGGGACTGGTTTTAGGTTCGGCTATATTTTTCGAGCGAGCGCAGCGAGCGAGGGACGCGTAAAGGTGTGTCACAAACCAACGGTTTGGCACATAGGGACATTGAAATATTCGCACCAGCCCGAGGAGCCGGAAGTCTTTATCGGATTGCGTACTGACGAAAGTTTACAGTTTATCAATAATTTTACATAAATAGTAATATTTCCACATAGTACAGTGCAACATGTGGTCCGAAATCGCTGACAAAATTAGGCAATAACAGGAAATATATGCAAGGCAATATAAGGTGTATGTATAGCTTGGAAATTGTAATCGCTGCTCGCTCGCTCCGCTCGCTCGTAAAAATCTAGTCCGACCTCACAACCGATCCGACACGTTAGCAAATTTGAAATTAGTCGCCTCCTTATCGAATAACGAATGGACGAGGGACTGGTTTTAGGTTAGGCTATATTTTTCGAGCGAGCGCAGCGAGCGAGGGACGCGTAAAGGTGTGTCACAAACCAACGGTTTGGCACATAGGGACATTGAAATATTCGCACCAGCCTGAGGAGCCGGAAGTCTTTATCGAATTGCGTACTGACAAAAGTTTACAGTTTATCAATAGTTTTACATAACAAGTAATATTTCCACATAGTACAGTCCAACGTGTGGTCCGAAATCGCTGACAAAATTAGGCAATAACAGGAAATATATGCAAGGCAATATAAGGTATATGTATAGCTTGGAAATTGTAATCGTTGCTGGCTCGCTCCGCTCGATCGTAAAAATCGAGTCCGACCTCACAACCGATCCGACACGTTAGTAAATTTGAAATAAGTCGCCTCCTTATCGAATAACGAATGGAAGAGGGACTGGTTTTAGGTTAGGCTATATTTTTCGAGCGAGCGCAGCGAGCGAGGGACGCGTAAAGGTGTGTCACAAACCAACGGTTTGGCACATAGGGACATTGAAATATTCGCACCAGTCTGAGGAGCCGGAAGTCTTTATCGAATTGCGTACTGACAAAAGTTTACAGTTTATCAATAGTTTTACATAACAAGTAATATTTCCACATAGTACAGTCCAACGTGTGGTCCGAAATCGCTGACAAAATTAGGCAATAACAGGAAATATATGCAAGGCAATATAAGGTATATGTATAGCTTGGAAATTGTAATCGTTGCTCGCTCGCTCCGCTCGCTCGTAAAAATCTAGTCCGACCTCACAACCGATCCGACACGTTAGCAAATTTGAAATTAGTCGCCTCCTTATCGAATAACGAACGCAAGAGGGATTGGTTTTAGGTTAGGCTATAGTTTTCGAGCGAGCGCAGCGAGCGAGGGACGCGTAAAGGTGTGTCACAAACCAACGGTTTGGCACATAGGGACATTGAAATATTCGCACCAGCTCGCGGAGCCGCAAGTATTTATCGAATTGCGTACTGACAAAAGTTTACAGTTTACCAACAGTTTTACATAAATAGTAATAATTCCACATAGTACAGTGCAACGTGTGGTCCGAAATCGCTGACAAAATTAGGCAATAACAGGAAATATATGCAAGGCAATATAAGCTATATGTATAGCTTGGAAATTGTAATCGTTGCTCGCTCGCTCCGCTCGCTCGTAAAAATCTGGTCCGACCTCACAACCGATCCGATACGTTAGCAAATTTGAAATTAGTCGCCTCCTTATCGAATAACGAACTCAAGAGGGATTGGTTTTAGGTTAGGCTATAGTTTTCGAGCGAGCGCAGCGAGCGAGGGACGCGTAAAGGTGTGTCACAAACCAACGGTTTGGCACATAGGGACATTGAAATATTCGCACCAGCTCGAGGAACCGCAAGTATTTATCGAATTGCGTACTGACAAAAGTTTACAGTTTACCAACAGTTTCACATAAATAGTAATAATTCCACATAGTACAGTGCAACGTGTGGTCCGAAATTGCTGACAAAATTTGGCAATAAAGGAAATATATGCAAGGCAATATAAGGTATATGTATAGCGTGGAAATTGTAATCGTTGCTCGCTCGCTCCGCTCGCTCGTAAAAATTTAGTCCAACCTTACAACCGATCCGACACGTTAGTAAATTTGAAATAAGTCGCCTCCTTATCGAATAACGAATGGAAGAGGGACTGGTTTTAGGTTAGGCTATATTTTTCGAGCGAGCGCAGCGAGCGAGGGACGCGTAAAGGTGTGTCACAAACCAACGGTTTGGCACATAGGGACATTGAAATATTCGCACCAGCCCGAGGAGCCGGAAGTCTTTATCGAATTGCGTACTGACGAAAGTTTACAGTTTATCAATAATTTTACATAATTAGTAATATTTCCATATAGTACAGTGCAACATGTGGTCCGAAATCGCTGACAAAATTAGGCAATAACAGGAAATATATGCAAGGCAATATAAGGTGTATGTATAGCTTGGAAATTGTAATCGTTGCTCGCTCGCTCCGCTCGCTCGTAAAAATCTAGTCCGACCTCGCAACCGATCCGACACGTTAGCAAATTTGAAATAAGTCGCCTCCTTATCGAATAACGAACGCAAGAGGGATTGTCTTTAGGTTAGGCTATAGTTTTCGAGCGAGCGCAGCGAGCGAGGGACGCGTAAAGGTGTGTCACAAACCAACGGCTTGGCACATAGGGACATTGAAATATTCGCACCAGCCCGAGGAGCCGGAAGCCTTTATCGAATTGCGTACTGACGAAAGTTTACAGTTTATCAATAATTTTACATAAATAGTGATATTTCCACATAGTACAGTGCAACATGTGGTCCGATATCGCTGACAAAATTAGGCAATAACAGGAAATATATGCAAGGCAATATAAGGTGTATGTATAGCTTGGAAATTGTAATCGCTGCTCGCTCGCTCCGCTCGCTCGTAAAAATCTAGTCCGACCTCACAACCGATCCGACACGTTAGCAAATTTGAAATTAGTCGCCTCCTTATCGAATAACGAACTCAAGAGGGATTGGTTTTAGGTTAGGCTATAGTTTTCGAGCGAGCGCAGCGAGCGAGGGACGCGTAAAGGTGTGTCACGAACCAACGGTTTGGCACATAGGGACATTGAAATATTCGCACCAGCCCGAGGAACCGCAAGTCTTTATCGAATTGCGTACTGACAAAAGTTTACAGTTTATCAATAGTTTTACATAAATAGTAATAATTCCACATAGTACAGTGCAACGTGTTTTCCGAAATCGCTGACAAAATTAGGCAATAACAGGAAATATATGCAAGATTATATAAGGTATATGTATAGCTTGGAAATTGTAATCGTTGCTCGCTCGCTCCGCTCGCTCGTAAAAATGTAGTCCGACCTCACAACCGATCCGACACGTTAGCAAATTTGAAATAAGTCGCCTCCTTATCGAATAACGAACGCAAGAGGGATTGGTTCTGGGTTAGGCTATAGTTTTCGAGCGAGCGCAGCGAGCGAGGGACGCGTAAAGGTGTGTCACAAACCAACGGTTTGGCACATAGGGACATTGAAATATTCGCACCAGCCTGAGGAGCCGGAAGTCTTTATCGAACTGCGTACTGACAAAAGTTTACAGTTTATCAATAGATTTACATAAATTGTAATATTTCCACATAGTACAGTGCAACGTGTGGTCCGAAATCGCTGACAAAATTAGGCAATAACAGGAAATATATGCAAGGCAATATAAGGTATATGTATAGCTTGAAATTGTAATCGTTGCTCGCTCGCTCCGCTCGCTCGTAGAAATCTACTCCAACCTCACAACCAATCCGACACGTTAGCAAATTTGAAATAATTCGCCTCCTTATCGAATAACGAACGTAAGAGGGATTGGTTTTAGGTTAGGCTATAGTTTTCGAGGGAGCACAGCGAGCGAGGGACGCGTAAAGGTGTGTCACAAACCAACGGTTTGGCACATAGGGACATTGAAATATTCGCACCATCCCGAGGAGCCGGAAGTCTTTATCGAACTGCGTACTGTCCAAAGTTTACAGTTTATCACTAGTTTTACATAAATAGTAATATTTCCACATAGTACAGTGCAACGTGTGGTCCGAAATCGCTGACATAATTAGGCAATAAAGGAAATATATGCAAGGCAATATAAGGTATATGTATAGCGTGGAAATTGTAATCGTTGCTCGCTCGCTCCGCTCGCTCGTAAAAATTTAGTCCAACCTTACAACCGATCCGACACGTTAGTAAATTTGAAATAAGTCGCCTCCTTATCGAATAACGAATGGAAGAGGGACTGGTTTTAGGTTAGGCTATATTTTTCGAGCGAGCGCAGCGAGCGAGGGACGCGTAAAGGTGTGTCACAAACCAACGGTTTGGCACATAGGGACATTGAAATATTCGCACCAGCCCGAGGAGCCGGAAGTCTTTATCGAATTGCGTACTGACGAAAGTTTACAGTTTATCAATAGTTTTACATAAATAGTAATATTTCCACATAGTACAGTGCAACATGATGTCCGAAATCGCTCACAGAATTAGGTAATAACCGGAAATATATGCAAGGCAATATAAGGTATATGTATAGCTTGGAAATTGTAATCGTTGCTCGCTCGTTCCGCTCGCTCGTAAAAATCTAGTCCAACCTCACAACCGATCCGACACGTTCGCAAATTTGAAATAAGTCGCCTCCTTATCGAATAACGAACGCGAGAGGGATTGTCTTTAGGTTAGGCTATAGTTTTCGAGCGAGCGCAGCGAGCGAGGGACGCGTAAAGGTGTGTCACAAACCAACGGCTTGGCACATAGGGACATTGAAATATTCGCTCCAGCCCGAGGAGCCGGAAGTCTTTATCGAATTGCGTACTGACGAAAGTTTACAGTTTTTCAATAATTTTACATAAATAGTAATATTTCCACATAGTACAGTGCAACATGTGGTCCGATATCGCTGACAAAATTAGGCAATAACAGGAAATATATGCAAGGCAATATAAGGTGTATGTATAGCTTGGAAATTGTAATCGCTGCTCGCTCGCTCCGCTCGCTCGTAAAAATCTAGTCCGACCTCACAACCGATCCGACACGTTAGCAAATTTGAAATTCGTCGCCTCCTTATCGAATAACGAACGCAAGAGGGCTTGGTTTTAGGTTAGACTATAGTTTTAGAGCGAGCGCAGCGAGCGAGGGACGCGTAAAGGTGTGTCACGAACCAACGGTTTGGCACATAGGGACATTGAAATATTCGCACCAGCCCGAGGAACCGCAAGTCTTTATCGAATTGCGTACTGACAAAAGTTTACAGTTTATCAATAGTTTTACATAAATAGTAATAATTCCACATAGTACAGTGCAACGTGTTTTCCGAAATCACTGACAAAATTAGGCAATAACAGGAAATATATGCAAGGTTATATAAGGTATATGTATAGCTTGGAAATTGTAATCGTTGCTCGCTCGCTCCGCTCGCTCGTAAAAATCTTGACCAAACCTCACAATCTATCCGACTCGTTCGCTAATTTGGTATAAGTCGCCTCCTTATCGAATAACGAACGCAAGAGAGATGGGTTTTTGGTTAGGCTATAGTTTTCGAGCGAGCGCAGCGAGCGAGGGACGCGTAAAGGTGTGTCACAAACCAACGGTTTGGCACATAGGGACATTGAAATATTCGCACCAGCCTGAGGAGCCGGAAGTCTTTATCGAACTGCGTACTGACAAAAGTATACAGTTTATCAATAGATTTACATAAATTGTAATATTTCCACATAGTACAGTGCAACGTGTGGTCCGAAATCGCTGACAAAATTAGGCAATAACAGGAAATATATGCAAGGCAATATAAGGTATATGTATAGCTTGAAATTGTAATCGTTGCTCGCTCGCTCCGCTCGCTCGTATAAATCTAGTCCAACCTCACAACCAATCCGACACGTTAGCAAATTTGAAATAAGTCGCCTCCTTATCGAATAACGAACGTAAGAGGGATTGGTTTTAGGTTAGGCTATAGTTTTCGAGCGAGCGCAGCGAGCGAGGGACGCGTAAAGGTGTGTCACAAACCAACGGTTTGGCACATAGGGACATTGAAATATTCGCACCAGCCCGAGGAGCCGGAAGTCTTTATCGAATTGCGTACTGACGAAAGTTTACAGTTTATCAATAGTTTTACATAAATAGTAATATTTCCACATAGTACAGTGCAACATGTGGTCCGAAATCGCTCACAAAATTGGGTAATAGCCGGAAATATATGCAAGGTAATATAAGGTGTATGTATAGCTTGGAAATTGTAATCGTTGCTCGCTCGCTCCGCTCGCTCGTAAAAATCTAGTCCGACCTCACAACCGATCCGACACGTTAGCAAATTTGAAATAAGTCGCCTCCTTATCGAATAACGAACGCAAGAGGGATTGGTTTTAGGTTAGGCTATAGTTTTCGAGCGAGCGCAGCGAGCGAGGGACGCATAAAGGTGTGTCACAAACCAACCGTTTGGCACATAGGGACATTGAAATATTCGCACCAGCTCGAGGAACCGCAAGTATTTATCGAATTGCGTACTGACAAAAGTATACAGTTTACCAATAGTTTTACATAAATAGTAATAATTCCACATAGTACAGTGCAACGTGTGGTCCGAAATTGCTGACAAAATTTGGCAATAGCAGGAAATACATGCAAGGCAATATAAGGTATATGTATAGCGTGGAAATTGTAATCGTTGCTCGCTCGCTCCGCTCGCTCGTAAAAATTTAGTCCAACCATACAACCGATCCGACACGTTAGTAAATTTGAAATAAGTCGCCTCCTTATCGAATAACGAATGGAAGAGGGACTGGTTTTAGGTTAGGCTATATTTTTCGAGCGAGCGCAGCGAGCGAGGGACGCGTAAAGGTGTGTCACAAACCAACGGCTTGGCACATAGGGACATTGAAATATTTGCACCAGCCCGAGGAGCCGGAAGTCTTTATCGAATTGCGTACTGACGAAAGTTTACAGTTTACCAATAGTTTTACATAAATAGTAATATTTCCACATAGTACAGTGCAACGTGTGGTCCGAAATCGCTGACAAAATTAGGCAATAACAGGAAATATATGCAAGGCAATATAAGGTATATGTATAGCTTGGAAATTGTAATCGCAGCTCGCTCGCTCCGCTCGCTCGTAAAAATCTAGTCCGACCTCACAACCGATCCGACACGTTAGCAAATTTGAAATTAGTCGCCTCCTTATCGAATAACGAACTCAAGAGGGATTGGTTTTAGGTTAGTCTATAGTTTTCGAGCGAGCGCAGCGAGCGAGGGACGCGTAAAGGTGTGTCACAAACCAACGGTTTGGCACATAGGGACATTGAAATATTCGCACCAGCTGGAGGAACCGCAAGTATTTATCGAATTGCGTACTGACAAAATTTTACAGTTTACCAATAGTTTTACATAAATAGTAATATTTCCACATAGTACAGTGCAACCTGTAGTCCGAAATTGCTGACAAAATTTGGCAATAACAGGAAATACATGCAAGGCAATATAAGGTATATGTATAGCTTGGAAATTGTAATCGTTGCTCGCTCGCTCCGCTCGCTCGTATAAATCTAGTCCAACCTCACAACCGATCCGACACGTTAGCAAATTTGAAATAAGTCGCCTCCTTATCGAATAACGAACGCAAGAGGGCTTGGTTTTAGGTTAGACTATAGTTTTAGAGCGAGCGCAGCGAGCGAGGGACGCGTAAAGGTGTGTCACAAACCAACGGTTTGGCACATAGGGACATTGAAATATTCGCACCATCCCGAGGAGCCGGAAGTCTTTATCGAACTGCGTACTGTCCAAAGTTTACAGTTTATCAATAATTTTACATAAATAGTAATATTTCCACATAGTACAGTGCAACATGTGGTCCGAAATCGCTGACAAAATTAGGCAATAACAGGAAATATATGCAAGGCAATATAAGGTGTATGTATAGCTTGGAAATTGTAATCGTTGCTCGCTCGCTCCGCTCGCTCGTAAAAATCTAGTCCGACCTCACAACCGATCCGACACGTTAGCAAATTTGAAATAAGTCGCCTCCTTCTCGAATAACGAACGCAAGAGGGATTGTCTTTAGGTTAGGCTATAGTTTTCGAGCGAGCGCAGCGAGCGCGGGACGCGTAAAGGTGTGTCACAAACCAATGGCTTGGCACATAGGGACATTGAAATATTCGCACCAGCCCGAGGAGCCGGAAGTCTTTATCGAATTGCCCACTGACAAAAGTTTACAGTTTATCAATTGTTTTACATAAATAGTAATATTTCCACATAGTACAGTGCAACATGTGGTCCGATATCGCTCACAAAATTAGGTAATAACCGGAAATATATGCAAGATATAAGGTGTATGTATAGCTTGGAAATTGTAATCGCTGCTCGCTCGCTCCGCTCGCTCGTAAAAATGTAGTCCGACCTCACAACCGATCCGACACGTTAGCAAATTTGAAATAAGTCGCCTCCTTATCGAATAACGAACGCAAGAGGGATTGGTTCTGGGTTAGGCTATATTTTTCGAGCGAGCGCAGCGAGCGAGGGACGCGTAAAGGTGTGTCACAAACCAACGGTTTGGCACATAGGGACATTGAAATATTCGCACCATCCCGAGGAGCCGGAAGTCTTTATCGAACTGCGTACTGTCCAAAGTTTACAGTTTATCACTAGTTTTACATAAATAGTAATATTTCCACATAGTACAGTGCAACGTGTGGTCCGAAATCGCTGACATAATTAGGCAATAAAGGAAATATATGCAAGGCAATATAAGGTATATGTATAGCGTGGAAATTGTAATCGTTGCTCGCTCGCTCCGCTCGCTCGTAAAAATCTAGTCCAACCTTACAACCGATCCGACACGTTAGTAAATTTGAAATAAGTCGCCTCCTTATCGAATAACGAATGGAAGAGGGACTGGTTTTAGGTTAGGCTATATTTTACGAGCGAGCGCAGCGAGCGAGGGACGCGTAAAGGTGTGTCACAAACCAACGGTTTGGCACATAGGGACATTGAAATATTCGCACCAGCCCGAAGAGCCGGAAGTCTTTATCGAATTGCGTACTGACGAAAGTTTACAGTTTATCAATAATTTTACATAAATAGTAATATTTCCACATAGTACAGTGCAACATGTGGTCCGAAATCGCTGACAAAATTAGGCAATAAAGGAAATATATGCAAGGCAATATAAGGTGTATGTATAGCTTGGAAATTGTAATCGCTGCTCGCTCGCTCCGCTCGCTCGTAAAAATCTAGTCCGACCTCACAACCGATCCGACACGTTAGCAAATTTGAAATTAGTCGCCTCCTTATCGAATAACGAACTCAAGAGGGATTGGTTTTAGGTTAGGCTATAGTTTTCGAGCGAGCGCAGCGAGCGAGGGACGCGTAAAGGTGTGTCACAAACCAACGGTTTGGCACATAGGGACATTGAAATATTCGCACCAGCTGGAGGAACCGCAAGTATTTATCGAATTGCGAGCTGACAAAATTTTACAGTTTACCAATAGTTTTACATAAATAGTAATATTTCCACATAGTACAGTGCAACCTGTAGTCCGAAATTGCTGACAAAATTTGGCAATAACAGGAAATACATGCAAGATTATATAAGGTATATGTATAGCTTGGAAATTGTAATCGTTGCTCGCTCGCTCCGCTCGCTCGTAAAAATGTAGTCCGACCACACAACCGATCCGACACGTTAGCAAATTTGAAATAAGTCGCCTCCTTATCGAATAACGAACGCAAGAGGGATTGGTTCTGGGTTAGGCTATAGTTTTCGAGCGAGCGCAGCGAGCGACGGACGCGTAAAGGTGTGTCACAAACCAACGGTTTGGCACATAGGGACACTGAAATATTCGCACCAGCCTGAGGAGCCGGAAGAGTTTATCGAACTGCGTACTGACAAAAGTTTACAGTTTATCAATAGTTTTACATAACAAGTAATATTTCCACATAGTACAGTCCAACGTGTGGTCCGAAATCGCTGACAAAATTAGGCTATAACAGGAAATATATGCAAGGCAATATAAGGTCTATGTATAGCTTGGAAATTATAATCGTTGCTCGCTCGCTCCGCTCGCTCGTAAAAATCTAGTCCGACCTCACAACCGATCCGACACGTTAGCAAATTTGAAATTAGTCGCCTCCTTATCGAATAACGAATGGAAGAGGGACTGGTTTTAGGTTAGGCTATATTTTTCGAGCGAGCGCAGCGAGCGAGGGACGCGTAAAGGTGTGTCACAAACCAACGGCTTGGCACATAGGGACATTGAAATATTCGCACCAGCCCGAGGAGCCGGAAGTCTTTATCGAATTGCGTACTGACGAAAGTTTACAGTTTACCAATAGTTTTACATAAATAGTAATATTTCCACATAGTACAGTGCAACGTGTGGTCCGAAATTGCTGACAAAAGTTGGCAATAACAGGAAATACATGCAAGGCAATATAAGGTATATGTAT
Source organism: Bombus terrestris (assembly GCF_910591885.1). Taxonomy (NCBI): domain Eukaryota; kingdom Metazoa; phylum Arthropoda; class Insecta; order Hymenoptera; family Apidae; genus Bombus; species Bombus terrestris. The sequence goes on from NW_025963549.1 coordinate 5,049,715, forward strand.
AGCGTGGAAATTGTAATCGTTGCTCGCTCGCTCCGCTAGCTCGTAAAAATCTAGTCCAACCTTACAACCGATCCGACACGTTAGTAAATTTGAAATAAGTCGCCTCCTTATCGAATAACGAATGCAAGAGGGACTGGTTTTAGGTTCGGCTATATTTTTCGAGCGAGCGCAGCGAGCGAGGGACGCGTAAAGGTGTGTCACAAACCAACGGTTTGGCACATAGGGACATTGAAATATTCGCACCAGCCCGAGGAGCCGGAAGTCTTTATCGGATTGCGTACTGACGAAAGTTTACAGTTTATCAATAATTTTACATAAATAGTAATATTTCCACATAGTACAGTGCAACATGTGGTCCGAAATCGCTGACAAAATTAGGCAATAACAGGAAATATATGCAAGGCAATATAAGGTGTATGTATAGCTTGGAAATTGTAATCGCTGCTCGCTCGCTCCGCTCGCTCGTAAAAATCTAGTCCGACCTCACAACCGATCCGACACGTTAGCAAATTTGAAATTAGTCGCCTCCTTATCGAATAACGAATGGACGAGGGACTGGTTTTAGGTTAGGCTATATTTTTCGAGCGAGCGCAGCGAGCGAGGGACGCGTAAAGGTGTGTCACAAACCAACGGTTTGGCACATAGGGACATTGAAATATTCGCACCAGCCTGAGGAGCCGGAAGTCTTTATCGAATTGCGTACTGACAAAAGTTTACAGTTTATCAATAGTTTTACATAACAAGTAATATTTCCACATAGTACAGTCCAACGTGTGGTCCGAAATCGCTGACAAAATTAGGCAATAACAGGAAATATATGCAAGGCAATATAAGGTATATGTATAGCTTGGAAATTGTAATCGTTGCTGGCTCGCTCCGCTCGCTCGTAAAAATCTGGTCCGACCTCACAACCGATCCGATACGTTAGCAAATTTGAAATTAGTCGCCTCCTTATCGAATAACGAACTCAAGAGGGATTGGTTTTAGGTTAGGCTATAGTTTTCGAGGGAGCGCAGCGAGCGAGGGACGCGTAAAGGTGTGTCACAAACCAACGGTTTGGCACATAGGGACATTGAAATATTCGCACCAGCTCGAGGAACCGCAAGTATTTATCGAATTGCGTACTGACAAAAGTTTACAGTTTACCAACAGTTTCACATAAATAGTAATAATTCCACATAGTACAGTGCAACGTGTGGTCCGAAATTGCTGACAAAATTTGGCAATAAAGGAAATATATGCAAGGCAATATAAGGTATATGTATAGCGTGGAAATTGTAATCGTTGCTCGCTCGCTCCGCTCGCTCGTAAAAATTTAGTCCAACCTTACAACCGATCCGACACGTTAGTAAATTTGAAATAAGTCGCCTCCTTATCGAATAACGAATGGAAGAGGGACTGGTTTTAGGTTAGGCTATATTTTTCGAGCGAGCGCAGCGAGCGAGGGACGCGTAAAGGTGTGTCACAAACCAACGGTTTGGCACATAGGGACATTGAAATATTCGCACCAGCCCGAGGAGCCGGAAGTCTTTATCGAATTGCGTACTGACGAAAGTTTACAGTTTATCAATAATTTTACATAATTAGTAATATTTCCACATAGTACAGTGCAACATGTGGTCCGAAATCGCTGACAAAATTAGGCAATAACAGGAAATATATGCAAGGCAATATAAGGTGTATGTATAGCTTGGAAATTGTAATCGTTGCTCGCTCGCTCCGCTCGCTCGTAAAAATCTAGTCCGACCTCGCAACCGATCCGACACGTTAGCAAATTTGAAATAAGTCGCCTCCTTATCGAATAACGAACGCAAGAGGGATTGTCTTTAGGTTAGGCTATAGTTTTCGAGCGAGCGCAGCGAGCGAGGGACGCGTAAAGGTGTGTCACAAACCAACGGCTTGGCACATAGGGACATTGAAATATTCGCACCAGCCCGAGGAGCCGGAAGCCTTTATCGAATTGCGTACTGACGAAAGTTTACAGTTTATCAATAATTTTACATAAATAGTGATATTTCCACATAGTACAGTGCAACATGTGGTCCGATATCGCTCACAAAATTAGGTAATAACAGGAAATATATGCAAGGCAATATAAGGTGTATGTATAGCTTGGAAATTGCAATCGCTGCTCGCTCGCTCCGCTCGCTCGTAAAAATCTAGTCCAACCTCACAACCGATCCGACACGTTAGCAAATTTGAAATTAGTCGCCTCCTTATCGAATAACGAACTCAAGAGGGATTGGTTTTAGGTTAGGCTATAGTTTTCCAGCGAGCGCAGCGAGCGAGGGACGCGTAAAGGTGTGTCACAAACCAACGGTTTGGCACATAGGGACATTGAAATATTCGCACCAGCCCGAGGAACCGCAAGTCTTTATCGAATTGCGTACTGACAAAAGTTTACAGTTTATCAATAGTTTTACATAAATAGTAATAATTCCACATAGTACAGTGCAACGTGTGGTCCGAAATCGCTGACAAAATTAGGCAATAACAGGAAATATATGCAAGGTTATATAAGGTATATGTATAGCTTGGAAATTGTAATCGTTGCTCGCTCGCTCCGCTCGCTCGTAAAAATGTTGTCCGACCTCACAACCGATCCGACACGTTAGCAAATTTGAAATAAGTCGCCTCCTTATCGAATAACGAACGCAAGAGGGATTGGTTCTGGGTTAGGCTATAGTTTTCGAGCGAGCGCAGCGAGCGAGGGACGCGTAAAGGTGTGTCACAAACCAACGGTTTGGCACATAGGGACATTGAAATATTCGCACCAGCCCGAGGAGCCGGAAGTCTTTATCGAATTGCCTACAGACAAAAGTATACAGTTTATTAATAGGTTTACATAAATTGTAATATTTCCACATAGTACAGTGCAACGTGTGGTCCGAAATCGCTGACAAAATTAGGCAATAACAGGAAATATATGCAAGGCAATATAAGGTATATGTATAGCTTGAAATTGTAATCGTTGCTCGCTCGCTCCGCTCGCTCGTAGAAATCTACTCCAACCTCACAACCAATCCGACACGTTAGCAAATTTGAAATAATTCGCCTCCTTATCGAATAACGAACGTAAGAGGGATTGGTTTTAGGTTAGGCTATAGTTTTCGAGGGAGCACAGCGAGCGAGGGACGCGTAAAGGTGTGTCACAAACCAACGGTTTGGCACATAGGGACATTGAAATATTCGCACCATCCCGAGGATCCGGAAGTCTTTATCGAACTGCGTACTGTCCAAAGTTTACAGTTTATCACTAGTTTTACATAAATAGTAATATTTCCACATAGTACAGTGCAACGTGTGGTCCGAAATCGCTGACATAATTAGGCAATAAAGGAAATATATGCAAGGCAATATAAGGTATATGTATAGCGTGGAAATTGTAATCGTTGCTCGCTCGCTCCGCTCGCTCGTAAAAATCTAGTCCAACCTTACAACCGATCCGACACGTTAGTAAATTTGAAATAAGTCGCCTCCTTATCGAATAACGAATGGAAGAGGGACTGGTTTTAGGTTAGGCTATATTTTTCGAGCGAGCGCAGCGAGCGAGGGACGCGTAAAGGTGTGTCACAAACCAACGGTTTGGCACATAGGGACATTGAAATATTCGCACCAGCCCGAGGAGCCGGAAGTCTTTATCGAATTGCGTACTGACGAAAGTTTACAGTTTATCAATAATTTTACATAAATAGTAATATTTCCACATAGTACAGTGCAACATGTGGTCCGAAATCGCTGACAAAATTAGGTAATAACCGGAAATATATGCAAGGCAATATAAGGTGTATGTATAGCTTGGAAATTGTAATCGTTGCTCGCTCGTTCCGCTCGCTCGTAAAAATCTAGTCCGACCTCACAACCGATCCGACACGTTAGCAAATTTGAAATAAGTCGCCTCCTTATCGAATAACGAACGCGAGAGGGATTGTCTTTAGGTTAGGCTATAGTTTTCGAGCGAGCGCAGCGAGCGAGGGACGCGTAAAGGTGTGTCACAAACCAACGGCTTGGCACATAGGGACATTGAAATATTCGCTCCAGCCCGAGGAGCCGGAAGTCTTTATCGAATTGCGTACTGACGAAAGTTTACAGTTTTTCAATAATTTTACATAAATAGTAATATTTCCACATAGTACAGTGCAACATGAGGTCCGATATCGCTCACAAAATTAGGTAATACCCGGAAATATATGCAAGGTAATATAAGGTGTATGTATAGCTTGGAAATTGTAATCGTTGCTCGCTCGCTCCGCTCGCTCGTAAAAATCTAGTCCGACCTCACAACCGATCCGACACGTTAGCAAATTTGAAATTCGTCGCCTCCTTATCGAATAACGAACGCAAGAGGGCTTGGTTTTAGGTTAGACTATAGTTTTAGAGCGAGCGCAGCGAGCGAGGGACGCGTAAAGGTGTGTCACGAACCAACGGTTTGGCACATAGGGACATTGAAATATTCGCACCAGCCCGAGGAACCGCAAGTCTTTATCGAATTGCGTACTGACAAAAGTTTACAGTTTATCAATAGTTTTACATAAATAGTAATAATTCCACATAGTACAGTGCAACGTGTGGTCCGAAATCGCTGACAAAATTAGGCAATAACAGGAAATATATGCAAGGTTATATAAGGTATATGTATAGCTTGGAAATTGTAATCGTTGCTCGCTCGCTCCGCTCGCTCGTAAAAATCTAGTCCGACCTCACAACCGATCCGACACGTTCGCTAATTTGAAATAAGTCGCCTCCTTATCGAATAACGAACGCAAGAGAGATTGGTTTTTGGTTAGGCTATAGTTTTCGAGCGAGCGCAGCGAGCGCGGGAGGCGTAAAGGTGTGTCACAAACCAGCGGTTGGGCACATAGGGACATTGAAATATTCGCACCAGCCCGAGGAGCCGGAAGTCTTTATCGAACTGCGTACTGACAAAAGTTTACAGTTTATCAATAGTTTTACATAAATAGTAATATTTCCACATAGTACAGTGCAACGTGAGGTCCGAAATCGCTGACAAAATTAGGCAATAACAGGAAATATATGCAAGGCAATATAAGGTATATGTATAGCTTGAAATTGTAATCGTTGCTCGCTCGCTCCGCTCGCTCGTGGAAATCTAGTCCAACCTCACAACCGATCCGACACGTTGGCAAATTTGAAATAAGTCGCCTCCTTATCGAATAACGAACGTAAGAGGGATTGGTTTTAGGTTAGGCTATAGTTTTCGAGCGAGCGCAGCGAGCGAGGGACGCGTAAAGGTGTGTCACAAACCAACGGTTTGGCACATAGGGACATTGAAATATTCGCACCAGCCCGAGGAGCCGGAAGTCTTTATCGAATTGCCTACTGACAAAAGTTTACAGTTTATCAATAGTTTTACATAAATAGTATTATTTCCACATAGTACAGTGCAACATGTGGTCCGAAATCGCTCACAAAATTGGGTAATACCCGGAAATATATGCAAGGTAATATAAGGTGTATGTATAGCTTGGAAAATGCAGTCGTTGCTCGCTCGCTCCGCTCGCTCGTAAAAATCTAGTCCGACCTCACAACCGATCCGACACGTTAGCAAATTTGAAATAAGTCGCCTCCTTATCGAATAACGAACGCAAGAGGGATTGGTTTTAGGTTAGGCTATAGTTTTCGAGCGAGCGCAGCGAGCGAGGGACGCATAAAGGTGTGTCACAAACCAACTGTTTGGCACATAGGGACATTGAAATATTCGCACCAGCTCGAGGAACCGCAAGTATTTATCGAATTGCGTACTGACAAAAGTATACAGTTTACCAATAGTTTTACATAAATAGTAATAATTCCACATAGTACAGTGCAACGTGTGGTCCGAAATTGCTGACAAAATTTGGCAATAGCAGGAAATACATGCAAGGCAATATAAGGTATATGTATAGCGTGGAAATTGTAATCGTTGCTCGCTCGCTCCGCTCGCTCGTAAAAATTTAGTCCAACCATACAACCGATCCGACACGTTAGTAAATTTGAAATAAGTCGCCTCCTTATCGAATAACGAATGGAAGAGGGACTGGTTTTAGGTTAGGCTATATTTTTCGAGCGAGCGCAGCGAGCGAGGGACGCGTAAAGGTGTGTCACAAACCAACGGCTTGGCACATAGGGACATTGAAATATTTGCACCAGCCCGAGGAGCCGGAAGTCTTTATCGAATTGCGTACTGACGAAAGTTTACAGTTTACCAATAGTTTTACACAAATAGTAATATTTCCACATAGTACAGTGCAACGTGTGGTCCGAAATCGCTGACAAAATTAGGCAATAACAGGAAATATATGCAAGGCAATATAAGGTGTATGTATAGCTTGGAAATTGTAATCGCAGCTCGCTCGCTCCGCTCGCTCGTAAAAATCTAGTCCGACCTCACAACCGATCCGACACGTTAGCAAATTTGAAATTAGTCGCCTCCTTATCGAATAACGAACTCAAGAGGGATTGGTTTTAGGTTAGTCTATAGTTTTCGAGCGAGCGCAGCGAGCGAGGGACGCGTAAAGGTGTGTCACAAACCAACGGTTTGGCACATAGGGACATTGAAATATTCGCACCAGCTGGAGGAACCGCAAGTATTTATCGAATTGCGTACTGACAAAATTTTACAGTTTACCAATAGTTTTACATAAATAGTAATATTTCCACATAGTACAGTGCAACCTGTAGTCCGAAATTGCTGACAAAATTTGGCAATAACAGGAAATACATGCAAGGCAATATAAGGTATATGTATAGCTTGGAAATTGTAATCGTTGCTCGCTCGCTCCGCTCGCTCGTATAAATCTAGTCCAACCTCACAACCGATCCGACACGTTAGCAAATTTGAAATAAGTCGCCTCCTTATCGAATAACGAACGCAGGAGGGCTTGGTTTTAGGTTAGACTATAGTTTTAGAGCGAGCGCAGCGAGCGAGGGACGCGTAAAGGTGTGTAACAAACCAACGGTTTGGCACATAGGGACATTGAAATATTCGCACCAGCCCGAGGAACCGCAAGTCTTTATCGAATTGCGTACTGACAAAAGTTTACAGTTTATCAATAGTTTTACATAAATAGTAATAATTCCACATAGTACAGTGCAACGTGTGGTCCGAAATCGCTGACAAAATTAGGCAATAACAGGAAATATATGCAAGATTATATAAGGTATATGTATAGCTTGGAAATTGTAATCGTTACTCGCTCGCTCCGCTCGCTCGTAAAAATGTAGTCCGACCACACAACCGATCCGACACGTTAGCAAATTTGAAATAAGTCGCCTCCTTATCGAATAACGAACGCAAGAGGGATTGGTTCTGGGTTAGGGTATAGTTTTCGAGCGAGCGCAGCGAGCGATGGACGCGTAATGGTGTGTCACAAACCAACGGTTTGGCACATAGGGACATTGTTATATTCGCACCATTCCGAGAAGCCGGAAGTCTTTATCGAACTGCGTACTGTCCAAAGTTTACAGTTTATCAATAATTTTACATAAATAGTAATATTTCCACATAGTACAGTGCAACATGTGGTCCGAAATCGCTCACAAAATTAGGCAATAACAGGAAATATATGCAAGGCAATATAAGGTGTATGTATAGCTTGGAAATTGCAATCGTTGCTCGCTCGCTCCGCTCGCTCGTAAAAATCTAGTCCGACCTCACAACCGATCCGACACGTTAGCAAATTTGAAATAAGTCGCCTCCTTCTCGAATAACGAACGCAAGAGGGATTGTCTTTAGGTTAGGCTATAGTTTTCGAGCGAGCGCAGCGAGCGCGGGACGCGTAAAGGTGTGTCACAAACCAATGGCTTGGCACATAGGGACATTGAAATATTCGCACCATCCCGAGGAGCCGGAAGTCTTTATCGAATTGCCCACTGACAAAAGTTTACAGTTTATCAATAGTTTTACATAAATAGTAATATTTCCACATAGTACAGTGCAACATGTGGTCCGATATCGCTCACAAAATTAGGTAATACCCGGAAATATATGCAAGGTAATATAAGGTGTATGTATAGCTTGGAAATTGTAATCGTTGCTCGCTCGCTCCGCTCGCTCGTAAAAATGTAGTCCGACCTCACAACCGATCCGACACGTTAGCAAATTTGAAATAAGTCGCCTCCTTATCGAATAACGAACGCAAGAGGGATTGGTTCTGGGTTAGGCTATATTTTTCGAGCGAGCGCAGCGAGCGAGGGACGCGTAAAGGTGTGTCACAAACCAACGGTTTGGCACATAGGGACATTGAAATATTCGCACCATCCCGAGGAGCCGGAAGTCTTTATCGAATTGCGTACTCACAAAAGTTTACAGTTTACCAACAGTTTTACATAAATAGTAATATTTCCACATAGTACAGTGCAACGTGTGGTCCGAAATTGCTGACAAAATTTGGCAATAACAGGAAATACATGCAAGGCAATATAAGGTATATGTGTAGCTTGGAAATTGTAATCGTTGCTCGCTCGCTCCGCTCGCTCGTATAAATCTAGTCCAACCTCACAACCGATCCGACACGTTAGCAAATTTGAAATAAGTCGCCTCCTTATCGAATAACGAACTCAAGAGGGATTGGTTTTAGGTTAGGCTATAGTTTTCGAGGGAGCGCAGCGAGCGAGGGACGCGTAAAGGTGTGTCACAAACCAACGGTTTGGCACATAGGGACATTGAAATATTCGCACCAGCTCGAGGAACCGCAAGTATTTATCGAATTGCGTACTGACAAAAGTTTACAGTTTACCAACAGTTTCACATAAATAGTAATAATTCCACATAGTACAGTGCAACGTGTGGTCCGAAATTGCTGACAAAATTTGGCAATAAAGGAAATATATGCAAGGCAATATAAGGTATATGTATAGCGTGGAAATTGTAATCGTTGCTCGCTCGCTCCGCTCGCTCGTAAAAATTTAGTCCAACCTTACAACCGATCCGACACGTTAGTAAATTTGAAATAAGTCGCCTCCTTATCGAATAACGAATGGAAGAGGGACTGGTTTTAGGTTAGGCTATATTTTTCGAGCGAGCGCAGCGAGCGAGGGACGCGTAAAGGTGTGTCACAAACCAACGGTTTGGCACATAGGGACATTGAAATATTCGCACCAGCCCGAGGAGCCGGAAGTCTTTATCGAATTGCGTACTGACGAAAGTTTACAGTTTATCAATAATTTTACATAATTAGTAATATTTCCACATAGTACAGTGCAACATGTGGTCCGATATCGCTCACAAAATTAGGTAATACCCGGAAATATATGCAAGGTAATATAAGGTGTATGTATAGCTTGGAAATTGCAATCGTAGCTCGCTCGCTCCGCTCGCTCGTAAAAATCTAGTCCGACCTCGCAACCGATCCGACACGTTAGCAAATTTGAAATAAGTCGCCTCCTTATCGAATAACGAACGCAAGAGGGATTGTCTTTAGGTTAGGCTATAGTTTTCGAGCGAGCGCAGCGAGCGAGGGACGCGTAAAGGTGTGTCACAAACCAACGGCTTGGCACATAGGGACATTGAAATATTCGCACCAGCCCGAGGAGCCGGAAGCCTTTATCGAATTGCGTACTGACGAAAGTTTACAGTTTATCAATAATTTTACATAAATAGTGATATTTCCACATAGTACAGTGCAACATGTGGTCCGATATCGCTGACAAAATTAGGCAATAACAGGAAATATATGCAAGGCAATATAAGGTGTATGTATAGCTTGGAAATTGTAATCGCTGCTCGCTCGCTCCGCTCGCTCGTAAAAATCTAGTCCGACCTCACAACCGATCCGACACGTTAGCAAATTTGAAATTAGTCGCCTCCTTATCGAATAACGAACGCAAGAGGGATTGGTTTTAGGTTAGGCTATAGTTTTCCAGCGAGCGCAGCGAGCGAGGGACGCGTAAAGGTGTGTCACGAACCAACGGTTTGGCACATAGGGACATTGAAATATTCGCACCAGCCCGAGGAACCGCAAGTCTTTATCGAATTGCGTACTGACAAAAGTTTACAGTTTATCAATAGTTTTACATAAATAGTAATAATTCCACATAGTACAGTGCAACGTGTTTTCCGAAATCACTGACAAAATTAGGCAATAACAGGAAATATATGCAAGATTATATAAGGTATATGTATAGCTTGGAAATTGTAATCGTTGCTCGCTCGCTCCGCTCGCTCGTAAAAATGTTGTCCGACCTCACAACCGATCCGACACGTTAGCAAATTTGAAATAAGTCGCCTCCTTATCGAATAACGAACGCAAGAGGGATTGGTTCTGGGTTAGGCTATAGTTTTCGAGCGAGCGCAGCGAGCGAGGGACGCGTAAAGGTGTGTCACAAACCAACGGTTTGGCACATAGGGACATTGAAATATTCGCACCAGCCTGAGGAGCCGGAAGTCTTTATCGAACTGCGTACTGACAAAAGTTTACAGTTTATCAATAGAATTACATAAATTGTAATATTTCCACATAGTACAGTGCAACGTGTGGTCCGAAATCGCTGACAAAATTAGGCAATAACAGGAAATATATGCAAGGCAATATAAGGTATATGTATAGCTTGAAATTGTAATCGTTGCTCGCTCGCTCCGCTCGCTCGTAGAAATCTACTCCAACCTCACAACCAATCCGACACGTTAGCAAATTTGAAATAATTCGCCTCCTTATCGAATAACGAACGTAAGAGGGATTGGTTTTAGGTTAGGCTATAGTTTTCGAGCGAGCACAGCGAGCGAGGGACGCGTAAAGGTGTGTCACAAACCAACGGTTTGGCACATAGGGACATTGAAATATTCGCACCATCCCGAGGAGCCGGAAGTCTTTATCGAACTGCGTACTGTCCAAAGTTTACAGTTTATCACTAGTTTTACATAAATAGTAATATTTCCACATAGTACAGTGCAACGTGTGGTCCGAAATCGCTGACATAATTAGGCAATAAAGGAAATATATGCAAGGCAATATAAGGTATATGTATAGCGTGGAAATTGTAATCGTTGCTCGCTCGCTCCGCTCGCTCGTAAAAATTTAGTCCAACCTTACAACCGATCCGACACGTTAGTAAATTTGAAATAAGTCGCCTCCTTATCGAATAACGAATGGAAGAGGGACTGGTTTTAGGTTAGGCTATATTTTTCGAGCGAGCGCAGCGAGCGAGGGACGCGTAAAGGTGTGTCACAAACCAACGGTTTGGCACATAGGGACATTGAAATATTCGCACCAGCCCGAGGAGCCGGAAGTCTTTATCGAATTGCGTACTGACGAAAGTTTACAGTTTATCAATAATTTTACATAAATAGTAATATTTCCACATAGTACAGTGCAACATGTGGTCCGAAATCGCTCACAGAATTAGGCTATAACCGGAAATATATGCAAGGCAATATAAGGTATATGTATAGCTTGGAAATTGCAATCGTTGCTCGCTCGTTCCGCTCGCTCGTAAAAATCTAGTCCGACCTCACAACCGATCCGACACGTTAGCAAATTTGAAATAAGTCGCCTCCTTATCGAATAACGAACGCGAGAGGGATTGTCTTTAGGTTAGGCTATAGTTTTCGAGCGAGCGCAGCGAGCGAGGGACGCGTAAAGGTGTGTCACAAACCAACGGCTTGGCACATAGGGACATTGAAATATTCGCTCCAGCCCGAGGAGCCGGAAGTCTTTATCGAATTGCGTACTGACGAAAGTTTACAGTTTTTCAATAGTTTTACATAAATAGTATTATTTCCACATAGTACAGTGCAACATGTGGTCCGATATCGCTCACAAAATTAGGTAATACCCGGAAATATATGCAAGGTAATATAAGGTGTATGTATAGCTTGGAAATTGTAATCGCTGCTCGCTCGCTCCGCTCGCTCGTAAAAATCTAGTCCGACCTCACAACCGATCCGACACGTTAGCAAATTTGAAATTCGTCGCCTCCTTATCGAATAACGAACGCAAGAGGGCTTGGTTTTAGGTTAGACTATAGTTTTAGAGCGAGCGCAGCGAGCGAGGGACGCGTAAAGGTGTGTCACGAACCAACGGTTTGGCACATAGGGACATTGAAATATTCGCACCAGCCCGAGGAACCGCAAGTCTTTATCGAATTGCGTACTGACAAAAGTTTACAGTTTATCAATAGTTTTACATAAATAGTAATAATTCCACATAGTACAGTGCAACGTGTTTTCCGAAATCGCTGACAAAATTAGGCAATAACAGGAAATATATGCAAGGTTATATAAGGTATATGTATAGCTTGGAAATTGTAATCGTTGCTCGCTCGCTCCGCTCGCTCGTAAAAATGTAGTCCGACCTCACAACCGATCCGACACGTTAGCAAATTTGAAATAAGTCGCCTCCTTATCGAATAACGAACGCAAGAGAGATTGGTTCTGGGTTAGGCTATAGTTTTCGAGCGAGCGCAGCGAGCGAGGGACGCGTAAAGGTGTGTCACAAACCAACGGTTTGGCACATAGGGACATTGTAATATTCGCAGCAGCCCGAGAACCGGAAGTCTTTATCGAATTGCCTACAGACAAAAGTAGACAGTTTATCAATAGATTTACATAAATTGTAATATTTCCACATAGAACAGTGCAACGTGAGGTCCGACATCGCTCACAAAATTAGGCAATAACAGGAAATATATGCAAGGCAATATAAGGTATATGTATAGCTTGAAATTGTAATCGTTGCTCGCTCGCTCCGCTCGCTCGTAGAAATCTAGTCCAACCTCACAACCGATCCGACACGTTGGCAAATTTGAAATAAGTCGCCTCCTTATCGAATAACGAACGTAAGAGGGATTGGTTTTAGGTTAGGCTATAGTTTTCGAGCGAGCGCAGCGAGCGAGGGACGCGTAAAGGTGTGTCACAAACCAACGGTTTGGCACATAGGGACATTGAAATATTCGCACCAGCCCGAGGAGCCGGAAGTCTTTATCGAATTGCGTACTGACGAAAGTTTACAGTTTATCAATAGTTTTACATAAATAGTATTATTTCCACATAGTACAGTGCAACATGTGGTCCGAAATCGCTCACAAAATTGGGTAATAGCCGGAAATATATGCAAGGTAATATAAGGTGTATGTATAGCTTGGAAAATGCAGTCGTTGCTCGCTCGCTCCGCTCGCTCGTAAAAATCTTGTCCGACCTCACAACCGATCCGACACGTTAGCAAATTTGAAATAAGTCGCCTCCTTATCGAATAACGAACGCAAGAGGGATTGGTTTTAGGTTAGGCTATAGTTTTCGAGCGAGCGCAGCGAGCGAGGGACGCATAAAGGTGTGTCACAAACCAACTGTTTGGCACATAGGGACATTGAAATATTCGCACCAGCTCGAGGAACCGCAAGTATTTATCGAATTGCGTACTGACAAAAGTATACAGTTTACCAATAGTTTTACATAAATAGTAATAATTCCACATAGTACAGTGCAACGTGTGGTCCGAAATTGCTGACAAAATTTGGCAATAGCAGGAAATACATGCAAGGCAATATAAGGTATATGTATAGCGTGGAAATTGTAATCGTTGCTCGCTCGCTCCGCTCGCTCGTAAAAATTTAGTCCAACCATACAACCGATCCGACACGTTAGTAAATTTGAAATAAGTCGCCTCCTTATCGAATAACGAATGGAAGAGGGACTGGTTTTAGGTTAGGCTATATTTTTCGAGCGAGCGCAGCGAGCGAGGGACGCGTAAAGGTGTGTCACAAACCAACGGCTTGGCACATAGGGACATTGAAATATTTGCACCAGCCCGAGGAGCCGGAAGTCTTTATCGAATTGCGTACTGACGAAAGTTTACAGTTTACCAATAGTTTTACACAAATAGTAATATTTCCACATAGTACAGTGCAACGTGTGGTCCGAAATCGCTGACAAAATTAGGCAATAACAGGAAATATATGCAAGGCAATATAAGGTGTATGTATAGCTTGGAAATTGTAATCGCAGCTCGCTCGCTCCGCTCGCTCGTAAAAATCTAGTCCGACCTCACAACCGATCCGACACGTTAGCAAATTTGAAATTAGTCGCCTCCTTATCGAATAACGAACTCAAGAGGGATTGGTTTTAGGTTAGTCTATAGTTTTCGAGCGAGCGCAGCGAGCGAGGGACGCGTAAAGGTGTGTCACAAACCAACGGTTTGGCACATAGGGACATTGAAATATTCGCACCAGCTGGAGGAACCGCAAGTATTTATCGAATTGCGTACTGACAAAATTTTACAGTTTACCAATAGTTTTACATAAATAGTAATATTTCCACATAGTACAGTGCAACCTGTAGTCCGAAATTGCTGACAAAATTTGGCAATAACAGGAAATACATGCAAGGCAATATAAGGTATATGTATAGCTTGGAAATTGTAATCGTTGCTCGCTCGCTCCGCTCGCTCGTATAAATCTAGTCCAACCTCACAACCGATCCGACACGTTAGCAAATTTGAAATAAGTCGCCTCCTTATCGAATAACGAACGCAAGAGGGCTTGGTTTTAGGTTAGACTATAGTTTTAGAGCGAGCGCAGCGAGCGAGGGACGCGTAAAGGTGTGTAACAAACCAACGGTTTGGCACATAGGGACATTGAAATATTCGCACCAGCCCGAGGAACCGCAAGTCTTTATCGAATTGCGTACTGACAAAAGTTTACAGTTTATCAATAGTTTTACATAAATAGTAATAATTCCACATAGTACAGTGCAACGTGTGGTCCGAAATCGCTGACAAAATTAGGCAATAACAGGAAATATATGCAAGATTATATAAGGTATATGTATAGCTTGGAAATTGTAATCGTTACTCGCTCGCTCCGCTCGCTCGTAAAAATGTAGTCCGACCACACAACCGATCCGACACGTTAGCAAATTTGAAATAAGTCGCCTCCTTATCGAATAACGAACGCAAGAGGGATTGGTTCTGGGTTAGGGTATAGTTTTCGAGCGAGCGCAGCGAGCGATGGACGCGTAATGGTGTGTCACAAACCAACGGTTTGGCGCATAGGGACATTGTTATATTCGCGCCATTCCGAGAAGCCGGAAGTCTTTATCGAACTGCGTACTGTCCAAAGTTTACAGTTTATCAATAATTTTACATAAATAGTAATATTTCCACATAGTACAGTGCAACATGTGGTCCGATATCGCTCACAAAATTAGGTAATACCCGGAAATATATGCAAGGTAATATAAGGTGTATGTATAGCTTGGAAATTGTAATCGTTGCTCGCTCGCTCCGCTCGCTCGTAAAAATCTAGTCCAACCTCACAACCGATCCGACACGTTAGCAAATTTGAAATAAGTCGCCTCCTTCTCGAATAACGAACGCAAGAGGGATTGTCTTTAGGTTAGGCTATAGTTTTCGAGCGAGCGCAGCGAGCGCGGGACGCGTAAAGGTGTGTCACAAACCAATGGCTTGGCACATAGGGACATTGAAATATTCGCACCAGCCCGAGGAGCCGGAAGTCTTTATCGAATTGCCTACTGACAAAGGTGTATAGTTTATCAATAGTTTTACATAAATAGTAATATTTCCACATAGTACAGTGCAACATGTGGTCCGATATCGCTCACAAAATTAGGTAATAACACTCGGAAATATATGCAAGGTAATATAAGGTGTATGTATAGCTTGGAAATTGCAATCGTAGCTCGCTCGCTCCGCTCGCTCGTAAAAATGTAGTCCGACCTCACAACCGATCCGACACGTTAGCAAATTTGAAATAAGTCGCCTCCTTATCGAATAACGAACGCAAGAGGGATTGGTTCTGGGTTAGGCTATATTTTTCGAGCGAGCGCAGCGAGCGAGGGACGCGTAAAGGTGTGTCACAAACCAACGGTTTGGCACATAGGGACATTGAAATATTCGCACCATCCCGAGGAGCCGGAAGTCTTTATCGAATTGCGTACTCACAAAAGTTTACAGTTTACCAACAGTTTTACATAAATAGTAATATTTCCACATAGTACAGTGCAACGTGTGGTCCGAAATTGCTGACAAAATTTGGCAATAACAGGAAATATATGCAAGGCAATATAAGGTATATGTGTAGCATGGAAATTGTAATCGTTGGTCGCTCGCTCCGCTCGCTCGTATAAATCTAGTCCAACCTCACAACCGATCCGACACGTTAGCAAATTTGAAATAAGTCGCCTCCTTATCGAATAACGAACGTAAGAGGGATTGGTTTTAGGTTAGGCTATAGTTTTCGAGGGAGCACAGCGTGCGAGGGACGCGTAAAGGTGTGTCACAAACCAACGGTTTGGCACATAGGGACATTGAAATATTCGCACCATCCCGAGGAGCCGGAAGTCTTTATCGAACTGCGTACTGTCCAAAGTTTACAGTTTATCACTAGTTTTACATAAATAGTAATATTTCCACATAGTACAGTGCAACGTGTGGTCCGAAATCGCTGACATAATTAGGCAATAAAGGAAATATATGCAAGGCAATATAAGGTATATGTATAGCGTGGAAATTGCAATCGTTGCTCGCTCGCTCCGCTCGCTCGTAAAAATCTAGTCCAACCTTACAACCGATCCGACACGTTAGTAAATTTGAAATAAGTCGCCTCCTTATCGAATAACGAACGCAAGAGGGATTGGTTCTGGGTTAGGCTATATTTTTCGAGCGAGCGCAGCGAGCGAGGGACGCGTAAAGGTGTGTCACAAACCAACGGTTTGGCACATAGGGACATTGAAATATTCGCACCATCCCGAGGAGCCGGAAGTCTTTATCGAACTGCGTACTGTCCAAAGTTTACAGTTTATCACTAGTTTTACATAAATAGTAATATTTCCACATAGTACAGTGCAACGTGTGGTCCGAAATCGCTGACAAAATTAGGCAATAACAGGAAATATATGCAAGGCAATATGAGGTGTATGTATAGCTTGGAAATTGTAATCGTTGCTCGCTCGCTCCGCTCGCTCGTAAAAATCTAGTCCGACTTCACAACCGATCCGACACGTTAGCAAATTTGAAATAAGTCGCCTCCTTATCGAATAACCAACTCAAGAGGGATTGGTTTTAGGTTAGGCTATAGTTTTCGAGCGAGCGCAGCGAGCGAGGGACGCGTAAAGGTGTGTCACAAACCAACGGTTTGGCACATAGGGACATTGAAATATTCGCACCAGCTCGAGGAACCGCAAGCATTTATCGAATTGCGTACTGACAAAAGTTTACAGTTTACCAACAGTTTTACATGAATAGTAATAATTCCACAAAGTACAGTGCAACGTGTGGTCCGAAATTGCTGACAAAATTTGGCAATAACAGGAAATACATGCAAGGCAATATAAGGTATATGTATAGCTTGGAAATTGTAATCGTTGCTCGCTCGCTCCGCTCGCTCGTATAAATCTAGTCCAACCTCACAACCGATCCGACACGTTAGCAAATTTGAAATAAGTCGCCTCCTTATCGAATAACGAACGTAAGAGGGATTGGTTTTAGGTTAGGCTATAGTTTTCGAGCGAGCGCAGCGAGCGAGGGACGCGTAAAGGTGTGTCACAAACCAACGGTTTGGCACATAGGGACATTGAAATATTCGCACCAGCCCGAGGAGCCGGAAGTCTTTATCGAATTGCGTACTGACGAAAGTTTACAGTTTATCAATAATTTTACATAAATAGTAATATTTCCACATAGTACAGTGCAACATGTGGTCCGAAATCGCTGACAAAATTAGGCAATAACAGGAAATATATGCAAGGCAATATAAGGTGTATGTATAGCTTGGAAATTGTAATCGTTGCTCGCTCGCTCCGCTCGCTCGTAAAAATCTAGTCCGACCTCACAACCGATCCGCCACGTTAGCAAATTTGAAATAAGTCGCCTCCTTCTCGAATAACGAACGCAAGAGGGATTGTCTTTAGGTTAGGCTATAGTTTTCGAGCGAGCGCAGCGAGCGCGGGACGCGTAAAGGTGTGTCACAAACCAATGGCTTGGCACATAGGGACATTGAAATATTCGCACCAGCCCGAGGAGCCGGAAGTCTTTATCGAATTGCGTACTGACGAAAGTTTACAGTTTATCAATAATTTTACATAAATAGTAATATTTCCACATAGTACAGTGCAACATGTGGTCCGATATCGCTGACAAAATTAGGCAATAACAGGAAATATATGCAAGGCAATATAAGGTGTATGTATAGCTTGGAAATTGTAATCGCTGCTCGCTCGCTCCGCTCGCTCGTAAAAATGTAGTCCGACCTCACAACCGATCCGACACGTTAGCAAATTTGAAATAAGTCGCCTCCTTATCGAATAACGAACGCAAGAGGGATTGGTTCTGGGTTAGGCTATAGTTTTCGAGCGAGCGCAGCGAGCGAGGGACGCGTAAAGGTGTGTCACAAACCAACGGTTTGGCACATAGGGACATTGAAATATTCGCACCAGCCCGAGGAGCCGGAAGTCTTTATCGAACTGCGTACTGACAAAAGTTTACAGTTTATCAATAGTTTTACATAACAAGTAATATTTCCACATGGTACAGTCCAACGTGTGGTCCGAAATCGCTGACAAAATTAGGCAATAACAGGAAATATATGCAAGGCAATATATGGTATATGTATAGCTTCGAAATTGTAATCGTTGCTCGCTCGCTCCGCTCGCTCGTAAAAATCTAGTCCGACCTCACAACCGATCCGACACGTTAGCAAATTTGAAATTAGTCGCCTCCTTATCGAATAACGAACTCAAGAGGGATTGGTTTTAGGTTAGGCTATAGTTTTCGAGCGAGCGCAGCGAGCGAGGGACGCGTAAAGGTGTGTCACAAACCAACGGTTTGGCACATAGGGACATTGAAATATTCGCACCAGCTCGAGGAACCGGAAGTCTTTATTGAACTGCGTACTGTCCAAAGTTTACAGTTTATCACTAGTTTTACATAAATAGTAATATTTCCACATAGTACAGTGCAACGTGTGGTCCGAAATCGCTGACATAATTAGGCAATAAAGGAAATATATGCAAGGCAATATAAGGTATATGTATAGCGTGGAAATTGTAATCGTTGCTCGCTCGCTCCGCACGCTCGTAAAAAGCTAGTCCAACCTTACAACCGATCCGACACGTTAGTAAATTTGAAATAAGTCGCCTCCTTATCGAATAACGAATGGAAGAGGGACTGGTTTTAGGTTAGGCTATATTTTTCGAGCGAGCGCAGCGAGCGAGGGACGCGTAAAGGTGTGTCACAAACCAACGGTTTGGCACATAGGGACATTGGAATATTCGCACCAGCCCGAGGAGCCGGAAGTCTTTATCGAATTGCGTACTGACGAAAGTTTACAGTTTATCAATAATTTTACATAAATAGTAATATTTCCACATAGTACAGTGCAACGTCTGGTCCGAAATTGCAGACAAAAGTTGGCAATAACAGGAAATACATGCAAGGCAATATAAGGTATATGTATAGCGTGGAAATTGTAATTGTTGCTCGCTCGCTCCGCTCGCTCGTAAAAATCTAGTCCAACCTTACAACCGATCCGACACGTTAGTAAATTTGAAATAAGTCGCCTCCTTATCGAATAACGAATGCAAGAGGGACTGGTTTTAGGTTAGGCTATATTTTTCGAGCGAGCGCAGCGAGCGAGGGACGCGCAAAGGTGTGTCACAAACCAACGGTTTGGCACATAGGGACATTGAAATATTCGCACCAGCCCGAGGAGCCGGAAGTCTTTATCGAATTGCGTACTGACGAAAGTTTAGAGTTTATCAATAATTTTACATAAATAGTAATAATTCCACATAGTACAGTGCAACATGTGGTCCGAAATCGCTGACAAAATTAGGCAATAACAGGAAATATATGCAAGGCAATATAAGGTGTATGTATAGCTTGGAAATTGTAATCGTTGCTCGCTCGCTCCGCTCGCTCGTAAAAATCTAGTCCGACTTCACAACCGATCCGACACGTTAGCAAATTTGAAATAAGTCGCCTCCTTATCGAATAACGAACGCAAGAGGGATTGTCTTTAGGTTAGGCTATAGTTTTCGAGCGAGCGCAGCGAGCGAGGGACGCGTAAAGGTGTGTCACAAACCAACGGCTTGGCACATAGGGACATTGAAATATTCGCAACAGCCCGAGGAGCCGGAAGTCTTTATCGAATTGCGTACTGACGAAAGTTTACAGTTTACCAATAGTTTTACATAAATAGTAATATTTCCACGTAGTACAGTGCAACGTGTGGTCCGAAATTGCTGACAAAAGTTGGCAATAACAGGAAATACATGCAAGGCAATATAAGGTATATGTATAGCGTGGAAATTGTAATCGTTGCTCGCTCGCTCCGCTCGCTCGTAAAAATCAAGTCCAACCTTACAACCGATCCGACACGTTAGTAAATTTGAAATAAGTCGCCTCCTTATCGAATAACGAATGCAAGAGGGACTGGTTTTAGGATAGGCTATATTTTTCGAGCGAGCGCAGCGAGCGAGGGACGCGTAAAGGTGTGTCACAAACCAACGGTTTGGCACATAGGGACATTGAAATATTCGCACCAGCCCGAGGAGCCGGAAGTCTTTATCGAATTGCGTACTGACGAAAGTTTACAATTTACCAATAGTTTTACATAAATAGTAATATTTCCACATAGTACAGTGCAACATGTGGTCCGAAATCGCTGACAAAATTAGGCAATAACAGGAAATATATGCAAGGCAATATAAGGTGTATGTATAGCTTGGAAATTGTAATCGCTGCTCGCTCGCTCCGCTCGATCGTAAAAATCTAGTCCGACCTCACAACCGATCCGACACGTTAGCAAATTTGAAATTAGTCGCCTCCTTATCGAATAACGAACGTAAGAGGGATTGGTTTTAGGTTAGGCTATAGTTTTCGAGGGAGCACAGCGAGCGAGGGACGCGTAAAGTTGTGTCACAATCCAACGGTTTGGCACATAGGGACATTGAAATATTCGCACCATCCCGAGGAGCCGGAAGTCTTTATCGAACAGCGTACTTTCCAAAGTTTACAGTTTATCACTAGTTTTACATAAATAGTAATATTTCCACATAGTACAGTGCAACGTGTGGTCCGAAATTGCAGACAAAAGTTGGCAATAACAGGAAATACATGCAAGGCAATATAAGGTATATGTATAGCGTGGAAATTATAATTGTTGCTCGCTCGCTCCGCTCGCTCGTAAAAATCTAGTCCAACCTTACAACCGATCCGACACGTTAGTAAATTTGAAATAAGTCGCCTCCTTATCGAATAACGAATGCAAGAGGGACTGGTTTTAGGTTAGGCTATATTTTTCGAGCGAGCGCAGCGAGCGAGGGACGCGTAAAGGTGTGTCACAAACCAACGGTTTGGCACATAGGGACATTGAAATATTCGCACCAGCCCGAGGAGCCGGAAGTCTTTATCGAATTGCGTACTGACGAAAGTTTACAGTTTATCAATAATTTTACATAAATAGTAATAATTCCACATAGTACAGTGCAACATGTGGTCCGAAATCGCTGACAAAATTAGGCAATAACAGGAAATATATGCAAGGCAATATAAGGTGTATGTATAGCTTGGAAATTGTAATCGTTGCTCGCTCGCTCCGCTCGCTCGTAAAAATCTAGTGCGACTTCACAACCGATCCGACACGTTAGCAAATTTGAAATAAGTCGCCTCCTTATCGAATAACGAACGCAAGAGGGATTGTCTTTAGGTTAGGCTATAGTTTTCGAGCGAGCGCAGCGAGCGAGTGACGCGTAAAGTTGTGTCACAAACCAACGGTTTGGCACATAGGGACATTGAAATATTCGCACCATCCCGAGGAGCCGGAAGTCTTTATCGAACAGCGTACTGTCCAAAGTTTACAGTTTATCACTAGTTTTACATAAATAGTAATATTTCCACATAGTACAGTGCAACATGTGGTCCGAAATTGCTGATAAAATTTGGCAATAACAGGAAATACATGCAAGGCAATATAAGGTATATGTATAGCTTGGAAATTGTAATCGTTGCTCGCTCGCGCCGCTCGCTCGTATAAATCTAGTCCAACCTCACAACCGATCCGACACGTTAGCAAATTTGAAATAAGTCGCCTCCTTATCGAATAACGAACGTAAGAGGGATTGGTTTTAGGTTAGGCTATAGTTTTCGAGGGAGCACAGCGAGCGAGGGACGCGTAAAGTTGTGTCACAAACCAACGGTTTGGCACATAGGGACATTGAAATATTCGCACCATCCCGAGGAGCCGGAAGTCTTTATCGAACAGCGTACTGTCCAAAGTTTACAGTTTATCACTAGTTTTACATAAATAGTAATATTTCCACATAGTACAGTGCAACGTGTGGTCCGAAATTGCAGACAAAAGTTGGCAATAACAGGAAATACATGCAAGGCAATATAAGGTATATGTATAGCGTGGAAATTGTAATTGTTGCTCGCTCGCTCCGCTCGCTCGTAAAAATCTAGTCCAACCTTACAACCGATCCGACACGTTAGTAAATTTGAAATAAGTCGCCTCCTTATCGAATAACGAATGCAAGAGGGACTGGTTTTAGGTTAGGCTATATTTTTCGAGCGAGCGCAGCGAGCGAGGGACGCGTAAAGGTGTGTCACAAACCAACGGTTTGGCACATAGGGACATTGAAATATTCGCACCAGCCCGAGGAGCCGGAAGTCTTTATCGAATTGCGTACTGACGAAAGTTTACAGTTTATCAATAATTTTACATAAATAGTACTAATTCCACATAGTACAGTGCAACATGTGGTCCGAAATCGCTGACAAAATTAGGCAATAACAGGAAATATATGCAAGGCAATATAAGGTGTATGTATAGCTTGGAAATTGTAATCGTTGCTCGCTCGCTCCGCTCGCTCGTAAAAATCTAGTCCGACTTCACAACCGTTCCGACACGTTAGCAAATTTGAAATAAGTCGCCTCCTTATCGAATAACGAACGCAAGAGGGATTGTCTTTAGGTTAGGCTATAGTTTTCGAGCGAGCGCAGCGAGCGAGGGACGCGTAAAGGTGTGTCACAAACCAACGGCTTGGCACATAGGGACATTGAAATATTCGCACCAGCCCGAGGAGCCGGAAGTCTTTATCGAATTGCGTACTGACGAAAGTTTACAGTTTATCAATAATTTTACATAAATAGTAATATTTCCACATAGTACAGTGCAACATGTGGTCCGAAATCGCTGACAAAATTAGGCAATAACAGGAAATATATACAAGGCAATATAAGGTGTATGTATAGCTTGGAAATTGTAATCGCTGCTCGCTCGCTCCGCTCGCTCGTAAAAATCTAGTCCGACCTCACAACCGATCCGACACGTTAGCAAATTTGAAATCAGTGGCCTCCTTATCGAATAACGAACTCAAGAGGGATTGGTTTTAGGTTAGGCTATAGTTTTCGAGGGAGCACAGCGAGCGAGGGACGCGTAAAGGTGTGTCACAAACCAACGGTTTGGCACATAGGGACATTGAAATATTCGCACCAGCCCGAGGAGCCGGAAGTCTTTATCGAATTGCGTACTGACGAAAGTTTAGAGTTTATCAATAATTTTACATAAATAGTAATAATTCCACATAGTACAGTGCAACATGTGGTCCGAAATCGCTGACAAAATTAGGCAATAACAGGAAATATATGCAAGGCAATATAAGGTGTATGTATAGCTTGGAAATTGTAATCGTTGCTCGCTCGCTCCGCTCGCTCGTATAAATCTAGTCCAACCTCACAACCAATCCGACACGTTAGCAAATTTGAAATAAGTCGCCTCCTTATCGAATAACGAACGTAAGAGGGATTGGTTTTAGGTTAGGCTATAGTTTTCGAGGGAGCACAGCGAGCGAGGGACGCGTAAAGGTGTGTCACAAAGCAACGGTTTGGCACATAGGGACATTGAAATATTCGCACCATCCCGAGGAGCCGGAAGTCTTTATCGAACTGCGTACTGTCCAAAGTTTACAGTTTATCACTAGTTTTACATAAATAGTAATATTTCCACATAGTACAGTGCAACGTGTGGTCCGAAATCGCTGACATAATTAGGCAATAAAGGATATATATGCAAGGCAATATAAGGTATATGTATAGCGTGGAAATTGTAATCGTTGCTCGCTTGCTCCGCTCGCTCGTAAAAATCTAGTCCAACCTTACAACCAATCCGACACGTTAGTAAATTTGAAATAAGTCGTCTCCTTATCGAATAACGAATGGAAGAGGGATTGGTTTTAGGTTAGGCTATAGTTTTCGAGCGAGCGCAGCGAGCGAGGGACGCGTAAAGGTGTGTCACAAACCAACGGTTTGGCACATAGGGACATTGAAATATTCGCACCAGCTCGAGGAACCGCAAGTCTTTATCGAATTGCGTACTGACGAAAGTTTACAGTTTATCAATAATTTTACATAAATAGTAATATTTCCACATAGTACAGTGCAACATGTGGTCCGAAATCGCTGACAAAATTAGGCAATAACAGGAAATATATGCAAGGCAATATAAGGTGTATGTATAGCTGGGAAATTGTAATCGTTGCTCGCTCGCTCCGCTCGCTCGTAAAAATCTAGTGCGACCTCACAACCGATCCGACACGTTAGCAAATTTGAAATAAGTCGCCTCCTTATCGAAATACGGTCGCATGAGGGATAGGCTTTAGGTTAGGCTACAGTTTTCGAGCGATCGCAGCGAGCGAGGGACGCGTAAAGGTGTGTCACAAACCAACCGGTTGGCACATAGGGACATTGAAATATTCGCACCAGCCCGAGGAGCCGGAAGTCTTTATCGAATTGCGTACTGACGAAAGTTTACAGTTTATCAATAATTTTACATAAATAGTAATATTTCCACATAGTACAGTGCCACATGTGGTCCCAAATCGCTGACAAAATTAGGCAATAACAGGAAATATATGCAAGGCAATATAAGGTGTATGTATAGCTTGGAAATTGTAATCGCTGCTCGCTCGCTCCGCTCGCTCGTAAAAATCTAGTCCGACCTCACAACCGATCCGACACGTTAGCAAATTTGAAATTAGTGGCCTCCTTATCGAATAACGAACTCAAGAGGGATTGGTTTTAGGTTAGGCTATAGTTTTCGAGCGAGCGCAGCGAGCGAGGGACGCGTAAAGGTGTGTCACAAACCAACGGTTTGGCACATAGGGACATTGAAATATTCGCACCAGCTCGTGGAACCGCAAGTATTTATCGAATTGCGTACTGACAAAAGTTTACAGTTTACCAATAGTTTTACATAAATAGTAATATTTCCACATAGTACAGTGCAACGTGTGGTCCGAAATTTCTGACAAAATTTGGCAATAACAGGAAATACATGCAAGGCAATATAAGGTATATGTATAGCTTGGAAATTGTAATCGTTGCTCGCTCGCTCGTATAAATCTAGTCCAACCTCACAACCGATCCGACACGTTAGCAAATTTGAAATAAGTCGCCTCCTTATCGAATAACGAACGCAAGAGGGCTTGGTTTTAGGTTAGACTATAGTTTTAGAGCGAGCGCAGCGAGCGAGGGACGCGTAAAGGTGTGTCACTAACCAACGGTTTGGCACATAGGGACATTGAAATATTCGCACCAGCTCGTGGAACCGCAAGTACTTATCGAATTGCGTACTGACAAAAGTTTACAGTTTACCAATAGTTTTACATAAATAGTAATATTTCCACATAGTACAGTGCAACGTGTGGTCCGAAATTTCTGACAAAATTTGGCAATAACAGGAAATACATGCAAGGCAATATAAGGTATATGTATAGCTTGGAAATTGTAATCGTTGCTCGCTCGCTCCGCTCGCTCGTATAAATCTAGTCCAACCTCACAACCGATCCGACACGTTAGCAAATTTGAAATAAGTCGCCTCCTTATCGAATAACGAACGCAAGAGGGCTTGGTTTTAGGTTAGACTATAGTTTTAGAGCGAGCGCAGCGAGCGAGGGACGCGTAAAGGTGTGTCACAAACCAACGGCTTGGCACATAGGGACATTGAAATATTCGCACCAGCCCGAGGAACCGGAAGTCTTTATCGAATTGCGTACTGACGAAAGTTTACAGTTTATCAATAATTTTACATAAATAGTAATATTTCCACATAGTACAGTGCAACATGTGGTCCGAAATCGCTGACAAAATTAGGCAATAACAGGAAATATATGCAAGGCAATATAAGGTGTATGTATAGCTGGGAAATTGTAATCGTTGCTCGCTCGCTCCGCTCGCTCGTGAAAATCTAGTCCGACCTCACAACCGATCCGACACGTTAGCAAATTTGAAATATGTCGCCTCCTTATCGAATAACGAACGCAAGAGGGATTGTCTTTAGGTTAGGCTACAGTTTTCGAGCGAGCGCAGCGAGCGAGGTACGCGTAAAGGTGTGTCACAAACCAACGGCTTGGCACATAGGGACATTGAAATATTCGCACCAGCCCGAGGAGCCGGAAGTCTTTATCGAATTGCGTACTGACGAAAGTTTACAGTTTATCAATAATTTTACATAAATAGTAATATTTCCACATAGTACAGTGCAACATGTGGTCCGAAATCGCTGACAAAATTAGGCAATAACAGGAAATATATACAAGGCAATATAAGGTGTATGTATAGCTTGGAAATTGTAATCGCTGCTCGCTCGCTCCGCTCGCTCGTAAAAATCTAGTCCGACCTCACAACCGATCCGACACGTTAGCAAATTTGAAATTAGTGGCCTCCTTATCGAATAACGAACTCAAGAGGGATTGGTTTTAGGTTAGGCTATAGTTTTCGAGCGAGCGCAGCGAGCGAGGGACGCGTAAAGGTGTGTCACAAACCAACGGTTCGGCACATAGGGACATTGAAATATTCGCACCAGCTCGTGGAACCGCAAGTATTTATCGAATTGCGTACTGACAAAAGTTTACAGTTTACCAATAGTTTTACATAAATAGTAATATTTCCACATAGTACAGTGCAACGTGTGGTCCGAAATTGCTGACAAAATTTGGCAATAACAGGAAATACATGCAAGGCAATATAAGGTATATGTATAGCTTGGAAATTGTAATCGTTGCTCGCTCGCTCGTATAAATCTAGTCCAACCTCACAACCGATCCGACACGTTAGCAAATTTGAAATAAGTCGCCTCCTTATCGAATAACGAACGCAAGAGGGCTTGGTTTTAGGTTAGACTATAGTTTTAGAGCGAGCGCAGCGAGCGAGGGACGCGTAAAGGTGTGTCACTAACCAACGGTTTGGCACATAGGGACATTGAAATATTCGCACCAGCTCGTGGAACCGCAAGTATTTATCGAATTGCGTACTGACAAAAGTTTACAGTTTACCAATAGTTTTACATAAATAGTAATATTTCCACATAGTACAGTGCAACGTGTGGTCCGAAATTTCTGACAAAATTTGGCAATAACAGGAAATACATGCAAGGCAATATAAGGTATATGTATAGCTTGGAAATTGTAATCGTTGCTCGCTCGCTCCGCTCGCTCGTATAAATCTAGTCCAACCTCACAACCGATCCGACACGTTAGCAAATTTGAAATAAGTCGCCTCCTTATCGAATAACGAACGCAAGAGGGCTTGGTTTTAGGTTAGACTATAGTTTTAGAGCGAGCGCAGCGAGCGAGGGACGCGTAAAGGTGTGTCACAAACCAACGGCTTGGCACATAGGGACATTGAAATATTCGCACCAGCCCGAGGAACCGGAAGTCTTTATCGAATTGCGTACTGACGAAAGTTTACAGTTTATCAATAATTTTACATAAATAGAAATATTTCCACATAGTACAGTGCAACATGTGGTCCGATATCGCTCACAAAATTAGGCAATAACAGGAAATATATGCAAGGCAATATAAGGTGTATGTATAGCTGGGAAATTGTAATCGTTGCTCGCTCGCTCCGCTCGCTCGTAAAAATCTAGTCCGACCTCACAACCGATCCGACACGTTAGCAAATTTGAAATATGTCGCCTCCTTATCGAATAACGAACGCAAGAGGGATTGTCTTTAGGTTAGGCTACAGTTTTCGAGCGAGCGCAGCGAGCGAGGGACGCGTAAAGGTGTGTCACAAACCAACGGCTTGGCACATAGGGACATTGAAATATTCGCACCAGCCCGAGGAGCCGGAAGTCTTTATCGAATTGCGTACTGACGAAAGTTTACAGTTTATCAATAATTTTACATAAATAGTAATATTTCCACATAGTACAGTGCAACATGTGGTCCGAAATCGCTGACAAAATTAGGCAATAACAGGAAATATATACAAGGCAATATAAGGTGTATGTATAGCTTGGAAATTGTAATCGCTGCTCGCTCGCTCCGCTCGCTCGTAAAAATCTAGTCCGACCTCACAACCGATCCGACACGTTAGCAAATTTGAAATTAGTGGCCTCCTTATCGAATAACGAACTCAAGAGGGATTGGTTTTAGGTTAGGCTATAGTTTTCGAGCGAGCGCAGCGAGCGAGGGACGCGTAAAGGTGTGTCACAAACCAACGGTTCGGCACATAGGGACATTGAAATATTCGCACCAGCTCGTGGAACCGCAAGTATTTATCGAATTGCGTACTGACAAAAGTTTACAGTTTACCAATAGTTTTACATAAATAGTAATATTTCCACATAGTACAGTGCAACGTGTGGTCCGAAATTGCTGACAAAATTTGGCAATAACAGGAAATACATGCAAGGCAATATAAGGTATATGTATAGCTTGGAAATTGTAATCGTTGCTCGCTCGCTCCGCTCGCTCGTATAAATCTAGTCCAACCTCACAACCGATCCGACACGTTAGCAAATTTGAAATAAGTCGCCTCCTTATCGAATAACGAACGCAAGAGTGCTTGGTTTTAGGTTAGACTATAGTTTTAGAGCGAGCGCAGCGAGCGAGGGACGCGTAAAGGTGTGTCACAAACCAACGGTTTGGCACATAGGGACATTGAAATATTCGCACCAGCCCGAGGAACCGCATGTCTTTATCGAATTGCGTACTGACAAAAGTTTACAGTTTATCAATAGTTTTACATAAATAGTAATAATTCCACATAGTACAGTGCAACGTGTGGTCCGAAATCGCTGACAAAATTAGGCAATAACAGGAAATATATGCAAGACTATATAAGGTATATGTATAGCTTGGAAATTGTAATCGTTGCTCGCTCGCTCCGCTCGCTCGTAAAAATGTAGTCCGACCTCACAACCGATCCGACACGTTAGCAAATTTGAAATAAGTCGCCTCCTTATCGAATAACGAACGCAAGAGGGATTGGTTCTGGGTTAGGCTATAGTTGTCGAGCGAGCGCAGCGAGCGAGGGACGCGTAAAGGTGTGTCACAAACCAACGGTTTGGCACATTGGGACATTGAAATATTCGCACCATCCCGAGGAGCCGGAAGTCTTTATCGAACTGCGTACTGACAAAAGTTTACAGTTTATCAATAGTTTTACATAACAAGTAATATTTCCACATAGTACAGTCCAACGTGTGGTCCGAAATCGCTGACAAAATTAGGCAATAACAGGAAATATATGCAAGGCAATATAAGGTATATGTATAGCTTGGAAATTGTAATCGTTGCTCGCTCGCTCCGCTCGCTCGTAAAAATCTAGTCTAACCTCACAACCGATCCGACACGTTAGCAAATTTGAAAATAGTCGCCTCCTTATCGAATAACGAACGCAAGAGGGATTGGTTTTAGGTTAGGCTATAGTTTTCGAGCGAGCGCAGCGAGCGAGGGACGCGTAAAGGTGTGTCACAAACCAACGGTTTGGCACATAGGGACATTGAAATATTCGCACCAGCTCGAGGAACCGCAAGTATTTATCGAATTGCGTACTGACAAAAGTTTACAGTTTACCAACAGTTTCACATAAATAGTAATATTTCCACATAGTACAGTGCAACGTGTGGTCCGAAATTGCTGACAAAATTTGGCAATAACAGGAAATACATGCAAGGCAATATAAGGTATATGTATAGCTTGGAAATTGTAATCGTTGCTCGCTCGCTCCGCCCGCTCGTAAAAATCTAGTCCGACCTCACAACCGATCCGACACGTTAGCAAATTTGAAATTAGTCGCCTCCTTATCGAATAACGAACGCAAGAGGGATTGGTTTTAGGTTAGGCTATAGTTTTCGAGCGAGCACAGCGAGCGAGGGACGCGTAAAGGTGTGTCACAAACCAACGGTTTGGCACATAGGGACATTGAAATATTCGCACCATCCCGAGGAGCCGGAAGTCTTTATCGAACTGCGTACTGTCCAAAGTTTACAGTTTATCACTAGTTTTACATAAATAGTAATATTTCCACATAGTACAGTGCAACGTGTGGTCCGAAATTGCTGACAAAATTTGGCAATAACAGGAAATACATGCAAGGCAATATAAGGTATATGTATAGCTTGGAAATTGTAATCGTTGCTCGCTCGCTCCGCCCGCTTGTAAAAATCTAGTCCGACCTCACAACCGATCCGACACGTTAGCAAATCTGAAATTAGTCGCCTCCTTATCGAATAACGAACTCAAGAGGGATTGGTTTTAGGTTAGGCTATAGTTTTCGAGGGAGCACAGCGAGCGAGGGACGCGTAAAGGTGTGTCACAAACCAACGGTTTGGCACATAGGGACATTGAAATATTCGCACCATCCCGAGGAGCCGGAAGTCTTTATCGAACTGCGTACTGTCCAAAGTTTACAGTTTATCACTAGTTTTACATAAATAGTAATATTTCCACATAGTACAGTGCAACGTGTGGTCCGAAATCGCTGACATAATTAGGCAATAAAGGAAATATATGCAAGGCAATATAAGGTATATGTATAGCGTGGAAATTGTAATCGTTGCTCGCTCGCTCCGCTCGCTCGTAAAAATCTAGTCCAACCTAACAACCAATCCGACACGTTAGTAAATTTGAAATAAGTCGCCTCCTTATCGAATAACGAATGGAAGAGGGACTGGTTTTAGGTTAGGCTATATTTTTCGAGCGAGCGCAGCGAGCGAGGGACGCGTAAAGGTGTGTCACAAACCAACGGTTTGGCACATAGGGACATTGAAATATTCGCACCATCCCGAGGAGCCGGAAGTCTTTATCGCACTGCGTACTGTCCAAAGTTTACAGTTTATCACTAGTTTTACATAAATAGTAATATTTCCACATAGTACAGTGCAACGTGTGGTCCGAAATTGCTGACAAAATTTGGCAATAACAGGAAATACATGCAAGGCAATATAAGGTATATGTATAGCTTGGAAATTGTAATCGTTGCTCGCTCGCTCCGCTCGCTCGTATAAATCTAGTCCAACCTCACAACCAATCCGACACGTTAGCAAATTTGAAATAAGTCGCCTCCTTATCGAATAACGAACGTAAGAGGGATTGGTTTTAGGTTAGGCTATAGTTTTCGAGGGAGCACAGCGAGCGAGGGACGCGTAAAGGTGTGTCACAAACCAACGGTTTGGCACATAGGGACATTGAAATATTCGCACCATCCCGAGGAGCCGGAAGTCTTTATCGAACTGCGTACTGTCCAAAGTTTACAGTTTATCACTAGTTTTACATAAATAGTAATATTTCCACATAGTACAGTGCAACGTGTGGTCCGAAATCGCTGACATAATTAGGCAATAAAGGAAATATATGCAAGGCAATATAAGGTATATGTATAGCGTGGAAATTGTAATCGTTGCTCGCTCGCTCCGCTCGCTCGTAAAAATCTAGTCCAACCTAACAACCAATCCGACACGTTAGTAAATTTGAAATAAGTCGCCTCCTTATCGAATAACGAATGGAAGAGGGACTGGTTTTAGGTTAGGCTATATTTTTCGAGCGAGCGCAGCGACCGAGGGACGCGTAAATGTGTGTCACAAACCAACGGTTTGGCACATAGGGACATTGAAATATTCGCACCATCCCGAGGAGCCGGAAGTCTTTATCGCACTGCGTACTGTCCAAAGTTTACAGTTTATCACTAGTTTTACATAAATAGTAATATTTCCACATAGTACAGTGCAACGTGTGGTCCGAAATTGCTGACAAAATTTGGCAATAACAGGAAATACATGCAAGGCAATATAAGGTATATGTATAGCTTGGAAATTGTAATCGTTGCTCGCTCGCTCCGCTCGCTCGTATAAATCTAGTCCAACCTCACAACCAATCCGACACGTTAGCAAATTTGAAATAAGTCGCCTCCTTATCGAATAACGAACGTAAGAGGGATTGGTTTTAGGTTAGGCTATAGTTTTCGAGGGAGCACAGCGAGCGAGGGACGCGTAAAGGTGTGTCACAAACCAACGGTTTGGCACATAGGGACATTGAAATATTCGCACCACCCCGAGGAGCCGGAAGTCTTTATCGAACTGCGTACTGTCCAAAGTTTACAGTTTATCACTAGATTTACATAAATAGTAATATTTCCACATAGTACAGTGCAACGTGTGGTCCGAAATCGCTGACAAAATTTGGCAATAACTGGAAATACATGCAAGGCAATATAAGGTATATGTATAGCTTGGAAATTGTAATCGTTGCTCGCTCGCTCCGCTCGCTCGTATAAATTTAGTCCAACCTCACAACCAATCCGACACGTTTGCAAATTTGAAATAAGTCGCCTCCTTATCGAATAACGAACGTAAGAGGGATTGGTTTTAGGTTAGGCTATAGTTTTCGAGGGAGCACAGCGAGCGAGGGACGCGTAAAGGTGTGTCACAAACCAACGGTTTGGCACATAGGGACATTGAAATATTCGCACCATCCCGAGGAGCCGGAAGTCTTTATCGAACTGCGTACTGTCCAAAGTTTACAGTTTATCACTAGTTTTACATAAATAGTAATATTTCCACATAGTACAGTGCAACGTGTGGTCCGAAATCGCTTACATAATTAGGCAATAAAGGAAATATATGCAAGGCAATATAAGGTATATGTATAGCGTGGAAATTGTAATCGTTGCTCGCTCGCTCCGCTCGCTCGTAAAAATCTAGTCCAACCTTACAACCAATCCGACACGTTAGTAAATTTGAAATAAGTCGTCTCCTTATCGAATAACGAATGGAAGAGGGACTGGTTTTAGGTTAGGCTATATTTTTCGAGCGAGCGCAGCGACCGAGGGACGCGTAAATGTGTGTCACAAACCAACGGTTTGGCACATAGGGACATTGAAATATTCGCACCAGCTCGTGGAACCGCAAGTATTTATCGAATTGCGTACTGACAAAAGTTTACAGTTTACCAATAGTTTTACATAAATAGTAATATTTCCACATAGTACAGTGCAACGTGTGGTCCGAAATTTCTGACAAAATTTGGCAATAACAGGAAATACATGCAAGGCAATATAAGGTATATGTATAGCTTGGAAATTGTAATCGTTGCTCGCTCGCTCCGCTCGCTCGTATAAATCTAGTCCAACCTCACAACCGATCCGACACGTTAGCAAATTTGAAATAAGTCGCCTCCTTATCGAATAACGAACGCAAGAGGGCTTGGTTTTAGGTTAGACTATAGTTTTAGAGCGAGCGCAGCGAGCGAGGGACGCGTAAAGGTGTGTCACTAACCAACGGTTTGGCACATAGGGACATTGAAATATTCGCACCAGCTCGTGGAACCGCAAGTATTTATCGAATTGCGTACTGACAAAAGTTTACAGTTTACCAATAGTTTTACATAAATAGTAATATTTCCACATAGTACAGTGCAACGTGTGGTCCGAAATTTCTGACAAAATTTGGCAATAACAGGAAATACATGCAAGGCAATATAAGGTATATGTATAGCTTGGAAATTGTAATCGTTGCTCGCTCGCTCCGCTCGCTCGTATAAATCTAGTCCAACCTCACAACCGAACCGACACGTTAGCAAATTTGAAATAAGTCGCCTCCTTATCGAATAACGAACGCAAGAGGGCTTGGTTTTAGGTTAGACTATAGTTTTAGAGCGAGCGCAGCGAGCGAGGGACGCGTAAAGGTGTGTCACAAACCAACGGCTTGGCACATAGGGACATTGAAATATTCGCACCAGCCCGAGGAACCGGAAGTCTTTATCGAATTGCGTACTGACGAAAGTTTACAGTTTATCAATAATTTTACATAAATAGTAATATTTCCACATAGTACAGTGCAACATGTGGTCCGAAATCGCTCACAAAATTAGGTAATAACAGGAAATATATGCAAGGTAATATAAGGTGTATGTATAGCTGGGAAATTGTAATCGTTGCTCGCTCGCTCCGCTCGCTCGTAAAAATCTAGTCCGACCTCACAACCGATCCGACACGTTAGCAAATTTGAAATATGTCGCCTCCTTATCGAATAACGAACGCAAGAGGGATTGTCTTTAGGTTAGGCTACAGTTTTCGAGCGAGCGCAGCGAGCGAGGGACGCGTAAAGGTGTGTCACAAACCAACGGCTTGGCACATAGGGACATTGAAATATTCGCACCAGCCCGAGGAGCCGGAAGTCTTTATCGAATTGCGTACTGACGAAAGTTTACAGTTTATCAATAATTTTACATAAATAGTAATATTTCCACATAGTACAGTGCAACATGTGGTCCGAAATCGCTGACAAAATTAGGCAATAACAGGAAATATATACAAGGCAATATAAGGTGTATGTATAGCTTGGAAATTGTAATCGCTGCTCGCTCGCTCCGCTCGCTCGTAAAAATCTAGTCCGACCTCACAACCGATCCGACACGTTAGCAAATTTGAAATTAGTGGCCTCCTTATCGAATAACGAACTCAAGAGGGATTGGTTTTAGGTTAGGCTATAGTTTTCGAGCGAGCGCAGCGAGCGAGGGACGCGTAAAGGTGTGTCACAAACCAACGGTTCGGCACATAGGGACATTGAAATATTCGCACCAGCTCGTGGAACCGCAAGTATTTATCGAATTGCGTACTGACAAAAGTTTACAGTTTACCAATAGTTTTACATAAATAGTAATATTTCCACATAGTACAGTGCAACGTGTGGTCCGAAATTGCTGACAAAATTTGGCAATAACAGGAAATACATGCAAGGCAATATAAGGTATATGTATAGCTTGGAAATTGTAATCGTTGCTCGCTCGCTCCGCTCGCTCGTATAAATCTAGTCCAACCTCACAACCGATCCGACACGTTAGCAAATTTGAAATAAGTCGCCTCCTTATCGAATAACGAACGCAAGAGTGCTTGGTTTTAGGTTAGACTATAGTTTTAGAGCGAGCGCAGCGAGCGAGGGACGCGTAAAGGTGTGTCACAAACCAACGGTTTGGCACATAGGGACATTGAAATATTCGCACCAGCCCGAGGAACCGCATGTCTTTATCGAATTGCGTACTGACAAAAGTTTACAGTTTATCAATAGTTTTACATAAATAGTAATAATTCCACATAGTACAGTGCAACGTGTGGTCCGAAATCGCTGACAAAATTAGGCAATAACAGGAAATATATGCAAGACTATATAAAGAATATTTATAGCTTTCAAACTGTAATCGTTGCTCGCTCGCTCCGCTCGCTCGTAATAATCTAGTCCAACCTCACAACCGATCCGACACGTTAGCAAATTTGAAATAAGTCGCCTCCTTATCGAATAACGAACGCAAGAGGGATTGGTTCTGGGTTAGGCTATAGTTGTCGAGCGAGCGCAGCGAGCGAGGGACGCGTAAAGGTGTGTCACAAACCAACGGTTTGGCACATTGGGACATTGAAATATTCGCACCATCCCGAGGAGCCGGAAGTCTTTATCGAACTGCGTACTGACAAAAGTTTACAGTTTATCAATAGTTTTACATAACAAGTAATATTTCCACATAGTACAGTCCAACGTGTGGTCCGAAATCGCTGACAAAATTAGGCAATAACAGGAAATATATGCAAGGCAATAAAAGGAATGTGTATAGCTTGGAAATTGTAATCGTTGCTCGCTCGCTCCGCTCGCTCGTAAAAATCTAGTCCAACTTCACAACCGATCCGACACGTTAGCAAATTTGAAAATAGTCGCCTCCTTATCGAATAACGAACTCAAGAGGGATTGGTTTTAGGTTAGGCTATAGTTTTCGAGCGAGCGCAGCGAGCGAGGGACGCGTAAAGGTGTGTCACAAACCAACGGTTTGGCACATAGGGACATTGAAATATTCGCACCAGCTCGAGGAACCGCAAGTATTTATCGAATTGCGTACTGACAAAAGTTTACAGTTTACCAACAGTTTCACATAAATAGTAATATTTCCACATAGTACAGTGCAACGTGTGGTCCGAAATTGCTGACAAAATTTGGCAATAACAGGAAATACATGCAAGGCAATATAAGGTATATGTATAGCTTGGAAATTGTAATCGTTGCTCGCTCGCTCCGCCCGCTCGTAAAAATCTAGTCCAACCTCACAACCGATCCGACATGTTCGCAAATTTGAAATTAGTCCCCTCCTTATCGAATAGCCAACGTAAGAGGGATTGGTTTTAGGTTAGGCTCTAGTTTTCGAGTGAGCACAGCCAGCGAGGGACGCGTAAAGGTGTGTCACAAACCAACGGTTTGGCACATAGGGACATTGAAATATTCGCACCATCCCGAGGAGCCGGAAGTCTTTATCGAACTGCGTACTGTCCAAAGTTTACAGTTTATCACTAGTTTTACATAAATAGTAATATTTCCACATAGTACAGTGCAACGTGTGGTCCGAAATTGCTGACAAAATTTGGCAATAACAGGAAATACATGCAAGGCAATATAAGGTATATGTATAGCTTGGAAATTGTAATCGTTGCTCGCTCGCTCCGCCCGCTTGTAAAAATCTAGTCCGACCTCACAACCGATCCGACACGTTAGCAAATCTGAAATTAGTCGCCTCCTTATCGAATAACGAACTCAAGAGGGATTGGTTTTAGGTTAGGCTATAGTTTTCGAGGGAGCACAGCGAGCGAGGGACGCGTAAAGGTGTGTCACAAACCAACGGTTTGGCACATAGGGACATTGAAATATTCGCACCATCCCGAGGAGCCGGAAGTCTTTATCGAACTGCGTACTGTCCAAAGTTTACAGTTTATCACTAGTTTTACATAAATAGTAATATTTCCACATAGTACAGTGCAACGTGTGGTCCGAAATCGCTGACATAATTAGGCAATAAAGGAAATATATGCAAGGCAATATAAGGTATATGTATAGCGTGGAAATTGTAATCGTTGCTCGCTCGCTCCGCTCGCTCGTAAAAATCTAGTCCAACCTAACAACCAATCCGACACGTTAGTAAATTTGAAATAAGTCGCCTCCTTATCGAATAACGAATGGAAGAGGGACTGGTTTTAGGTTAGGCTATATTTTTCGAGCGAGCGCAGCGACCGAGGGACGCGTAAATGTGTGTCACAAACCAACGGTTTGGCACATAGGGACATTGAAATATTCGCACCATCCCGAGGAGCCGGAAGTCTTTATCGCACTGCGTACTGTCCAAAGTTTACAGTTTATCACTAGTTTTACATAAATAGTAATATTTCCACATAGTACAGTGCAACGTGTGGTCCGAAATGGCTGACAAAATTTGGCAATAACAGGAAATACATGCAAGGCAATATAAGGTATATGTATAGCTTGGAAATTGTAATCGTTGCTCGCTTGCTCCGCTCGCTCGTAAAAATCTAGTCCAACCTTACAACCAATCCGACACGTTAGTAAATTTGAAATAAGTCGTCTCCTTATCGAATAACGAATGGAAGAGGGATTGGTTTTAGGTTAGGCTATAGTTTTCGAGCGAGCGCAGCGAGCGAGGGACGCGTAAAGGTGTGTCACAAACCAACGGTTTGGCACATAGGGACATTGAAATATTCGCACCAGCTCGAGGAACCGCAAGTCTTTATCGAATTGCGTACTGACGAAAGTTTACAGTTTATCAATAATTTTACATAAATAGTAATATTTCCACATAGTACAGTGCAACATGTGGTCCGAAATCGCTGACAAAATTAGGCAATAACAGGAAATACATGCAAGGCAATATAAGGTGTATGTATAGCTGGGAAATTGTAATCGTTGCTCGCTCGCTCCGCTCGCTCGTAAAAATCTAGTGCGACCTCACAACCGATCCGACACGTTAGCAAATTTGAAATAAGTCGCCTCCTTATCGAATAACGAACGCAAGAGGGATTGGTTTTAGGTTAGGCTATAGTTTTCGAGCGAGCGCAGCGAGCGAGGGACGCGTAAATGTGTGTCACAAACCAACGGTTTGGCACATAGGGACATTGAAATATTCGCACCAGCTCGACGAACCGCAAGTATTTATCGAATTGCGTACTGACAAAAGTTTACAGTTTACCAACAGTTTTACATAAATAGTAATATTTCCACATAGTACAGTGCAACGTGTGGTCCGAAATTGCTGACAAAATTTGGCAATAACAGGAAATACATGCAAGGCAATATAAGGTATATGTATAGCTTGGAAATTGTAATCGTTGCTCGCTCGCTCCGCTCGCTCGTATAAATCTAGTCCAACCTCACAACCGATCCGACACGTTAGCAAATTTGAAATAAGTCGCCTCCTTATCGAATAACGAACGTAAGAGGGATTGGTTTTAGGTTAGGCTATAGTTTTCGAGCGAGCACAGCGAGCGAGGGACGCGTAAAGGTGTGTCACAAACCAACGGTTTGGCACATAGGGACATTGAAATATTCGCACCATCCCGAGGAGCCGGAAGTCTTTATCGAACTGCGTACTGTCCAAAGTTTACAGTTTATCACTAGTTTTACATAAATAGTAATATTTCCACATAGTACAGTGCAACGTGTGGTCCGAAATCGCTGACATAATTAGGCAATAACAGGAAATATATGCAAGGCAATATAAGGTATATGTATAGCGTGGAAATTGTAATCGTTGCTCGCTCGCTCCGCTCGCTCGTAAAAATCTAGTCCAACCTTACAACCGATCCGACACGTTAGTAAATTTGAAATAAGTCGCCTCCTTATCGAATAACGAATGCAAGAGGGACTGGTTTTAGGTTAGGCTATATTTTTCGAGCGAGCGCAGCGAGCGAGGGACGCGTAAAGGTGTGTCACAAAACCAACGGTTTGGCACATAGGGACATTGAAATATTCGCACCAGCCCGAGGAGCCGGAAGTCTTTATCGAATTGCGTACTGACGAAAGTTTACAGTTTATCAATAATTTTACATAAATAGTAATATTTCCACATAGTACAGTGCAACATGTGGTCCGAAATCGCTGACAAAATTAGGCAATAACAGGAAATCATATGCAAGGCAATATAAGGTGTATGTATAGCTTAGAAATTGTAATCGTTGCTCGCTCCCTCCGCTTTCTCGTAAAAATCTAGTCCGACCTCACAACCGATCCGACACGTTAGCAAATTTGAAATAATTCGCCTCCTTATCGAATAACGAACTCAAGAGGGATTGGTTTTAGGTTAGGCTATAGTTTTCGAGCGAGCGCAGCGAGCGAGGGACGCGTAAAGGTGTGTCACAAACCAACGGTTCGGCACATAGGGACATTGAAATATTCGCACCAGCTCGTGGAACCGCAAGTATTTATCGAATTGCGTACTGACAAAAGTTTACAGTTTACCAATAGTTTTACATAAATAGTAATATTTCCACATAGTACAGTGCAACGTGTGGTCCGAAATTGCTGACAAAATTTGGCAATAACAGGAAATACATGCAAGGCAATATAAGGTATATGTATAGCTTGGAAATTGTAATCGTTGCTCGCTCGCTCCGCTCGCTCGTATAAATCTAGTCCAACCTCACAACCGATCCGACACGTTAGCAAATTTGAAATAAGTCGCCTCCTTATCGAATAACGAACGCAAGAGTGCTTGGTTTTAGGTTAGACTATAGTTTTAGAGCGAGCGCAGCGAGCGAGGGACGCGTAAAGGTGTGTCACAAACCAACGGTTTGGCACATAGGGACATTGAAATATTCGCACCAGCCCGAGGAACCGCATGTCTTTATCGAATTGCGTACTGACAAAAGTTTACAGTTTATCAATAGTTTTACATAAATAGTAATAATTCCACATAGTACAGTGCAACGTGTGGTCCGAAATCGCTGACAAAATTAGGCAATAACAGGAAATATATGCAAGACTATATAAGGTATATGTATAGCTTGGAAATTGTAATCGTTGCTCGCTCGCTCCGCTCGCTCGTAAAAATGTAGTCCGACCTCACAACCGATCCGACACGTTAGCAAATTTGAAATAAGTCGCCTCCTTATCGAATAACGAACGCAAGAGGGATTGGTTCTGGGTTAGGCTATAGTTGTCGAGCGAGCGCAGCGAGCGAGGGACGCGTAAAGGTGTGTCACAAACCAACGGTTTGGCACATTGGGACATTGAAATATTCGCACCATCCCGAGGAGCCGGAAGTCTTTATCGAACTGCGTACTGACAAAAGTTTACAGTTTATCAATAGTTTTACATAACAAGTAATATTTCCACATAGTACAGTCCAACGTGTGGTCCGAAATCGCTGACAAAATTAGGCAATAACAGGAAATATATGCAAGGCAATAAAAGGTATATGTATAGCTTGGAAATTGTAATCGTTGCTCGCTCGCTCCGCTCGCTCGTAAAAATCTAGTCTGACCTCACAACCGATCCGACACGTTAGCAAATTTGAAAATAGTCGCCTCCTTATCGAATAACGAACTCAAGAGGGATTGGTTTTAGGTTAGGCTATAGTTTTCGAGCGAGCGCAGCGAGCGAGGGACGCGTAAAGGTGTGTCACAAACCAACGGTTTGGCACATAGGGACATTGAAATATTCGCACCAGCTCGAGGAACCGCAAGTATTTATCGAATTGCGTACTGACAAAAGTTTACAGTTTACCAACAGTTTCACATAAATAGTAATATTTCCACATAGTACAGTGCAACGTGTGGTCCGAAATTGCTGACAAAATTTGGCAATAACAGGAAATACATGCAAGGCAATATAAGGTATATGTATAGCTTGGAAATTGTAATCGTTGCTCGCTCGCTCCGCCCGCTCGTAAAAATCTAGTCCGACCTCACAACCGATCCGACACGTTAGCAAATTTGAAATTAGTCGCCTCCTTATCGAATAACGAACTCAAGAGGGATTGGTTTTAGGTTAGGCTCTAGTTTTCGAGCGAGCACAGCGAGCGAGGGACGCGTAAAGGTGTGTCACAAACCAACGGTTTGGCACATAGGGACATTGAAATATTCGCA
The DNA here is from genome assembly GCF_910591885.1 of Bombus terrestris. Classification (NCBI taxonomy): domain Eukaryota; kingdom Metazoa; phylum Arthropoda; class Insecta; order Hymenoptera; family Apidae; genus Bombus; species Bombus terrestris. The sequence goes on from NW_025963549.1 coordinate 5,090,862, forward strand.
CCATCCCGAGGAGCCGGAAGTCTTTATCGAACTGCGTACTGTCCAAAGTTTACAGTTTATCACTAGTTTTACATAAATAGTAATATTTCCACATAGTACAGTGCAACGTGTGGTCCGAAATTGCTGACAAAATTTGGCAATAACAGGAAATACATGCAAGGCAATATAAGGTATATGTATAGCTTGGAAATTGTAATCGTTGCTCGCTCGCTCCGCCCGCTTGTAAAAATCTAGTCCGACCTCACAACCGATCCGACACGTTAGCAAATCTGAAATTAGTCGCCTCCTTATCGAATAACGAACTCAAGAGGGATTGGTTTTAGGTTAGGCTATAGTTTTCGAGGGAGCACAGCGAGCGAGGGACGCGTAAAGGTGTGTCACAAACCAACGGTTTGGCACATAGGGACATTGAAATATTCGCACCATCCCGAGGAGCCGGAAGTCTTTATCGAACTGCGTACTGTCCAAAGTTTACAGTTTATCACTAGTTTTACATAAATAGTAATATTTCCACATAGTACAGTGCAACGTGTGGTCCGAAATCGCTGACATAATTAGGCAATAAAGGAAATATATGCAAGGCAATATAAGGTATATGTATAGCGTGGAAATTGTAATCGTTGCTCGCTCGCTCCGCTCGCTCGTAAAAATCTAGTCCAACCTAACAACCAATCCGACACGTTAGTAAATTTGAAATAAGTCGCCTCCTTATCGAATAACGAATGGAAGAGGGACTGGTTTTAGGTTAGGCTATATTTTTCGAGCGAGCGCAGCGACCGAGGGACGCGTAAATGTGTGTCACAAACCAACGGTTTGGCACATAGGGACATTGAAATATTCGCACCATCCCGAGGAGCCGGAAGTCTTTATCGCACTGCGTACTGTCCAAAGTTTACAGTTTATCACTAGTTTTACATAAATAGTAATATTTCCACATAGTACAGTGCAACGTGTGGTCCGAAATGGCTGACAAAATTTGGCAATAACAGGAAATACATGCAAGGCAATATAAGGTATATGTATAGCTTGGAAATTGTAATCGTTGCTCGCTTGCTCCGCTCGCTCGTAAAAATCTAGTCCAACCTTACAACCAATCCGACACGTTAGTAAATTTGAAATAAGTCGTCTCCTTATCGAATAACGAATGGAAGAGGGATTGGTTTTAGGTTAGGCTATAGTTTTCGAGCGAGCGCAGCGAGCGAGGGACGCGTAAAGGTGTGTCACAAACCAACGGTTTGGCACATAGGGACATTGAAATATTCGCACCAGCTCGAGGAACCGCAAGTCTTTATCGAATTGCGTACTGACGAAAGTTTACAGTTTATCAATAATTTTACATAAATAGTAATATTTCCACATAGTACAGTGCAACATGTGGTCCGAAATCGCTGACAAAATTAGGCAATAACAGGAAATACATGCAAGGCAATATAAGGTGTATGTATAGCTGGGAAATTGTAATCGTTGCTCGCTCGCTCCGCTCGCTCGTAAAAATCTAGTGCGACCTCACAACCGATCCGACACGTTAGCAAATTTGAAATAAGTCGCCTCCTTATCGAATAACGAACGCAAGAGGGATTGGTTTTAGGTTAGGCTATAGTTTTCGAGCGAGCGCAGCGAGCGAGGGACGCGTAAATGTGTGTCACAAACCAACGGTTTGGCACATGGGGACATTGAAATATTCGCACCAGCTCGACGAACCGCAAGTATTTATCGAATTGCGTACTGACAAAAGTTTACAGTTTACCAACAGTTTTACATAAATAGTAATATTTCCACATAGTACAGTGCAACGTGTGGTCCGAAATTGCTGACAAAATTTGGCAATAACAGGAAATACATGCAAGGCAATATAAGGTATATGTATAGCTTGGAAATTGTAATCGTTGCTCGCTCGCTCCGCTCGCTCGTATAAATCTAGTCCAACCTCACAACCGATCCGACACGTTAGCAAATTTGAAATAAGTCGCCTCCTTATCGAATAACGAACGTTAGAGGGATTGGTTTTAGGTTAGGCTATAGTTTTCGAGCGAGCACAGCGAGCGAGGGACGCGTAAAGGTGTGTCACAAACCAACGGTTTGGCACATAGGGACATTGAAATATTCGCACCATCCCGAGGAGCCGGAAGTCTTTATCGAACTGCGTACTGTCCAAAGTTTACAGTTTATCACTAGTTTTACATAAATAGTAATATTTCCACATAGTACAGTGCAACGTGTGGTCCGAAATCGCTGACATAATTAGGCAATAACAGGAAATATATGCAAGGCAATATAAGGTATATGTATAGCGTGGAAATTGTAATCGTTGCTCGCTCGCTCCGCTCGCTCGTAAAAATCTAGTCCAACCTTACAACCGATCCGACACGTTAGTAAATTTGAAATAAGTCGCCTCCTTATCGAATAACGAATGCAAGAGGGACTGGTTTTAGGTTAGGCTATATTTTTCGAGCGAGCGCAGCGAGCGAGGGACGCGTAAAGGTGTGTCACAAAACCAACGGTTTGGCACATAGGGACATTGAAATATTCGCACCAGCCCGAGGAGCCGGAAGTCTTTATCGAATTGCGTACTGACGAAAGTTTACAGTTTATCAATAATTTTACATAAATAGTAATATTTCCACATAGTACAGTGCAACATGTGGTCCGAAATCGCTGACAAAATTAGGCAATAACAGGAAATCATATGCAAGGCAATATAAGGTGTATGTATAGCTTAGAAATTGTAATCGTTGCTCGCTCCCTCCGCTTTCTCGTAAAAATCTAGTCCGACCTCACAACCGATCCGACACGTTAGCAAATTTGAAATAATTCGCCTCCTTATCGAATAACGAACGTAAGAGGGATTGGTTTCAGGTTAGGCTATAGTTTTCGAGCGAGCGCAGCGAGCGAGGGACGCGTAAAGGTGTGTCACAAACCAACGGCTTGGCACATAGGGATATTGAAATATTCGCACCAGCCCGAGGAGCCGGAAGTCTTTATCGAATTGCGTACTGACGAAAGTTTACAGTTTACCAATAGTTTTACATAAATTGTAATATTTCCACATAGTACAGTGCAACGTGTGGTCCGAAATTGCTGACAAAATTTGGCAATAACAGGAAATACATGCAAGGCAATATAAGGTATATGTATAGCTTGAAATTGTAATCGTTGCTCGCTCGCTCCGCTCGCTCGTAAAAATCTAGTCCGACCTCACAACCGATCCGACACGTTAGCAAATTTGAAATTAGTCGCCTCCTTATCGAATAACGAACTCAGGAGGGATTGGTTTTAGGTTAGGCTATAGTTTTCGAGCGAGCGCAGCGAGCGAGGGACGCGTAAAGGTCTGTCACAAACCAACGGTTTGGCACATAGGGACATTGAAATATTCGCACCAGCTCGAGGAACCGCAAGTATTTATCGAATTGCGTACTGACAAAAGTTTACAGTTTACCAACAGTTTTACATAAATAGTAATATTTCCACATAGTACAGTGCAACGTGTGGTCCGAAATTGCTGACAAAATTTGGCAATAACAGGAAATATATGCAAGGCAATATAAGGTATATGTATAGCGTGGAAATTGTAATCGTTGCTCGCTCGCTCCGCTCGCTCGTAAAAATCTAGTCCAACCTTACAACCGATCCGACACGTTAGTAAATTTGAAATAAGTCGCCTCCTTATCGAATAACGAATGCAAGAGGGACTGGTTTTAGGTTAGGCTATATTTTTCGAGCGAGCGCAGCGAGCGAGGGACGCGTAAAGGTGTGTCACAAAACCAACGGTTTGGCACATAGGGACATTGAAATATTCGCACCAGCCCGAGGAGCCGGAAGTCTTTATCGAATTGCGTACTGACGAAAGTTTACAGTTTATCAATAATTTTACATAAATAGTAATATTTCCACATAGTACAGTGCAACATGTGGTCCGAAATCGCTGACAAAATTAGGCAATAACAGGAAATCATATGCAAGGCAATATAAGGTGTATGTATAGCTTGGAAATTGTAATCGTTGCTCGCTCCCTCCGCTTTCTCGTAAAAATCTAGTCCGACCTCACAACCGATCCGACACGTTAGCAAATTTGAAATAAGTCGCCTCCATATCGAATAACGAACGCAAGAGGGATTGTCTTTAGGTTAGGCTATAGTTTTCGAGCGAGCGCAGCGAGCGAGGGACGCGTAAAGGTGTGTCACAAACCAACGGCTTGGCACATAGGGACATTGAAATATTTGCACCAGCCCGAGGAGCCGGAAGTCTTTATCGAATTGCGTACTGACGAAAGTTTACAGTTTACCAATAGTTTTACATAAATTGTAATATTTCCACATAGTACAGTGCAACGTGTGGTCCGAAATTGCTGACAAAATTTGGCAATAACAGGAAATACATGCAAGGCAATATAAGGTATATGTATAGCTTGGAAATTGTAATCGTTGCTCGCTCGCTCCGCTCGCTCGTAAAAATCTAGTCCGACCTCACAACCGATCCGACACGTTAGCAAATTTGAAATTAGTCGCCTCCTTATCGAATAACGAACTCAAGAGGGATTGGTTTTAGGTTAGGCTATAGTTTTCGAGCGAGCGCAGCGAGCGAGGGACGCGTAAAGGTCTGTCACAAACCAACGGTTTGGCACATAGGGACATTGAAATATTCGCACCAGCTGGAGGAACCGCAAGTATTTATCGAATTGCGTACTGACAAAAGTTTACAGTTTACCAACAGTTTTACATAAATAGTAATATTTCCACATAGTACAGTGCAACGTGTGGTCCGAAATTGCTGACAAAATTTGGCAATAACAGGAAATGCATGCAAGGCAATATAAGGTATATGTATAGCTTGGAAATTGTAATCGTTGCTCGCTCGCTCCGCTCGCTCGTATAAATCTAGTCCAACCTCACAACCGATCCGACACGTTAGCAAATTTGAAATAAGTCGCCTCCTTATCGAATAACGAACGTAAGAGGGATTGGTTTTAGGTTAGGCTATAGTTTTCGAGGGAGCACAGCGAGCGAGGGACGCGTAAAGTTGTGTCACAAACCAACGGTTTGGCACATAGGGACATTGAAATATTCGCACCATCCCGAGGAGCCGGAAGTCTTTATCGAACTGCGTACTGTCCAAAGTTTACAGTTTATCAATAATTTTACATAAATAGTAATATTTCCACATAGTACAGTGCAACATGTGGTCCGAAATCGCTGACAAAATTAGGCAATAACAGGAAATCATATGCAAGGCAATATAAGGTGTATGTATAGCTTGGAAATTGTAATTGTTGCTCGCTCCCTCCGCTTTCTCGTAAAAATCTAGTCCGACCTCACAACCGATCCGACACGTTAGCAAATTTGAAATAAGTCGCCTCCATATCGAATAACGAACGCAAGAGGGATTGTCTTTAGGTTAGGCTATAGTTTTCGAGCGAGCGCAGCGAGCGAGGGACGCGTAAAGGTGTGTCACAAACCAACGGCTTGGCACATAGGGACATTGAAATATTCGCTCCAGCCCGAGGAGCCGGAAGTCTTTATCGAATTGCGTACTGACGAAAGTTTACAGTTTACCAATAGTTTTACATAACTAGTAATATTTCCACATAGTACAGTGCAACGTGTGGTCCGAAATTGCTGACAAAATTTGGCAATAACAGGAAATACATGCAAGGCAATATAAGGTATATGTATAGCTTGGAAATTGTAATCGTTGCTCGCTCGCTCCGCTCGCTCGTATAAATCTAGTCCAACCTCACAACCGATCCGACACGTTAGCAAATTTGAAATAAGTCGCCTCCTTATCGAATAACGAACTCAAGAGGGATTGGTTTTAGGTTAGGCTATAGTTTTCGAGCGAGCGCAGCGAGCGAGGGACGCGTAAAGGTGTGTCACAAACCAACGGTTTGGCACATAGGGACATTGAAATATTCGCACCAGCTCGAGGAACCGCAAGTATTTATCGAATTGCGTACTGACAAAAGTTTACAGTTTACCAACAGTTTTACATAAATAGTAATATTTCCACATAGTACAGTGCAACGTGTGGTCCGAAATTGCTGACAAAATTTGGCAATAACAGGAAATACATGCAAGGCAATATAAGGTATATGTATAGCTTGGAAATTGTAATCGTTGCTCGCTCGCTCTGCTCGCTCGTATAAATCTAGTCCAACCTCACAACCGATCCGACACGTTAGCAAATTTGAAATAAGTCGCCTCCTTATCGAATAACGAACGTAAGAGGGATTGGTTTTAGGTTAGGCTATAGTTTTCGAGGGAGCACAGCGAGCGAGGGACGCGTAAAGGTGTGTCACAAACCAACGGTTTGGCACATAGGGACATTGAAATATTCGCACCATCCCGAGGAGCCGGAAGTCTTTATCGAACTGCGTACTGTCCAAAGTTTACAGTTTATCACTAGTTTTACATAAATAGTAATATTTCCACATAGTACAGTGCAACGTGTGGTCCGAAATCGCTGACATAATTAGGCAATAACAGGAAATATATGCAAGGCAATATAAGGTATATGTATAGCGTGGAAATTGTAATCGTTGCTCGCTCGCTCCGCTCGCTCGTAAAAATCTAGTCCAACCTTACAACCGATCCGACACGTTAGTAAATTTGAAATAAGTCGCCTCCTTATCGAATAACGAATGCAAGAGGGACTGGTTTTAGGTTAGGCTATATTTTTCGAGCGAGCGCAGCGAGCGAGGGACGCGTAAAGGTGTGTCACAAAACCAACGGTTTGGCACATAGGGACATTGAAATATTCGCACCAGCCCGAGGAGCCGGAAGTCTTTATCGAATTGCGTACTGACGAAAGTTTACAGTTTATCAATAATTTTACATAAATAGTAATATTTTCACATAGTACAGTGCAACATGTGGTCCGAAATCGCTGACAAAATTAGGCAATAACAGGAAATCATATGCAAGGCAATATAAGGTGTATGTATAGCTTGGAAATTGTAATCGTTGCTCGCTCCCTCCGCTTTCTCGTAAAAATCTAGTCCGACCTCACAACCGATCCGACACGTTAGCAAATTTGAAATAAGTCGCCTCCATATCGAATAACGAACGCAAGAGGGATTGTCTTTAGGTTAGGCTATAGTTTTCGAGCGAGCGCAGCGAGCGAGGGACGCGTAAAGGTGTGTCACAAACCAACGGCTTGGCACATAGGGACATTGAAATATTTGCACCAGCCCGAGGAGCCGGAAGTCTTTATCGAATTGCGTACTGACGAAAGTTTACAGTTTACCAATAGTTTTACATAAATAGTAATATTTCCACATAGTACAGTGCAACGTGTGGTCCGAAATTGCTGACAAAATTTGGCAATAACAGGAAATACATGCAAGGCAATATAAGGTATATGTATAGCTTGGAAATTGTAATCGTTGCTCGCTCGCTCCGCTCGCTCGTAAAAATCTAGTCCGACCTCACAACCGATCCGACACGTTAGCAAATTTGAAATTAGTCGCCTCCTTATCGAATAACGAACTCAAGAGGGATTGGTTTTAGGTTAGGCTATAGTATTCGAGCGAGCGCAGCGAGCGAGGGACGCGTAAAGGTCTGTCACAAACCAACGGTTTGGCACATAGGGACATTGAAATATTCGCACCAGCTCGAGGAACCGCAAGTATTTATCGAATTGCGTACTGACAAAAGTTTACAGTTTACCAACAGTTTTACATAAATAGTAATATTTCCACATAGTACAGTGCAACGTGTGGTCCGAAATTGCTGACAAAATTTGGCAATAACAGGAAATACATGCAAGGCAATATAAGGTATATGTATAGCTTGGAAATTGTAATCGTTGCTCGCTCGCTCCGCTCGCTCGTATAAATCTAGTCCAACCTCACAACCGATCCGACACGTTAGCAAATTTGAAATAAGTCGCCTCCTTATCGAATAACGAACGTAAGAGGGATTGGTTTTAGGTTAGGCTATAGTTTTCGAGCGAGCACAGCGAGCGAGGGACGCGTAAAGTTGTGTCACAAACCAACGGTTTGGCACATAGGGAAATTGAAATATTCGCACCATCCCGAGGAGCCGGAAGTCTTTATCGAACTGCGTACTGTCCAAAGTTTACAGTTTATCACTAGTTTTACATAAATAGTAATATTTCCACATAGTACAGTGCAACGTGTGGTCCGAAATTGCCGACAAAATTTGGCAATAACAGGAAATACATGCAAGGCAATATAAGGTATATGTATAGCTTGGAAATTGTAATCGTTGCTCGCTCGCTCCGCTCGCTCGTATAAATCTAGTCCAACCTCACAACCGATCCGACACGTTAGCAAATTTGAAATAAGTCGCCTCCTTATCGAATAACGAACGCAAGAGGGATTGTCTTTAGGTTAGGCTATAGTTTTCGAGGGAGCAAAGCGAGCGAGGGACGCGTAAAGGTGTGTCACAAACCAACGGTTTGGCACATAGGGACATTGAAATATTCGCACCAGCCCGAGGAGCCGGAAGTCTTTATCGAATTGCGTACTGACGAAAGTTTACAGTTTACCAATAGTTTTACATAAATTGTAATATTTCCACATAGTACAGTGCAACGTGTGGTCCGAAATTGCTGACAAAATTTGGCGATAACAGGAAATACATGCAAGGCAATATAAGGTATATGTATAGCTTGGAAATTGTAATCGTTGCTCGCTCGCTCCGCTCGCTCGTAAAAATCTAGTCCGACCTCACAACCGATCCGACACGTTAGCAAATTTGAAATTAGTCGCCTCCTTATCGAATAACGAACTCAAGAGGGATTGGTTTTAGGTTAGGCTATAGTTTTCGAGCGAGCGCAGCGAACGAGGGACGCGTAAAGGTCTGTCACAAACCAACGGTTTGGCACATAGGGACATTGAAATATTCGCACCAGCTCGAGGAACCGCAAGTATTTATCGAATTGCGTACTGACAAAAGTTTACAGTTTACCAACAGTTTTACATAAATAGTAATATTTCCACATAGTACAGTGCAACGTGTGGTCCGAAATTGCTGACAAAATTTGGCAATAACAGGAAATACATGCAAGGCAATATAAGGTATATGTATAGCTTGGAAATTGTAATCGTTGCTCGCTCGCTCCGCTCGCTCGTATAAATCTAGTCCAACCTCACAACCGATCCGACACGTTAGCAAATTTGAAATAAGTCGCCTCCTTATCGAATAACGAACTCAAGAGGGATTGGTTTTAGGTTAGGCTATAGTTTTCGAGCGAGCGCAGCGAGCGAGGGACGCGTAAAGGTGTGTCACAAACCAACGGTTTGGCACATAGGGACATTGAAATATTCGCACCAGCTCGAGGAACCGCAAGTATTTATCGAATTGCGTACTGACAAAAGTTTACAGTTTACCAACAGTTTTACATAAATAGTAATATTTCCACATAGTACAGTGCAACGTGTGGTCCGAAATTGCTGACAAAATTTGGCAATAACAGGAAATACATGCAAGGCAATATAAGGTATATGTATAGCTTGGAAATTGTAATCGTTGCTCGCTCGCTCCGCTCGCTCGTATAAATCTAGTCCAACCTCACAACCGATCCGACACGTTAGCAAATTTGAAATAAGTCGCCTCCTTATCGAATAACGAACGTAAGAGGGATTGGTTTTAGGTTAGGCTATAGTTTTCGAGGGAGCACAGCGAGCGAGGGACGCGTAAAGGTGTGTCACAAACCAACGGTTTGGCACATAGGGACATTGAAATATTCGCACCATCCCGAGGAGCCGGAAGTCTTTATCGAACTGCGTACTGTCCAAAGTTTACAGTTTATCACTAGTTTTACATAAATAGTAATATTTCCACATAGTACAGTGCAACGTGTGGTCCGAAATCGCTGACATAATTAGGCAATAACAGGAAATATATGCAAGGCAATATAAGGTGTATGTATAGCTTGGAAATTGTAATCGTTGCTCGCTCGCTCCGCTCGCTCGTAAAAATCTAGTCCAACCTTACAACCGATCCGACACGTTAGTAAATTTGAAATAAGTCGCCTCCTTATCGAATAACGAATGCAAGAGGGACTGGTTTTAGGTTAGGCTATATTTTTCGAGCGAGCGCAGCGAGCGAGGGACGCGTATAGGTGTGTTACAAACCAACAGTTTGGCACATAGGGACATTGAAATATTCGCACCAGCCCGAGGAGCCGGAAGTCTTTATCGAATTGCGTACTGACGAAAGTTTACAGTTTATCAATAATTTTACATAAATAGTAATATTTCCACATAGTACAGTGCAACATGTGGTCCGAAATCGCTGACAAAATTAGGCAATAACAGGAAATCATATGCAAGGCAATATAAGGTGTATGTATAGCTTGGAAATTGTAATCGTTGCTCGCTCCCTCCGCTTTCTCGTAAAAATCTAGTCCGACCTCACAACCGATCCGACACGTTAGGAAATTTGAAATAAGTCGCCTCCTTATCGAATAACGAACGCAAGAGGGCTTGGTTTTAGGTTAGACTATAGTTTTAGAGCGAGCGCAGCGAGCGAGGGACGCGTATAGGTGTGTCACAAACCAACGGTTTGGCACATAGGGACATTGAAATATTCGCACCAGCCCGAGGAACCGCATGTCTTTATCGAATTGCGTACTGACAAAAGTTTACAGTTTATCAATAGTTTTACATAAATAGTAATAATTCCACATAGTACAGTGCAACGTATGGTCCGAAATCGCTGACAAAATTAGGCAGTAACAGGAAATATATGCAAGATTATATAAGGTATATGTATAGCTTGGAAATTGTAATCGTTGCTCGCTCGCTCCGCTCGCTCGTATAAATCTAGTCCAACCTCACAACCGATCCGACACGTTAGCAAATTTGAAATAAGTCGCCTCCTTATCGAATAACGAACGCAAGAGGGCTTGGTTTTCGGTTAGACTATAGTTTTAGAGCGAGCGCAGCGAGCGAGGGACGCGTAAAGGTGTGTCACAAACCAACGGTTTGGCACATAGGGACATTGAAATATTCGCACCAGCCCGAGGAACCGCATGTCTTTATCGAATTGCGTACTGACAAAAGTTTACAGTTTATCAATAGTTTTACATAAATAGTAATAATTCCACATAGTACAGTGCAACGTGTGGTCCGAAATCGCTGACAAAATTAGGCAATAACAGGAAATATATGCAAGATTATATAAGGTATATGTATAGCTTGGAAATTGTAATCGTTGCTCGCTCGCTCCGCTCGCTCGTATAAATCTAGTCCAACCTCACAACCGATCCGACACGTTAGCAAATTTGAAATAAGTCGCCTCCTTATCGAATAACGAACGCAAGAGGGACTGGTTTTAGGTTAGGCTATATTTTTCGAGCGAGCGCAGCGAGCGAGGGACACGTATAGGTGTGTTACAAACCAACAGTTTGGCACATAGGGACATTGAAATATTCGCACCAGCCCGAGGAGCCGGAAGTCTTTATCGAATTGCGTACTGACGAAAGTTTACAGTTTATCAATAATTTTACATAAATAGTAATATTTCCACATAGTACAGTGCAACATGTGGTCCGAAATCGCTGACAAAATTAGGCAATAACAGGAAATCATATGCAAGGCAATATAAGGTGTATGTATAGCTTGGAAATTGTAATCGTTGCTCGCTCCCTCCGCTTTCTCGTAAAAATCTAGTCCGACCTCACAACCGATCCGACACGTTAGGAAATTTGAAATAAGTCGCCTCCTTATCGAATAACGAACGCAAGAGGGCTTGGTTTTAGGTTAGACTATAGTTTTAGAGCGAGCGCAGCGAGCGAGGGACGCGTAAAGGTGTGTCACAAACCAACGGTTTGGCACATAGGGACATTGAAATATTCGCACCAGCCCGAGGAACCGCATGTCTTTATCGAATTGCGTACTGACAAAAGTGTATAGTTTATCAATAGTTTTACATAAATAGTATTATTTCCACATAGTACAGTGCAACATGTGGTCCGAAATCGCTGACAAAATTAGGCAATACCCGGAAATATATGCAAGGCAATATAAGGTGTATGTATAGCTTGGAAATTGTAATCGTTGCTCGCTCGCTCCGCTCGCTCGTAAAAATCTAGTCCGACCTCACAACCGATCCGACACGTTAGCAAATTTGAAATAAGTCGCCTCCTTATTGAATAACGAACGCAAGAGGGATTGTCTTTAGGTTAGGCTATAGTTTTCGAGCGAGCGCAGCGAGCGAGGGACGCGTATAGGTGTGTTACAAACCAACAGTTTGGCACATAGGGACATTGAAATATTCGCACCAGCCCGAGGAGCCGGAAGTCTTTATCGAATTGCGTACTGACGAAAGTTTACAGTTTATCAATAATTTTACATAAATAGTAATATTTCCACATAGTACAGTGCAACATGTGGTCCGAAATCGCTGACAAAATTAGGCAATAACAGGAAATCATATGCAAGGCAATATAAGGTGTATGTATAGCTTGGAAATTGTAATCGTTGCTCGCTCCCTCCGCTTTCTCGTAAAAATCTAGTCCGACCTCACAACCGATCCGACACGTTAGGAAATTTGAAATAAGTCGCCTCCTTATCGAATAACGAACGCAAGAGGGCTTGGTTTTAGGTTAGACTATAGTTTTAGAGCGAGCGCAGCGAGCGAGGGACGCGTAAAGGTGTGTCACAAACCAACGGTTTGGCACATAGGGACATTGAAATATTCGCACCAGCCCGAGGAACCGCATGTCTTTATCGAATTGCGTACTGACAAAAGTTTACAGTTTATCAATAGTTTTACATAAATAGTAATAATTCCACATAGTACAGTGCAACGTATGGTCCGAAATCGCTGACAAAATTAGGCAGTAACAGGAAATATATGCAAGATTATATAAGGTATATGTATAGCTTGGAAATTGTAATCGTTGCTCGCTCGCTCCGCTCGCTCGTATAAATCTAGTCCAACCTCACAACCGATCCGACACGTTGGCAAATTTGAAATAAGTCGCCTCCTTATCGAATAACGAACGCAAGAGGGCTTGGTTTTCGGTTAGACTATAGTTTTAGAGCGAGCGCAGCGAGCGAGGGACGCGTAAAGGTGTGTCACAAACCAACGGTTTGGCACATAGGGACATTGAAATATTCGCACCAGCCCGAGGAACCGCATGTCTTTATCGAATTGCGTACTGACAAAAGTTTACAGTTTATCAATAGTTTTACATAAATAGTAATAATTCCACATAGTACAGTGCAACGTGTGGTCCGAAATCGCTGACAAAATTAGGCAATAACAGGAAATATATGCAAGGTTATATAAGGTATATGTATAGCTTGGAAATTGTAATCGTTGCTCGCTCGCTCCGCTCGCTCGTATAAATCTAGTCCAACCTCACAACCGATCCGACACGTTAGCAAATTTGAAATAAGTCGCCTCCTTATCGAATAACGAACGCAAGAGGGACTGGTTTTAGGTTAGGCTATAGTTTTCGAGCGAGCGCAGCGAGCGAGGGACGCGTATAGGTGTGTTACAAACCAACAGTTTGGCACATAGGGACATTGAAATATTCGCACCAGCCCGAGGAGCCGGAAGTCTTTATCGAATTGCGTACTGACGAAAGTTTACAGTTTATCAATAATTTTACATAAATAGTACTATTTCCACATAGTACAGTGCAACATGTGGTCCGAAATCGCTGACAAAATTAGGCAATAACAGGAAATCATATGCAAGGCAATATAAGGTGTATGTATAGCTTGGAAATTGTAATCGTTGCTCGCTCCCTCCGCTTTCTCGTAAAAATCTAGTCCGACCTCACAACCGATCCGACACGTTAGGAAATTTGAAATAAGTCGCCTCCTTATCGAATAACGAACGCAAGAGGGCTTGGTTTTAGGTTAGACTATAGTTTTAGAGCGAGCGCAGCGAGCGAGGGACGCGTAAAGGTGTGTCACAAACCAACGGTTTGGCACATAGGGACATTGAAATATTCGCACCAGCCCGAGGAACCGCATGTCTTTATCGAACTGCGTACTGACAAAAGTTTACAGTTTATCAATAGTTTTACATAAATAGTAATAATTCCACATAGTACAGTGCAACGTGTTTTCCGAAATCACTGACAAAATTAGGCAATAACAGGAAATATATGCAAGGTTATATAAGGTATATGTATAGCTTGGAAATTGTAATCGTTGCTCGCTCGCTCCGCTCGCTCGTAAAAATCTAGTCCGACCTCACAACCGATCCGACACGTTAGTAAATTTGAAATAAGTCGCCTCCTTATCGAATAACGAATGCAAGAGGGACTGGTTTTAGGTTAGGCTATATCTTTCGGGCGAGCGCAGCGAGCGAGGGACGCGTAAAGGTGTGTCACAAACCAACGGTTTGGCACATAGGGACATTGAAATATTCGCACCAGCCCGAGGAGCCAGAAGTCTTTATCGAATTGCGTACTGACGAAAGTTTACAGTTTATCAATAATTTTACATAAATAGTAATATTTCCACATAGTACAGTGCAACATGTGGTCCGAAATCGCTGACAAAATTAGGCAATAACAGGAAATATATGCAAGGCAATATAAGGTGTATGTATAGCTTGGAAATTGTAATCGTTGCTCGCTCGCTCCGCTCGCTCGTAAAAATCTAGTCCGACCTCACAACCGATCCGAGACGTTAGCAAATTTGAAATAAGTCGCCTCCTTATCGAATAACGAACGCAAGAGGGCTTGGTTTTCGGTTAGACTATAGTTTTAGAGCGAGCGCAGCGAGCGAGGGACGCGTAAAGGTGTGTCACAAACCAACGGTTTGGCACATAGGGACATTGAAATATTCGCACCAGCCCGAGGAACCGCATGTCTTTATCGAATTGCGTACTGACAAAAGTTTACAGTTTATCAATAGTTTTACATAAATAGTAATAATTCCACATAGTACAGTGCAACGTGTGGTCCGAAATCGCTGACAAAATTAGGCAATAACAGGAAATATATGCAAGATTATATAAGGTATATGTATAGCTTGGAAATTGTAATCGTTGCTCGCTCGCTCCGCTCGCTCGTAAAAATCTAGTCCAACCTCACAACCGATCCGACACGTTAGCAAATTTGAAATAAGTCGCCTCCTTATCGAATAACGAACGCAAGAGGGACTGGTTTTAGGTTAGGCTATATTTTTCGAGCGAGCGCAGCGAGCGAGGGACGCGTATAGGTGTGTTACAAACCAACAGTTTGGCACATAGGGACATTGAAATATTCGCACCAGCCCGAGGAGCCGGAAGTCTTTATCGAATTGCGTACTGACGAAAGTTTACAGTTTATCAATAATTTTACATAAATAGTAATATTTCCACATAGTACAGTGCAACATGTGGTCCGAAATCGCTGACAAAATTAGGCAATAACAGGAAATCATATGCAAGGCAATATAAGGTGTATGTATAGCTTGGAAATTGTAATCGTTGCTCGCTCCCTCCGCTTTCTCGTAAAAATCTAGTCCGACCTCACAACCGATCCGACACGTTAGGAAATTTGAAATAAGTCGCCTCCTTATCGAATAACGAACGCAAGAGGGCTTGGTTTTAGGTTAGACTATAGTTTTAGAGCGAGCGCAGCGAGCGAGGGACGCGTAAAGGTGTGTCACAAACCAACGGTTTGGCACATAGGGACATTGAAATATTCGCACCAGCCCGAGGAACCGCAAGTCTTTATCGAACTGCGTACTGACAAAAGTTTACAGTTTATCAATAGTTTTACATAAATAGTAATAATTCCACATAGTACAGTGCAACGTGTTTTCCGAAATCGCTGACAAAATTAGGCAATAACAGGAAATATATGCAAGGTTATATAAGGTATATGTATAGCTTGGAAATTGTAATCGTTGCTCGCTCGCTCCGCTCGCTCGTAAAAATCTAGTCCGACCTCACAACCGATCCGACACGTTAGTAAATTTGAAATAAGTCGCCTCCTTATCGAATAACGAACGCAAGAGGGACTGGTTTTAGGTTAGGCTATATCTTTCGGGCGAGCGCAGCGAGCGAGGGACGCGTAAAGGTGTGTCACAAACCAACGGTTTGGCACATAGGGACATTGAAATATTCGCACCAGCCCGAGGAGCCAGAAGTCTTTATCGAATTGTATACTGAGAAAAGTTTACAGTTTATCAATAGTTTTACATAAATAGTAATATTTCCACATAGTACAGTGCAACATGTGGTCCGAAATCGCTGACAAAATTAGGCAATAACAGGAAATATATGCAAGGCAATATAAGGTGTATGTATAGCTTGGAAATTGTAATCGTTGCTCGCTCGCTCCGCTCGCTCGTAAAAATCTAGTCCGACCTCACAACCGATCCGACACGTTAGCAAATTTGAAATAAGTCGCCTCCTTATTGAATAACGAACGCAAGAGGGATTGTCTTTAGGTTAGGCTATAGTTTTCGAGCGAGCGCAGCGAGCGAGGGACGCGTAAAGGTGTGTCACAAACCAACGGTTTGGCACATAGGGACATTGAAATATTCGCACCAGCTCGAGGAACCGCAAGTATTTATCGAATTGCGTACTGACAAAAGTTTACAGTTTACCAACAGTTTCACATAAATAGTAATATTTCCACATAGTACAGTGCAACGTGTGGTCCGAAATTGCTGACAAAGTTTGGCAATAACAGGAAATACATGCAAGGCAATATAAGGTATATGTATAGCTTGGAAATTGTAATAGTTGCTCGCTCGCTCCGCTCGCTCGTATAAATCTAGTCCAACCTCACAACCGATCCGACACGTTAGTAAATTTGAAATAAGTCGCCTCCTTATCGAATAACGAATGCAAGAGGGACTGGTTTTAGGTTAGGCTATATTTTTCGAGCGAGCGCAGCGAGCGAGGGACGCGTAAAGGTGTGTCACAAAACCAACGGTTTGGCACATAGGGACATTGAAATATTCGCACCAGCCCGAGGAGCCGGAAGTCTTTATCGAATTGCGTACTGACGAAAGTTTACAGTTTATCAATAATTTTACATAAATAGTAATATTTCCACATAGTACAGTGCAACATGTGGTCCGAAATCGCTGACAAAATTAGGCAATAACAGGAAATCATATGCAAGGCAATATAAGGTGTATGTATAGCTTGGAAATTGTAATCGTTGCTCGCTCCCTCCGCTTTCTCGTAAAAATCTAGTCCGACCTCACAACCGATCCGACACGTTAGCAAATTTGAAATAAGTCGCCTCCATATCGAATAACGAACGCAAGAGGGAATGTCTTTAGGTTAGGCTATAGTTTTCGAGCGAGCGCAGCGAGCGAGGTAGGCGTAAAGGTGTGTCACAAACCAACGCTTTGGCACATAGGGACATCGAAATATTCCCACTAGCCCGAGGAGCCGGAAGTCTTTATCGATTTGCCTACTGACAAAAGTTTACAGTTTATCAATAGTTTTACATAAATAGTAATATTTCCACATAGTACAGTGCAACGTGTGGTCCGAAATTGCTGACAAAATTTGGCAATAACAGGAAATACATGCAAGGCAATATAAGGTATATGTATAGCTTGGAAATTGTAATCGTTGCTCGCTCGCTCCGCTCGCTCGTAAAAATCTAGTCCGACCTCACAACCGATCCGACACGTTAGCAAATTTGAAATTAGTCGCCTCCTTATCGAATAACGAACTCAAGAGGGATTGGTTTTAGGTTAGGCTATAGTTTTCGAGCGAGCGCAGCGAGCGAGGGACGCGTAAATGTCTGTCACAAACCAACGGTTTGGCACATAGGGACATTGAAATATTCGCACCAGCTCGAGGAACCGCAAGTATTTATCGAATTGCGTACTGACAAAAGTTTACAGTTTACCAACAGTTTTCCATAAATAGTAATATTTCCACATAGTACAGTGCAACGTGTGGTCCGAAATTGCTGACAAAATTTGGCAATAACAGGAAATACATGCAAGGCAATATAAGGTATATGTATAGCTTGGAAATTGTAATCGTTGCTCGCTCGCTCCGCTCGCTCGTATAAATCTAGTCCAACCTCACAACCGATCCGACACGTTAGCAAATTTGAAATAAGTCGCCTCCTTATCGAATAACGAACGTAAGAGGGATTGGTTTCAGGTTAGGCTATAGTTTTCGAGGGAGCACAGCGAGCGAGGGACGCGTAAAGTTGTGTCACAAACCAACGGTTTGGCACATAGGGACATTGAAATATTCGCACCATCCCGAGGAGCCGGAAGTCTTTATCGAACTGCGTACTGTCCAAAGTTTACAGTTTATCACTAGTTTTACATAAATAGTAATATTTCCACATAGTACAGTGCAACGTGTGGTCCGAAATCGCTGACATAATTAGGCAATAACAGGAAATATATGCAAGGCAATATAAGGTATATGTATAGCGTGGAAATTGTAATCGTTGCTCGCTCGCTCCGCTAGCTCGTAAAAATCTAGTCCAACATTACAACCGATCCGACACGTTAGTAAATTTGAAATAAGTCGCCTCCTTATCGAATAACGAATGCAAGAGGGACTGGTTTTAGGTTAGGCTATATCTTTCGAGCGAGCGCAGCGAGCGAGGGACGCGTAAAGGTGTGTCACAAACCAACGGTTTGGCACATAGGGACATTGAAATATTCGCACCATCCCGAGGAGCCGGAAGTCTTTATCGAACTGCGTACTGTCCAAAGTTTACAGTTTATCACTAGTTTTACATAAATAGTAATATTTTCACATAGTACAGTGCAACGTGTGGTCCGAAATCGCTAACATAATTAGGCAATAACAGGAAATCATATGCAAGGCAATATAAGGTGTATGTATAGCTTGGAAATTGTAATCGTTGCTCGCTCCCTCCGCTTTCTCGTAAAAATCTAGTCCGACCTCACAACCGATCCGACACGTTAGGAAATTTGAAATAAGTTGCCTCCTTATCGAATAACGAACGCAAGAGGGCTTGGTTTTAGGTTAGACTATAGTTTTAGAGCGAGCGCAGCGAGCGAGGGACGCGTAAAGGTGTGTCACAAACCAACGGTTTGGCACATAGGGACATTGAAATATTCGCACCAGCCCGAGGAACCGCATGTCTTTATCGAATTGCGTACTGACAAAAGTTTACAGTTTATCAATAGTTTTACATAAATAGTAATAATTCCACATAGTACAGTGCAACGTATGGTCCGAAATCGCTGACAAAATTAGGCAGTAACAGGAAATATATGCAAGATTATATAAGGTATATGTATAGCTTGGAAATTGTAATCGTTGCTCGCTCGCTCCGCTCGCTCGTATAAATCTAGTCCAACCTCACAACCGATCCGACACGTTAGCAAATTTGAAATAAGTCGCCTCCTTATCGAATAACGAACGCAAGAGGGCTTGGTTTTCGGTTAGACTATAGTTTTAGAGCGAGCGCAGCGAGCGAGGGACGCGTAAAGGTGTGTCACAAACCAACGGTTTGGCACATAGGGACATTGAAATATTCGCACCAGCCCGAGGAACCGCATGTCTTTATCGAATTGCGTACTGACAAAAGTTTACAGTTTATCAATAGTTTTACATAAATAGTAATAATTCCACATAGTACAGTGCAACGTGTGGTCCGAAATCGCTGACAAAATTAGGGAATAACAGGAAATATATGCAAGATTATATAAGGTATATGTATAGCTTGGAAATTGTAATCGTTGCTCGCTCGCTCCGCTCGCTCGTAAAAATCTAGTCCGACCTCACAACCGATCCGACACGTTAGCAAATTTGAAATTAGTCGCCTCCTTATCGAATAACGAACTCAAGAGGGATTGGTTTTAGGTTAGGCTATAGTTTTCGAGCGAGCGCAGCGAGCGAGGGACGCGTAAATGTCTGTCACAAACCAACGGTTTGGCACATAGGGACATTGAAATATTCGCACCAGCTCGAGGAACCGCAAGTATTTATCGAATTGCGTACTGACAAAAGTTTACAGTTTACCAACAGTTTTCCATAAATAGTAATATTTCCACATAGTACAGTGCAACGTGTGGTCCGAAATTGCTGACAAAATTTGGCAATAACAGGAAATACATGCAAGGCAATATAAGGTATATGTATAGCTTGGAAATTGTAATCGTTGCTCGCTCGCTCCGCTCGCTCGTATAAATCTAGTCCAACCTCACAACCGATCCGACACGTTAGCAAATTTGAAATAAGTCGCCTCCTTATCGAATAACGAACGTAAGAGGGATTGGTTTCAGGTTAGGCTATAGTTTTCGAGGGAGCACAGCGAGCGAGGGACGCGTAAAGTTGTGTCACAAACCAACGGTTTGGCACATAGGGACATTGAAATATTCGCACCATCCCGAGGAGCCGGAAGTCTTTATCGAACTGCGTACTGTCCAAAGTTTACAGTTTATCACTAGTTTTACATAAATAGTAATATTTCCACATAGTACAGTGCAACGTGTGGTCCGAAATCGCTGACATAATTAGGCAATAACAGGAAATATATGCAAGGCAATATAAGGTATATGTATAGCGTGGAAATTGTAATCGTTGCTCGCTCGCTCCGCTAGCTCGTAAAAATCTAGTCCAACATTACAACCGATCCGACACGTTAGTAAATTTGAAATAAGTCGCCTCCTTATCGAATAACGAATGCAAGAGGGACTGGTTTTAGGTTAGGCTATATCTTTCGAGCGAGCGCAGCGAGCGAGGGACGCGTAAAGGTGTGTCACAAACCAACGGTTTGGCACATAGGGACATTGAAATATTCGCACCATCCCGAGGAGCCGGAAGTCTTTATCGAACTGCGTACTGTCCAAAGTTTACAGTTTATCACTAGTTTTACATAAATAGTAATATTTTCACATAGTACAGTGCAACGTGTGGTCCGAAATCGCTAACATAATTAGGCAATAACAGGAAATCATATGCAAGGCAATATAAGGTGTATGTATAGCTTGGAAATTGTAATCGTTGCTCGCTCCCTCCGCTTTCTCGTAAAAATCTAGTCCGACCTCACAACCGATCCGACACGTTAGGAAATTTGAAATAAGTTGCCTCCTTATCGAATAACGAACGCAAGAGGGCTTGGTTTTAGGTTAGACTATAGTTTTAGAGCGAGCGCAGCGAGCGAGGGACGCGTAAAGGTGTGTCACAAACCAACGGTTTGGCACATAGGGACATTGAAATATTCGCACCAGCCCGAGGAACCGCATGTCTTTATCGAATTGCGTACTGACAAAAGTTTACAGTTTATCAATAGTTTTACATAAATAGTAATAATTCCACATAGTACAGTGCAACGTATGGTCCGAAATCGCTGACAAAATTAGGCAGTAACAGGAAATATATGCAAGATTATATAAGGTATATGTATAGCTTGGAAATTGTAATCGTTGCTCGCTCGCTCCGCTCGCTCGTATAAACCTAGTCCAACCTCACAACCGATCCGACACGTTAGCAAATTTGAAATAAGTCGCCTCCTTATCGAATAACGAACGCAAGAGGGCTTGGTTTTCGGTTAGACTATAGTTTTAGAGCGAGCGCAGCGAGCGAGGGACGCGTAAAGGTGTGTCACAAACCAACGGTTTGGCACATAGGGACATTGAAATATTCGCACCAGCCCGAGGAACCGCATGTCTTTATCGAATTGCGTACTGACAAAAGTTTACAGTTTATCAATAGTTTTACATAAATAGTAATAATTCCACATAGTACAGTGCAACGTGTGGTCCGAAATCGCTGACAAAATTAGGGAATAACAGGAAATATATGCAAGATTATATAAGGTATATGTATAGCTTGGAAATTGTAATCGTTGCTCGCTCGCTCCGCTCGCTCGTAAAAATCTAGTCCGACCTCACAACCGATCCGACACGTTAGCAAATTTGAAATTAGTCGCCTCCTTATCGAATAACGAACTCAAGAGGGATTGGTTTTAGGTTAGGCTATAGTTTTCGAGCGAGCGCAGCGAGCGAGGGACGCGTAAAGGTGTGTCACAAACCAACGGTTTGGCACATAGGGACATTGAAATATTCGCACCAGCTCGAGGAACCGCAAGTATTTATCGAATTGCGTACTGACAAAAGTTTACAGTTTACCAACAGTTTCACATAAATAGTAATATTTCCACATAGTACAGTGCAACGTGTGGTCCGAAATTGCTGACAAAGTTTGGCAATAACAGGAAATACATGCAAGGCAATATAAGGTATATGTATAGCATGGAAATTGTAATCGTTGCTCGCTCGCTCCGCTCGCTCGTATAAATCTAGTCCAACCTCACAACCGATCCGACACGTTAGTAAATTTGAAATAAGTCGCCTCCTTATCGAATAACGAATGCAAGAGGGACTGGTTTTAGGTTAGGCTATATTTTTCGAGCGAGCGCAGCGAGCGAGGGACGCGTAAAGGTGTGTCACAAAACCAACGGTTTGGCACATAGGGACATTGAAATATTCGCACCAGCCCGAGGAGCCGGAAGTCTTTATCGAATTGCGTACTGACGAAAGTTTACAGTTTATCAATAATTTTACATAAATAGTAATATTTCCACATAGTACAGTGCAACATGTGGTCCGAAATCGCTGACAAAATTAGGCAATAACAGGAAATCATATGCAAGGCAATATAAGGTGTATGTATAGCTTGGAAATTGTAATCGTTGCTCGCTCCCTCCGCTTTCTCGTAAAAATCTAGTCCGACCTCACAACCGATCCGACACGTTAGCAAATTTGAAATAAGTCGCCTCCATATCGAATAACGAACGCAAGAGGGAATGTCTTTAGGTTAGGCTATAGTTTTCGAGCGAGCGCAGCGAGCGAGGGACGCGTAAAGGTGTGTCACAAACCAACGGTTTGGCACATAGGGACATTGAAATATTCGCACCAGCTCGAGGAACCGCAAGTATTTATCGAATTGCGTACTGACAAAAGTTTACAGTTTACCAACAGTTTTCCATAAATAGTAATATTTCCACATAGTACAGTGCAACGTGTGGTCCGAAATTGCTGACAAAATTTGGCAATAACAGGAAATACATGCAAGGCAATATATGGTATATGTATAGCTTGGAAATTGTAATCGTTGCTCGCTCGCTCCGCTCGCTCGTATAAATCTAGTCCAACCTCACAACCGATCCGACACGTTAGCAAATTTGAAATAAGTCGCCTCCTTATCGAATAACGAACGTAAGAGGGATTGGTTTCAGGTTAGGCTATAGTTTTCGAGGGAGCACAGCGAGCGAGGGACGCGTAAAGTTGTGTCACAAACCAACGGTTTGGCACATAGGGACATTGAAATATTCGCACCATCCCGAGGAGCCGGAAGTCTTTATCGAACTGCGTACTGTCCAAAGTTTATAGTTTATCACTAGTTTTACATAAATAGTAATATTTCCACATAGTACAGTGCAACGTGTGGTCCGAAATCGCTGACATAATTAGGCAATAACAGGAAATATATGCAAGGCAATATAAGGTATATGTATAGCGTGGAAATTGTAATCGTTGCTCGCTCGCTCCGCTAGCTCGTAAAAATCTAGTCCAACATTACAACCGATCCGACACGTTAGTAAATTTGAAATAAGTCGCCTCCTTATCGAATAACGAATGCAAGAGGGACTGGTTTTAGGTTAGGCTATATCTTTCGAGCGAGCGCAGCGAGCGAGGGACGCGTAAAGGTGTGTCACAAACCAACGGTTTGGCACATAGGGACATTGAAATATTCGCACCATCCCGAGGAGCCGGAAGTCTTTATCGAACTGCGTACTGTCCAAAGTTTACAGTTTATCACTAGTTTTACATAAATAGTAATATTTTCACATAGTACAGTGCAACGTGTGGTCCGAAATCGCTAACATAATTAGGCAATAACAGGAAATCATATGCAAGGCAATATAAGGTGTATGTATAGCTTGGAAATTGTAATCGTTGCTCGCTCCCTCCGCTTTCTCGTAAAAATCTAGTCCGACCTCACAACCGATCCCACACGTTAGGAAATTTGAAATAAGTCGCCTCCTTATCGAATAACGAACGCAAGAGGGCTTGGTTTTAGGTTAGACTATAGTTTTAGAGCGAGCGCAGCGAGCGAGGGACGCGTAAAGGTGTGTCACAAACCAACGGTTTGGCACATAGGGACATTGAAATATTCGCACCAGCCCGAGGAACCGCATGTCTTTATCGAATTGCGTACTGACAAAAGTTTACAGTTTATCAATAGTTTTACATAAATAGTAATAATTCCACATAGTACAGTGCAACGTATGGTCCGAAATCGCTGACAAAATTAGGCAGTAACAGGAAATATATGCAAGATTATATAAGGTATATGTATAGCTTGGAAATTGTAATCGTTGCTCGCTCGCTCCGCTCGCTCGTATAAATCTAGTCCAACCTCACAACCGATCCGACACGTTAGCAAATTTGAAATAAGTCGCCTCCTTATCGAATAACGAACGCAAGAGGGCTTGGTTTTCGGTTAGACTATAGTTTTAGAGCGAGCGCAGCGTGCGAGGGACGCGTAAAGGTGTGTCACAAACCAACGGTTTGGCACATAGGGACATTGAAATATTCGCACCAGCCCGAGGAACCGCATGTCTTTATCGAATTGCGTACTGACAAAAGTTTACAGTTTATCAATAGTTTTACATAAATAGTAATAATTCCACATAGTACAGTGCAACGTGTGGTCCGAAATCGCTGACAAAATTAGGGAATAACAGGAAATATATGCAAGGTTATATAAGGTATATGTATAGCTTGGAAATTGTAATCGTTGCTCGCTCGCTCCGCTCGCTCGTAAAAATCTAGTCCGACCTCACAACCGATCCGACACGTTAGCAAATTTGAAATTAGTCGCCTCCTTATCGAATAACGAACTCAAGAGGGATTGGTTTTAGGTTAGGCTATAGTTTTCGAGCGAGCGCAGCGAGCGAGGGACGCGTAAAGGTGTGTCACAAACCAACGGTTTGGCACATAGGGACATTGAAATATTCGCACCAGCTCGAGGAACCGCAAGTATTTATCGAATTGCGTACTGACAAAAGTTTACAGTTTACCAACAGTTTCACATAAATAGTAATATTTCCACATAGTACAGTGCAACGTGTGGTCCGAAATTGCTGACAAAGTTTGGCAATAACAGGAAATACATGCAAGGCAATATAAGGTATATGTATAGCTTGGAAATTGTAATCGTTGCTCGCTCGCTCCGCTCGCTCGTATAAATCTAGTCCAACCTCACAACCGATCCGACACGTTAGCAAATTTGAAATAAGTCGCCTCCATATCGAATAACGAACGTAAGAGGGATTGGTTTTAGGTTAGGCTATAGTTTTCGAGGGAGCACAGCGAGCTAGGGACGCGTAAAGGTGTGTCACAAACCAACGGTTTGGCACATAGGGACATTGAAATATTCGCACCATCCCGAGGAGCCGGAAGTCTTTATCGCACTGCGTACTGTCCAAAGTTTACAGTTTATCACTAGTTTTACATAAATAGTAATATTTCCACATAGTACAGTGCAACGTGTGGTCCGAAATCGCTGACATAATTAGGCAATAACAGGAAATATATGCAAGGCAATATAAGGTATATGTATAGCGTGGAAATTCTAATCGTTGCTCGCTCGCTCCGCTCGCTCGTAAAAATCTAGTCCAACCTTACAACCGATCCGACACGTTAGTAAATTTGAAATAAGTCGCCTCCTTATCGAATAACGAATGCAAGAGGGACTGGTTTTAGGTTAGGCTATATTTTTCGAGCGAGCGCAGCGAGCGAGGGACGCGTAAAGGTGTGTCACAAAACCAACGGTTTGGCACATAGGGACATTGAAATATTCGCACCAGCCCGAGGAGCCGGAAGTCTTTATCGAATTGCGTACTGACGAAAGTTTACAGTTTATCAATAATTTTACATAAATAGTAATATTTCCACATAGTACAGTGCAACATGTGGTCCGAAATCGCTGACAAAATTAGGCAATAACAGGAAATCATATGCAAGGCAATATAAGGTGTATGTATAGCTTGGAAATTGTAATCGTTGCTCGCTCCCTCCGCTTTCTCGTAAAAATCTAGTCCGACCTCACAACCGATCCGACACGTTAGCAAATTTGAAATAAGTCGCCTCCATATCGAATAACGAACGCAAGAGGGATTGTCTTTAGGTTAGGCTATAGTTTTCCAGCGAGCGCAGCGAGCGAGGGACGCGTAAAGGTGTGTCACAAACCAACGGCTTGGCACATAGGGACATTGAAATATTCGCACTAGCCCGAGGAGCCGGAAGTCTTTATCGAATTGCGTACTGACGAAAGTTTACAGTTTACCAATAGTTTTACATAAATAGTAATATTTCCACATAGTACAGTGCAACGTGTGGTCCGAAATTGCTGACAAAATTTGGCAATAACAGGAAATACATGCAAGGCAATATAAGGTATATGTATAGCTTGGAAATTGTAATCGTTGCTCGCTCGCTCCGCTCGCTCGTAAAAATCTAGTCCGACCTCACAACCGATCCGACACGTTAGCAAATTTGAAATTAGTCGCCTCCTTATCGAATAACGAACGCAAGAGGGATTGGTTTTAGGTTAGGCTATAGTTTTCGAGCGAGCGCAGCGAGCGAGGGACGCGTAAAGGTCTGTCACAAACCAACGGTTTGGCACATAGGGACATTGAAATATTCGCACCAGCTCGAGGAACCGCAAGTATTTATCGAATTGCGTACTGACAAAAGTTTACAGTTTACCAACAGTTTTACATAAATAGTAATATTTCCACATAGTACAGTGCAACGTGTGGTCCGAAATTGCTGACAAAATTTGGCAATAACAGGAAATACATGCAAGGCAATATAAGGTATATGTATAGCTTGGAAATTGTAATCGTTGCTCGCTCGCTCCGCTCGCTCGTATAAATCTAGTCCAACCTCACAACCGATCCGACACGTTAGCAAATTTGAAATAAGTCGCCTCCTTATCGAATAACGAACGTAAGAGGGATTGGTTTCAGGTTAGGCTATAGTTTTCGAGGGAGCACAGCGAGCGAGGGACGCGTAAAGTTGTGTCACAAACCAACGGTTTGGCACATAGGGACATTGAAATATTCGCACCATCCCGAGGAGCCGGAAGTCTTTATCGAACTGCGTACTGTCCAAAGTTTACAGTTTATCACTAGTTTTACATAAATAGTAATATTTCCACATAGTACAGTGCAACGTGTGGTCCGAAATCGCTGACATAATTAGGCAATAACAGGAAATATATGCAAGGCAATATAAGGTATATGTATAGCGTGGAAATTGTAATCGTTGCTCGCTCGCTCCGCTAGCTCGTAAAAATCTAGTCCAACATTACAACCGATCCGACACGTTAGTAAATTTGAAATAAGTCGCCTCCTTATCGAATAACGAATGCAAGAGGGACTGGTTTTAGGTTAGGCTATATCTTTCGAGCGAGCGCAGCGAGCGAGGGACGCGTAAAGGTGTGTCACAAACCAACGGTTTGGCACATAGGGACATTGAAATATTCGCACCATCCCGAGGAGCCGGAAGTCTTTATCGAACTGCGTACTGTCCAAAGTTTACAGTTTATCACTAGTTTTACATAAATAGTAATATTTTCACATAGTACAGTGCAACGTGTGGTCCGAAATCGCTAACATAATTAGGCAATAACAGGAAATATATGCAAGGCAATATAAGGTATATGTATAGCGTGGAAATTGTAATCGTTGCTCGCTCGCTCCGCTCGCTCGTAAAAATCTAGTCCAACCTTACAACCGATCCGACACGTTAGTAAATTTGAAATAAGTCGCCTCCTTATCGAATAACGAATGCAAGAGTGACTGGTTTTAGGTTAGGCTATATTTTTCGAGCGAGCGCAGCGAGCGAGGGACGCGTAAAGGTGTGTCACAAACCAACGGTTTGGCACATAGGGACATTGAAATATTCGCACCAGCCCCAGGAGCCGGAAGTCTTTATCGAATTGCGTACTGACGAAAGTTTACAGTTTACCAACAGTTTTACATAAATAGTAATATTTCCACATAGTACAGTGCAACGTGTGGTCCGAAATTGCTGACAAAATTTGGCAATAACAGGAAATGCATGCAAGGCAATATAAGGTATATGTATAGCTTGGAAATTGTAATCGTTGCTCGCTCGCTCCGCTCGCTCGTATAAATCTAGTCCAACCTCACAACCGATCCGACACGTTAGCAAATTTGAAATAAGTCGCCTCCTTATCGAATAACGAACGTAAGAGGGATTGGTTTTAGGTTAGGCTATAGTTTTCGAGGGAGCACAGCGAGCGAGGGACGCGTAAAGTTGTGTCACAAACCAACGGTTTGGCACATAGGGACATTGAAATATTCGCACCATCCCGAGGAGCCGGAAGTCTTTATCGAACTGCGTACTGTCCAAAGTTTACAGTTTATCAATAATTTTACATAAATAGTAATATTTCCACATAGTACAGTGCAACATGTGGTCCGAAATCGCTGACAAAATTAGGCAATAACAGGAAATCATATGCAAGGCAATATAAGGTGTATGTATAGCTTGGAAATTGTAATCGTTGCTCGCTCCCTCCGCTTTCTCGTAAAAATCTAGTCCGACCTCACAACCGATCCGACACGTTAGCAAATTTGAAATAAGTCGCCTCCATATCGAATAACGAACGCAAGAGGGATTGTCTTTAGGTTAGGCTATAGTTTTCGAGCGAGCGCAGCGAGCGAGGGACGCGTAAAGGTGTGTCACAAACCAACGGCTTGGCACATAGGGACATTGAAATATTCGCTCCAGCCCGAGGAGCCGGAAGTCTTTATCGAATTGCGTACTGACGAAAGTTTACAGTTTACCAATAGTTTTACATAACTAGTAATATTTCCACATAGTACAGTGCAACGTGTGGTCCGAAATTGCTGACAAAATTTGGCAATAACAGGAAATACATGCAAGGTAATATAAGGTATATGTATAGCTTGGAAATTGTAATCGTTGCTCGCTCGCTCCGCTCGCTCGTATAAATCTAGTCCAACCTCACAACCGATCCGACACGTTAGCAAATTTGAAATAAGTCGCCTCCTTATCGAATAACGAACTCAAGAGGGATTGGTTTTAGGTTAGGCTATAGTTTTCGAGCGAGCGCAGCGAGCGAGGGACGCGTAAAGGTGTGTCACAAACCAACGGTTTGGCACATAGGGACATTGAAATATTCGCACCAGCTCGAGGAACCGCAAGTATTTATCGAATTGCGTACTGACAAAAGTTTACAGTTTACCAACAGTTTTACATAAATAGTAATATTTCCACATAGTACAGTGCAACGTGTGGTCCGAAATTGCTGACAAAATTTGGCAATAACAGGAAATACATGCAAGGCAATATAAGGTATATGTATAGCTTGGAAATTGTAATCGTTGCTCGCTCGCTCCGCTCGCTCGTATAAATCTAGTCCAACCTCACAACCGATCCGACACGTTAGCAAATTTGAAATAAGTCGCCTCCTTATCGAATAACGAACGTAAGAGGGATTGGTTTTAGGTTAGGCTATAGTTTTCGAGCGAGCACAGCGAGCGAGGGACGCGTAAAGGTGTGTCACAAACCAACGGTTTGGCACATAGGGACATTGAAATATTCGCACCATCCCGAGGAGCCGGAAGTCTTTATCGAACTGCGTACTGTCCAAAGTTTACAGTTTATCACTAGTTTTACATAAATAGTAATATTTCCACATAGTACAGTGCAACGTGTGGTCCGAAATCGCTGACATAATTAGGCAATAACAGGAAATATATGCAAGGCAATATAAGGTATATGTATAGCGTGGAAATTGTAATCGTTGCTCGCTCGCTCCGCTCGCTCGTAAAAATCTAGTCCAACCTTACAACCGATCCGACACGTTAGTAAATTTGAAATAAGTCGCCTCCTTATCGAATAACGAATGCAAGAGGGACTGGTTTTAGGTTAGGCTATATTTTTCGAGCGAGCGCAGCGAGCGAGGGACGCGTAAAGGTGTGTCACAAAACCAACGGTTTGGCACATAGGGACATTGAAATATTCGCACCAGCCCGAGGAGCCGGAAGTCTTTATCGAATTGCGTACTGACGAAAGTTTACAGTTTATCAATAATTTTACATAAATAGTAATATTTTCACATAGTACAGTGCAACATGTGGTCCGAAATCGCTGACAAAATTAGGCAATAACAGGAAATCATATGCAAGGCAATATAAGGTGTATGTATAGCTTGGAAATTGTAATCGTTGCTCGCTCCCTCCGCTTTCTCCTAAAAATCTAGTCCGACCTCACAACCGATCCGACACGTTAGCAAATTTGAAATAAGTCGCCTCCATATCGAATAACGAACGCAAGAGGGATTGTCTTTAGGTTAGGCTATAGTTTTCGAGCGAGCGCAGCGAGCGAGGGACGCGTAAAGGTGTGTCACAAACCAACGGCTTGGCACATAGGGACATTGAAATATTCGCACCAGCCCGAGGAGCCGGAAGTCTTTATCGAATTGCGTACTGACGAAAGTTTACAGTTTACCAATAGTTTTACATAAATAGTAATATTTCCACATAGTACAGTGCAACGTGTGGTCCGAAATTGCTGACAAAATTTGGCAATAACAGGAAATACATGCAAGGCAATATAAGGTATATGTATAGCTTGGAAATTGTAATCGTTGCTCGCTCGCTCCGCTCGCTCGCAAAAATCTAGTCCGACCTCACAACCGATCCGACACGTTAGCAAATTTGAAATTAGTCGCCTCCTTATCGAATAACGAACTCAAGAGGGATTGGTTTTAGGTTAGGCTATAGTATTCGAGCGAGCGCAGCGAGCGAGGGACGCGTAAAGATCTGTCACAAACCAACGGTTTGGCACATAGGGACATTGAAATATTCGCACCAGCTCGAGGAACCGCAAGTATTTATCGAATTGCGTACTGACAAAAGTTTACAGTTTACCAACAGTTTTACATAAATAGTAATATTTCCACATAGTACAGTGCAACGTGTGGTCCGAAATTGCTGACAAAATTTGGCAATAACAGGAAATACATGCAAGGCAATATAAGGTATATGTATAGCTTGGAAATTGTAATCGTTGCTCGCTCGCTCCGCTCGCTCGTATAAATCTAGTCCAACCTCACAACCGATCCGACACGTTAGCAAATTTGAAATAAGTCGCCTCCTTATCGAATAACGAACGTAAGAGGGATTGGTTTTAGGTTAGGCTATAGTTATCGAGGGAGCACAGCGAGCGAGGGACGCGTAAAGTTGTGTCACAAACCAACGGTTTGGCACATAGGGAAATTGAAATATTCGCACCATCCCGAGGAGCCGGAAGTCTTTATCGAACTGCGTACTGTCCAAAGTTTACAGTTTATCACTAGTTTTACATAAATAGTAATATTTCCACATAGTACAGTGCAACGTGTGGTCCGAAATTGCCGACAAAATTTGGCAATAACAGGAAATACATGCAAGGCAATATAAGGTATATGTATAGCTTGGAAATTGTAATCGTTGCTCGCTCGCTCCGCTCGCTCGTATAAATCTAGTCCAACCTCACAACCGATCCGACACGTTAGCAAATTTGAAATAAGTCGCCTCCTTATCGAATAACGAACGCAAGAGGGATTGTCTTTAGGTTAGGCTATAGTTTTCAAGGGAGCACAGCGAGCGAGGGACGCGTAAAGGTGTGTCACTAACCAACGGTTTGGCACATAGGGACATTGAAATATTCGCACCAGCCCGAGGAGCCGGAAGTCTTTATCGAATTGCGTACTGACGAAAGTTTACAGTTTACCAATAGTTTTACATAAATTGTAATATTTCCACATAGTACAGTGCAACGTGTGGTCCGAAATTGCTGACAAAATTTGGCGATAACAGGAAATACATGCAAGGCAATATAAGGTATATGTATAGCTTGGAAATTGTAATCGTTGCTCGCTCGCTCCGCTCGCTCGTAAAAATCTAGTCCGACCTCACAACCGATCCGACACGTTAGCAAATTTGAAATTAGTCGCCTCCTTATCGAATAACGAACTCAAGAGGGATTGGTTTTAGGTTAGGCTATAGTTTTCGAGCGAGCGCAGCGAGCGAGGGACGCGTAAAGGTCTGTCACAAACCAACGGTTTGGCACATAGGGACATTGAAATATTCGCACCAGCTCGAGGAACCGCAAGTATTTATCGAATTGCGTACTGACAAAAGTTTACAGTTTACCAACAGTTTTACATAAATAGTAATATTTCCACATAGTACAGTGCAACATGTGGTCCGAAATCGCTGACAAAATTAGGCAATAACAGGAAATATATGCAAGGCAATATAAGGTGTATGTATAGCTTGGAAATTGTAATCGTTGCTCGCTCGCTCCGCTCGCTCGTAAAAATCTAGTCCAACCTTACAACCGATCCGACACGTTAGTAAATTTGAAATAAGTCGCCTCCTTATCGAATAACGAATGCAAGAGGGACTGGTTTTAGGTTAGGCTATATTTTTCGAGCGAGCGCAGCGAGCGAGGGATGCGTATAGGTGTGTTACAAACCAACAGTTTGGCACATAGGGACATTGAAATATTCGCACCAGCCCGAGGAGCCGGAAGTCTTTATCGAATTGCGTACTGACGAAAGTTTACAGTTTATCAATAATTTTACATAAATAGTAATATTTCCACATAGTACAGTGCAACATGTGGTCCGAAATCGCTGACAAAATTAGGCAATAACAGGAAATCATATGCAAGGCAATATAAGGTGTATGTATAGCTTGGAAATTGTAATCGTTGCTCGCTCCCTCCGCTTTCTCGTAAAAATCTAGTCCGACCTCACAACCGATCCGACACGTTAGGAAATTTGAAATAAGTCGCCTCCTTATCGAATAACGAACGCAAGAGGGCTTGGTTTTAGGTTAGACTATAGTTTTAGAGCGAGCGCAGCGAGCGAGGGACGCGTAAAGGTGTGTCACAAACCAACGGTTTGGCACATAGGGACATTGAAATATTCGCACCAGCCCGAGGAACCGCATGTCTTTATCGAATTGCGTACTGACAAAAGTTTACAGTTTATCAATAGTTTTACATAAATAGTAATAATTCCACATAGTACAGTGCAACGTATGGTCCGAAATCGCTGACAAAATTAGGCAGTAACAGGAAATATATGCAAGATTATATAAGGTATATGTATAGCTTGGAAATTGTAATCGTTGCTCGCTCGCTCCGCTCGCTCGTATAAATCTAGTCCAACCTCACAACCGATCCGACACGTTAGCAAATTTGAAATAAGTCGCCTCCTTATCGAATAACGAACGCAAGAGGGCTTGGTTTTCGGTTAGACTATAGTTTTAGAGCGAGCGCAGCGAGCGAGGGACGCGTAAAGGTGTGTCACAAACCAACGGCTTGGCACATAGGGACATTGAAATATTCGCACCAGCCCGAGGAACCGCATGTCTTTATCGAATTGCGTACTGACAAAAGTTTACAGTTTATCAATAGTTTTACATAAATAGTAATAATTCCACATAGTACAGTGCAACGTGTGGTCCGAAATCGCTGACAAAATTAGGCAATAACAGGAAATATATGCAAGGTTATATAAGGTATATGTATAGCTTGGAAATTGTAATCGTTGCTCGCTCGCTCCGCTCGCTCGTATAAATCTAGTCCAACCTCACAACCGATCCGACACGTTAGCAAATTTGAAATAAGTCGCCTCCTTATCGAATAACGAACGCAAGAGGGACTGGTTTTAGGTTAGGCTATAGTTTTCGAGCGAGCGCAGCGAGCGAGGGACGCGTATAGGTGTGTTACAAACCAACAGTTTGGCACATAGGGACATTGAAATATTCGCACCAGCCCGAGGAGCCGGAAGTCTTTATCGAATTGCGTACTGACGAAAGTTTACAGTTTATCAATAATTTTACATAAATAGTAATATTTCCACATAGTACAGTGCAACATGTGGTCCGAAATCGCTGACAAAATTAGGCAATAACAGGAAATCATATGCAAGGCAATATAAGGTGTATGTATAGCTTGGAAATTGTAATCGTTGCTCGCTCCCTCCGCTTTCTCGTAAAAATCTAGTCCGACCTCACAACCGATCCGACACGTTAGGAAATTTGAAATAAGTCGCCTCCTTATCGAATAACGAACGCAAGAGGGCTTGGTTTTAGGTTAGACTATAGTTTTAGAGCGAGCGCAGCGAGCGAGGGACGCGTAAAGGTGTGTCACAAACCAACGGTTTGGCACATAGGGACATTGAAATATTCGCACCAGCCCGAGGAACCGCATGTCTTTATCGAATTGCGTACTGACAAAAGTTTACAGTTTATCAATAGTTTTACATAAATAGTAATAATTCCACATAGTACAGTGCAACGTATGGTCCGAAATCGCTGACAAAATTAGGCAGTAACAGGAAATATATGCAAGATTATATAAGGTATATGTATAGCTTGGAAATTGTAATCGTTGCTCGCTCGCTCCGCTCGCTCGTATAAATCTAGTCCAACCTCACAACCGATCCGACACGTTAGCAAATTTGAAATAAGTCGCCTCCTTATCGAATAACGAACGCAAGAGGGCTTGGTTTTCGGTTAGACTATAGTTTTAGAGCGAGCGCAGCGAGCGAGGGACGCGTAAAGGTGTGTCACACACCAACGGTTTGGCACATAGGGACATTGAAATATTCGCACCAGCCCGAGGAACCGCATGTCTTTATCGAATTGCGTACTGACAAAAGTTTACAGTTTATCAATAGTTTTACATAAATAGTAATAATTCCACATAGTACAGTGCAACGTGTGGTCCGAAATCGCTGACAAAATTAGGGAATAACAGGAAATATATGCAAGATTATATAAGGTATATGTATAGCTTGGAAATTGTAATCGTTGCTCGCTCGCTCCGCTCGCTCGTAAAAATCTAGTCCGACCTCACAACCGATCCGACACGTTAGTAAATTTGAAATAAGTCGCCTCCTTATCGAATAACGAACGCAAGAGGGACTGGTTTTAGGTTAGGCTATATCTTTCGGGCGAGCGCAGCGAGCGAGGGACGCGTAAAGGTGTGTCACAAACCAACGGTTTGGCACATAGGGACATTGAAATATTCGCACCAGCCCGAGGAGCCAGAAGTCTTTATCGAATTGCCTACTGACGAAAGTTTACAGTTTATCAATAGTTCTACATAAATAGTATTATTTCCACATAGTACAGTGCAACATGTGGTCCGAAATCGCTCACAAAATTGGGTAATAACCGGAAATATATGCAAGGTAATATAAGGTTTATGTATAGCTTGGAAAATGCAGTCGTTGCTCGCTCGCTCCGCTCGCTCGTAAAAATCTAGTCCAACCTCACAACCGATCCGACACGTTAGCAAATTTGAAATAAGTCGCCTCCTTATTGAATAACGAACGCAAGAGGGATTGTCTTTAGGTTAGGCTATAGTTTTCGAGCGAGCGCAGCGAGCGAGGGACGCGTAAAGGTGTGTCACAAACCAACGGTTTGGCACATAGGGACATTGAAATATTCGCACCAGCTCGAGGAACCGCAAGTATTTATCGAATTGCGTAGTGACAAAAGTTTACAGTTTACCAACAGTTTCACATAAATAGTAATATTTCCACATAGTACAGTGCAACGTGTGGTCCGAAATTGCTGACAAAGTTTGGCAATTACAGGAAATATATGCAAGGCAATATCAGGTATATGTATAGCTTGGAAATTGTAATCGTTGCTCGCTCGCTCCGCTCGCTCGTATAAATCTAGTCCAACCTCACAACCGATCCGACACGTTAGTAAATTTGAAATAAGTCGCCTCCTTATCGAATAACGAACGCAAGAGGGACTGGTTTTAGGTTAGGCTATATTTTTCGAGCGAGCGCAGCGAGCGAGGGACGCGTAAAGGTGTGTCACAAAACCAACGGTTTGGCACATAGGGACATTGAAATATTCGCACCAGCCCGAGGAGCCGGAAGTCTTTATCGAATTGCGTACTGACGAAAGTTTACAGTTTATCAATAATTTTACATAAATAGTAATATTTCCACATAGTACAGTGCAACATGTGGTCCGAAATCGCTGACAAAATTAGGCAATAACAGGAAATCATATGCAAGGCAATATAAGGTGTATGTATAGCTTGGAAATTGTAATCGTTGCTCGCTCCCTCCGCTTTCTCGTAAAAATCTAGTCCGACCTCACAACCGATCCGACACGTTAGCAAATTTGAAATAAGTCGCCTCCATATCGAATAACGAACGCAAGAGGGAATGTCTTTAGGTTAGGCTATAGTTTTCGAGCGAGCGCAGCGAGCGAGGTAGGCGTAAAGGTGTGTCACAAACCAACGCTTTGGCACATAGGGACATTGAAATATTCGCACTAGCCCGAGGAGCCGGAAGTCTTTATCGAATTGCCTACTGACAAAAGTTTACAGTTTACCAATAGTTTTACATAAATAGTAATATTTCCACATAGTACAGTGCAACGTGTGGTCCGAAATTGCTGACAAAATTTGGCAATAACAGGAAATACATGCAAGGCAATATAAGGTATATGTATAGCTTGGAAATTGTAATCGTTGCTCGCTCGCTCCGCTCGCTCGTAAAAATCTAGTCCGACCTCACAACCGATCCGACACGTTAGCAAATTTGAAATTAGTCGCCTCCTTATCGAATAACGAACTCAAGAGGGATTGGTTTTAGGTTAGGCTATAGTTTTCGAGCGAGCGCAGCGAGCGAGGGACGCGTAAAGGTCTGTCACAAACCAACGGTTTGGCACATAGGGACATTGAAATATTCGCACCAGCTCGAGGAACCGCAAGTATTTATCGAATTGCGTACTGACAAAAGTTTACAGTTTACCAACAGTTTTCCATAAATAGTAATATTTCCACATAGTACAGTGCAACGTGTGGTCCGAAATTGCTGACAAAATTTGGCAATAACAGGAAATACATGCAAGGCAATATAAGGTATATGTATAGCTTGGAAATTGTAATCGTTGCTCGCTCGCTCCGCTCGCTCGTATAAATCTAGTCCAACCTCACAACCGATCCGACACGTTAGCAAATTTGAAATAAGTCGCCTCCTTATCGAATAACGAACGTAAGAGGGATTGGTTTCAGGTTAGGCTATAGTTTTCGAGGGAGCACAGCGAGCGAGGGACGCGTAAAGTTGTGTCACAAACCAACGGTTTGGCACATAGGGACATTGAAATATTCGCACCATCCCGAGGAGCCGGAAGTCTTTATCGAACTGCGTACTGTCCAAAGTTTACAGTTTATCACTAGTTTTACATAAATAGTAATATTTCCACATAGTACAGTGCAACGTGTGGTCCGAAATCGCTGACATAATTAGGCAATAACAGGAAATATATGCAAGGCAATATAAGGTATATGTATAGCGTGGAAATTGTAATCGTTGCTCGCTCGCTCCGCTAGCTCGTAAAAATCTAGTCCAACATTACAACCGATCCGACACGTTAGTAAATTTGAAATAAGTCGCCTCCTTATCGAATAACGAATGCAAGAGGGACTGGTTTTAGGTTAGGCTATATCTTTCGAGCGAGCGCAGCGAGCGAGGGACGCGTAAAGGTGTGTCACAAACCAACGGTTTGGCACATAGGGACATTGAAATATTCGCACCATCCCGAGGAGCCGGAAGTCTTTATCGAACTGCGTACTGTCCAAAGTTTACAGTTTATCACTAGTTTTACATAAATAGTAATATTTTCACATGGTACAGTGCAACGTGTGGTCCGAAATCGCTAACATAATTAGGCAATAACAGGAAATCATATGCAAGGCAATATAAGGTGTATGTATAGCTTGGAAATTGTAATCGTTGCTCGCTCCCTCCGCTTTCTCGTAAAAATCTAGTCCGACCTCACAACCGATCCGACACGTTAGGAAATTTGAAATAAGTCGCCTCCTTATCGAATAACGAACGCAAGAGGGCTTGGTTTTAGGTTAGACTATAGTTTTAGAGCGAGCGCAGCGAGCGAGGGACGCGTAAAGGTGTGTCACAAACCAACGGTTTGGCACATAGGGACATTGAAATATTCGCACCAGCCCGAGGAACCGCATGTCTTTATCGAATTGCGTACTGACAAAAGTTTACAGTTTATCAATAGTTTTACATAAATAGTAATAATTCCACATAGTACAGTGCAACGTATGGTCCGAAATCGCTGACAAAATTAGGCAGTAACAGGAAATATATGCAAGATTATATAAGGTATATGTATAGCTTGGAAATTGTAATCGTTGCTCGCTCGCTCCGCTCGCTCGTATAAATCTAGTCCAACCTCACAACCGATCCGACACGTTAGCAAATTTGAAATAAGTCGCCTCCTTATCGAATAACGAACGCAAGAGGGCTTGGTTTTCGGTTAGACTATAGTGTTAGAGCGAGCGCAGCGAGCGAGGGACGCGTAAAGGTGTGTCACAAACCAACGGTTTGGCACATAGGGACATTGAAATATTCGCACCAGCCCGAGGAACCGCATGTCTTTATCGAATTGCGTACTGACAAAAGTTTACAGTTTATCAATAGTTTTACATAAATAGTAATAATTCCACATAGTACAGTGCAACGTGTTGTCCGAAATCGCTGACAAAATTAGGCAATAACAGGAAATATATGCAAGGTTATATAAGGTATATGTATAGCTTGGAAATTGTAATCGTTGCTCGCTCGCTCCGCTCGCTCGTAAAAATCTAGTCCGACCTCACAACCGATCCGACACGTTAGCAAATTTGAAATTAGTCGCCTCCTTATCGAATAACGAACGCAAGAGGGATTGGTTTTAGGTTAGGCTATAGTTTTCGAGCGAGCGCAGCGAGCGAGGGACGCGTAAAGGTGTGTCACAAACCAACGGTTTTGCACATAGGGACATTGAAATATTCGCACCAGCTCGAGGAACCGCAAGTATTTATCGAATTGCGTACTGACAAAAGTTTACAGTTTACCAACAGTTTCACATAAATAGTAATATTTCCACATAGTACAGTGCAACGTGTGGTCCGAAATTGCTGACAAAGTTTGGCAATAACAGGAAATACATGCAAGGCAATATAAGGTATATGTATAGCTTGGAAATTGTAATCGTTGCTCGCTCGCTCCGCTCGCTCGTATAAATCTAGTCCAACCTCACAACCGATCCGACACGTTAGCAAATTTGAAATAAGTCGCCTCCATATCGAATAACGAACGTAAGAGGGATTGGTTTTAGGTTAGGCTATAGTTTTCGAGGGAGCACAGCGAGCGAGGGACGCGTAAAGGTGTGTCACAAACCAACGGTTTGGCACATAGGGACATTGAAATATTCGCACCATCCCGAGGAGCCGGAAGTCTTTATCGCACTGCGTACTGTCCAAAGTTTACAGTTTATCACTAGTTTTACATAAATAGTAATATTTCCACATAGTACAGTGCAACGTGTGGTCCGAAATCGCTGACAAAATTAGGCAATAACAGGAAATATATGCAAGATTATATAAGGTATATGTATAGCTTGGAAATTGTAATCGTTGCTCGCTCGCTCCGCTCGCTCGTATAAATCTAGTCCAACCTCACAACCGATCCGACACGTTAGCAAATTTGAAATAAGTCGCCTCCTTATCGAATAACGAACGCAAGAGGGACTGGTTTTAGGTTAGGCTATATTTTTCGAGCGAGCGCAGCGAGCGAGGGACGCGTATAGGTGTGTTACAAACCAACAGTTTGGCACATAGGGACATTGAAATATTCGCACCAGCCCGAGGAGCCGGAAGTCTTTATCGAATTGCGTACTGACGAAAGTTTACAGTTTATCAATAATTTTACATAAATAGTAATATTTCCACATAGTACAGTGCAACATGTGGTCCGAAATCGCTGACAAAATTAGGCAATAACAGGAAATCATATGCAAGGCAATATAAGGTGTATGTATAGCTTGGAAATTGTAATCGTTGCTCGCTCCCTCCGCTTTCTCGTAAAAATCTAGTCCGACCTCACAACCGATCCGACACGTTAGGAAATTTGAAATAAGTCGCCTCCTTATCGAATAACGAACGCAAGAGGGCTTGGTTTTAGGTTAGACTATAGTTTTAGAGCGAGCGCAGCGAGCGAGGGACGCGTAAAGGTGTGTCACAAACCAACGGTTTGGCACATAGGGACATTGAAATATTCGCACCAGCCCGAGGAACCGCATGTCTTTATCGAATTGCGTACTGACAAAAGTTTACAGTTTATCAATAGTTTTACATAAATAGTAATAATTCCACATAGTACAGTGCAACGTATGGTCCGAAATCGCTGACAAAATTAGGCAGTAACAGGAAATATATGCAAGATTATATAAGGTATATGTATAGCTTGGAAATTGTAATCGTTGCTCGCTCGCTCCGCTCGCTCGTATAAATCTAGTCCAACCTCACAACCGATCCGACACGTTAGCAAATTTGAAATAAGTCGCCTCCTTATCGAATAACGAACGCAAGAGGGCTTGGTTTTCGGTTAGACTATAGTTTTAGAGCGAGCGCAGCGAGCGAGGGACGCGTAAAGGTGTGTCACAAACCAACGGTTTGGCACATAGGGACATTGAAATATTCGCACCAGCCCGAGGAACCGCAAGTCTTTATCGAATTGCGTACTGACAAAAGTTTACAGTTTATCAATAGTTTTACATAAATAGTAATAATTCCACATAGTACAGTGCAACGTGTGGTCCGAAATCGCTGACAAAATTAGGGAATAACAGGAAATATATGCAAGGTTATATAAGGTATATGTATAGCTTGGAAATTGTAATCGTTGCTCGCTCGCTCCGCTCGCTCGTAAAAATCTAGTCCGACCTCACAACCGATCCGACACGTTAGTAAATTTGAAATAAGTCGCCTCCTTATCGAATAACGAACGCAAGAGGGACTGGTTTTAGGTTAGGCTATATCTTTCGGGCGAGCGCAGCGAGCGAGGGACGCGTAAAGGTGTGTCACAAACCAACGGTTTGGCACATAGGGACATTGAAATATTCGCACCAGCCCGAGGAGCCAGAAGTCTTTATCGAATTGCGTACTGACAAAAGTGTATAGTTTATCAATAGTTCTACATAAATAGTATTATTTCCACATAGTACAGTGCAACATGTGGTCCGAAATCGCTCACAAAATTGGGTAATAACCGGAAATATATGCAAGGTAATATAAGGTTTATGTATAGCTTGGAAAATGCAGTCGTTGCTCGCTCGCTCCGCTCGCTCGTAAAAATCTAGTCCAACCTCACAACCGATCCGACACGTTAGCAAATTTGAAATAAGTCGCCTCCTTATTGAATAACGAACGCAAGAGGGATTGTCTTTAGGTTAGGCTATAGTTTTCGAGCGAGCGCAGCGAGCGAGGGACGCGTAAAGGTGTGTCACAAACCAACGGTTTGGCACATAGGGACATTGAAATATTCGCACCAGCTCGAGGAACCGCAAGTATTTATCGAATTGCGTAGTGACAAAAGTTTACAGTTTACCAACAGTTTCACATAAATAGTAATATTTCCACATAGTACAGTGCAACGTGTGGTCCGAAATTGCTGACAAAGTTTGGCAATAACAGGAAATACATGCAAGGCAATATAAGGTATATGTATAGCATGGAAATTGTAATCCTTGATCGCTCGCTCCGCTCGCTCGTATAAATCTAGTCCAACCTCACAACCGATCCGACACGTTAGTAAATTTGAAATAAGTCGCCTCCTTATCGAATAACGAATGCAAGAGGGACTGGTTTTAGGTTAGGCTATATTTTTCGAGCGAGCGCAGCGAGCGAGGGACGCGTAAAGGTGTGTCACAAAACCAACGGTTTGGCACATAGGGACATTGAAATATTCGCACCAGCCCGAGGAGCCGGAAGTCTTTATCGAATTGCGTACTGACGAAAGTTTACAGTTTATCAATAATTTTACATAAATAGTAATATTTCCACATAGTACAGTGCAACATGTGGTCCGAAATCGCTGACAAAATTAGGCAATAACAGGAAATCATATGCAAGGCAATATAAGGTGTATGTATAGCTTGGAAATTGTAATCGTTGCTCGCTCCCTCCGCTTTCTCGTAAAAATCTAGTCCGACCTCACAACCGATCCGACACGTTAGCAAATTTGAAATAAGTCGCCTCCATATCGA
The DNA here is from genome assembly GCF_910591885.1 of Bombus terrestris. Classification (NCBI taxonomy): domain Eukaryota; kingdom Metazoa; phylum Arthropoda; class Insecta; order Hymenoptera; family Apidae; genus Bombus; species Bombus terrestris. Next base: position 5,132,964 of record NW_025963549.1, read on the forward strand.
ATAACGAACGCAAGAGGGAATGTCTTTAGGTTAGGCTATAGTTTTCGAGCGAGCGCAGCGAGCGAGGGACGCGTAAAGGTGTGTCACAAACCAACGGCTTGGCACATAGGGACATTGAAATATTCGCACTAGCCCGAGGAGCCGGAAGTCTTTATCGAATTGCGTACTGACGAAAGTTTACAGTTTACCAATAGTTTTACATAAATAGTAATATTTCCACATAGTACAGTGCAACGTGTGGTCCGAAATTGCTGACAAAATTTGGCAATAACAGGAAATACATGCAAGGCAATATAAGGTATATGTATAGCTTGGAAATTGTAATCGTTGCTCGCTCGCTCCGCTCGCTCGTAAAAATCTAGTCCGACCTCACAACCGATCCGACACGTTAGCAAATTTGAAATTAGTCGCCTCCTTATCGAATAACGAACTCAAGAGGGATTGGTTTTAGGTTAGGCTATAGTTTTCGAGCGAGCGCAGCGAGCGAGGGACGCGTAAAGGTCTGTCACAAACCAACGGTTTGGCACATAGGGACATTGAAATATTCGCACCAGCTCGAGGAACCGCAAGTATTTATCGAATTGCGTACTGACAAAAGTTTACAGTTTACCAACAGTTTTCCTTAAATAGTAATATTTCCACATAGTACAGTGCAACGTGTGGTCCGAAATTGCTGACAAAATTTGGCAATAACAGGAAATACATGCAAGGCAATATAAGGTATATGTATAGCTTGGAAATTGTAATCGTTGCTCGCTCGCTCCGCTCGCTCGTATAAATCTAGTCCAACCTCACAACCGATCCGACACGTTAGCAAATTTGAAATAAGTCGCCTCCTTATCGAATAACGAACGTAAGAGGGATTGGTTTCAGGTTAGGCTATAGTTTTCGAGGGAGCACAGCGAGCGAGGGACGCGTAAAGTTGTGTCACAAACCAACGGTTTGGCACATAGGGACATTGAAATATTCGCACCATCCCGAGGAGCCGGAAGTCTTTATCGAACTGCGTACTGTCCAAAGTTTACAGTTTATCACTAGTTTTACATAAATAGTAATATTTCCACATAGTACAGTGCAACGTGTGGTCCGAAATCGCTGACATAATTAGGCAATAACAGGAAATATATGCAAGGCAATATAAGGTATATGTATAGCGTGGAAATTGTAATCGTTGCTCGCTCGCTCCGCTAGCTCGTAAAAATCTAGTCCAACATTACAACCGATCCGACACGTTAGTAAATTTGAAATAAGTCGCCTCCTTATCGAATAACGAATGCAAGAGGGACTGGTTTTAGGTTAGGCTATATCTTTCGAGCGAGCGCAGCGAGCGAGGGACGCGTAAAGGTGTGTCACAAACCAACGGTTTGGCACATAGGGACATTGAAATATTCGCACCATCCCGAGGAGCCGGAAGTCTTTATCGAACTGCGTACTGTCCAAAGTTTACAGTTTATCACTAGTTTTACATAAATAGTAATATTTTCACATGGTACAGTGCAACGTGTGGTCCGAAATCGCTAACATAATTAGGCAATAACAGGAAATCATATGCAAGGCAATATAAGGTGTATGTATAGCTTGGAAATTGTAATCGTTGCTCGCTCCCTCCGCTTTCTCGTAAAAATCTAGTCCGACCTCACAACCGATCCGACACGTTAGGAAATTTGAAATAAGTCGCCTCCTTATCGAATAACGAACGCAAGAGGGCTTGGTTTTCGGTTAGACTATAGTTTTAGAGCGAGCGCAGCGAGCGAGGGACGCGTAAAGGTGTGTCACAAACCAACGGTTTGGCACATAGGGACATTGAAATATTCGCACCAGCCCGAGGAACCGCATGTCTTTATCGAATTGCGTACTGACAAAAGTTTACAGTTTATCAATAGTTTTACATAAATAGTAATAATTCCACATAGTACAGTGCAACGTGTGGTCCGAAATCGCTGACAAAATTAGGGAATAACAGGAAATATATGCAAGATTATATAAGGTATATGTATAGCTTGGAAATTGTAATCGTTGCTCGCTCGCTCCGCTCGCTCGTAAAAATCTAGTCCGACCTCACAACCGATCCGACACGTTAGCAAATTTGAAATTAGTCGCCTCCTTATCGAATAACGAACTCAAGAGGGATTGGTTTTAGGTTAGGCTATAGTTTTCGAGCGAGCGCAGCGAGCGAGGGACGCGTAAAGGTGTGTCACAAACCAACGGTTTGGCACATAGGGACATTGAAATATTCGCACCAGCTCGAGGAACCGCAAGTATTTATCGAATTGCGTACTGACAAAAGTTTACAGTTTACCAACAGTTTCACATAAATAGTAATATTTCCACATAGTACAGTGCAACGTGTGGTCCGAAATTGCTGACAAAGTTTGGCAATAACAGGAAATACATGCAAGGCAATATAAGGTATATGTATAGCTTGGAAATTGTAATCGTTGCTCGCTCGCTCCGCTCGCTCGTATAAATCTAGTCCAACCTCACAACCGATCCGACACGTTAGCAAATTTGAAATAAGTCGCCTCCATATCGAATAACGAACGTAAGAGGGATTGGTTTTAGGTTAGGCTATAGTTTTCGAGGGAGCACAGCGAGCGAGGGACGCGTAAAGGTGTGTCACAAACCAACGGTTTGGCACATAGGGACATTGAAATATTCGCACCATCCCGAGGAGCCGGAAGTCTTTATCGCACTGCGTACTGTCCAAAGTTTACAGTTTATCACTAGTTTTACATAAATAGTAATATTTCCACATAGTACAGTGCAACGTGTGGTCCGAAATCGCTGACATAATTAGGCAATAACAGGAAATATATGCAAGGCAATATAAGGTATATGTATAGCGTGGAAATTGTAATCGTTGCTCGCTCGCTCCGCTCGCTCGTAAAAATCTAGTCCAACCTTACAACCGATCCGACACGTTAGTAAATTTGAAATAAGTCGCCTCCTTATCGAATAACGAATGCAAGAGGGACTGGATTTAGGTTAGGCTATATTTTTCGAGCGAGCGCAGCGAGCGAGGGACGCGTATAGGTGTGTCACAAAACCAACGGTTTGGCACATAGGGACATTGAAATATTCGCACCAGCCCGAGGAGCCGGAAGTCTTTATCGAATTGCGTACTGACGAAAGTTTACAGTTTATCAATAATTTTACATAAATAGTAATATTTCCACATAGTACAGTGCAACATGTGGTCCGAAATCGCTGACAAAATTAGGCAATAACAGGAAATCATATGCAAGGCAATATAAGGTGTATGTATAGCTTGGAAATTGTAATCGTTGCTCGCTCCCTCCGCTTTCTCGTAAAAATCTAGTCCGACCTCACAACCGATCCGACACGTTAGCAAATTTGAAATAAGTCGCCTCCATATCGAATAACGAACGCAAGAGGGATTGTCTTTAGGTTAGGCTATAGTTTTCGAGCGAGCGCAGCGAGCGAGGGACGCGTAAAGGTGTGTCACAAACCAACGGCTTGGCACATAGGGACATTGAAATATTCGCACTAGCCCGAGGAGCCGGAAGTCTTTATCGAATTGCGTACTGACGAAAGTTTACAGTTTACCAATAGTTTTACATAAATAGTAATATTTCCACATAGTACAGTGCAACGTGTGGTCAGAAATTGCTGACAAAATTTGGCAATAACAGGAAATACATGCAAGGCAATATAAGGTATATGTATAGCTTGGAAATTGTAATCGTTGCTCGCTCGCTCCGCTCGCTCGTAAAAATCTAGTCCGACCTCACAACCGATCCGACACGTTAGCAAATTTGAAATTAGTCGCCTCCTTATCGAATAACGAACTCAAGAGGGATTGGTTTTAGGTTAGGCTATAGTTTTCGAGCGAGCGCAGCGAGCGAGGGACGCGTAAAGGTCTGTCACAAACCAACGGTTTGGCACATAGGGACATTGAAATATTCGCACCAGCTCGAGGAACCGCAAGTATTTATCGAATTGCGTACTGACAAAAGTTTACAGTTTACCAACAGTTTTACATAAATAGTAATATTTCCACATAGTACAGTGCAACGTGTGGTCCGAAATTGCTGACAAAATTTGGCAATAACAGGAAATACATGCAAGGCAATATAAGGTATATGTATAGCTTGGAAATTGTAATCGTTGCTCGCTCGCTCCGCTCGCTCGTATAAATCTAGTCCAACCTCACAACCGATCCGACACGTTAGCAAATTTGAAATAAGTCGCCTCCTTATCGAATAACGAACGTAAGAGGGATTGGTTTCAGGTTAGGCTATAGTTTTCGAGGGAGCACAGCGAGCGAGGGACGCGTAAAGTTGTGTCACAAACCAACGGTTTGGCACATAGGGACATTGAAATATTCGCACCATCCCGAGGAGCCGGAAGTCTTTATCGAACTGCGTACTGTCCAAAGTTTACAGTTTATCACTAGTTTTACATAAATAGTAATATTTCCACATAGTACAGTGCAACGTGTGGTCCGAAATCGCTGACATAATTAGGCAATAACAGGAAATATATGCAAGGCAATATAAGGTATATGTATAGCGTGGAAATTGTAATCGTTGCTCGCTCGCTCCACTAGCTCGTAAAAATCTAGTCCAACATTACAACCGATCCGACACGTTAGTAAATTTGAAATAAGTCGCCTCCTTATCGAATAACGAATGCAAGAGGGACTGGTTTTAGGTTAGGCTATATCTTTCGAGCGAGCGCAGCGAGCGAGGGACGCGTAAAGGTGTGTCACAAACCAACGGTTTGGCACATAGGGACATTGAAATATTCGCACCATCCCGAGGAGCCGGAAGTCTTTATCGAACTGCGTACTGTCCAAAGTTTACAGTTTATCACTAGTTTTACATAAATAGTAATATTTTCACATAGTACAGTGCAACGTGTGGTCCGAAATCGCTAACATAATTAGGCAATAACAGGAAATATATGCAAGGCAATATAAGGCATATGTATAGCGTGGAAATTGTAATCGTTGCTCGCTCGCTCCGCTCGCTCGTAAAAATCTAGTCCAACCTTACAACCGATCCTACACGTTAGTAAATTTGAAATAAGTCGCCTCCTTATCGAATAACGAATGCAAGAGTGACTGGTTTTAGGTTAGGCTATATTTTTCGAGCGAGCGCAGCGAGCGAGGGACGCGTAAAGGTGTGTCACAAACCAACGGTTTGGCACATAGGGACATTGAAATATTCGCACCAGCCCCCGGAGCCGGAAGTCTTTATCGAATTGCGTACTGACGAAAGTTTACAGTTTATCAATAATTTTACATAAATAGTAATATTTCCACATAGTACAGTGCAACATGTGGTCCGAAATCGCTGACAAAATTAGGCAATAACCGGAAATATATGCAAGGCAATATAAGGTGTATGTATAGCTTGGAAATTGTAATCGCTGCTCGCTCGCTCCGCTCGCTCGTAAAAATCTAGTCCGACCTCACAACCGATCCGACACGTTAGCAAATTTGAAATTAGTCGCCTCCTTATCGAATAACGAACTCAAGAGGGATTGGTTTTAGGTTAGGCTATAGTTTTCGAGCGAGCGCAGCGAGCGAGGGACGCGTAAAGGTGTGTCACAAACCAACGGTTTGGCACATAGGGACATTGAAATATTCGCACCAGCTCGAGGAACCGCAAGTATTTATCGAATTGCGTACTGACAAAAGTTTACAGTTTATCAATAGTTTTACATAACAAGTAATATTTCCACATAGTACAGTCCAACGTGTGGTCCGAAATCGCTGACAAAATTTGGCAATAACAGGAAATACATGCAAGGCAATATAAGGTATATGTATAGCTTGGAAATTGTAATCGTTGCTCGCTCGCTCCGCTCGCTCGTATAAATCTAGTCCAACCTCACAACCGATCCGACACGTTAGCAAATTTGAAATAAGTCGCCTCCTTATCGAATAACGAACTCAAGAGGGAATGGTTTTAGGTTAGGCTATAGTTTTCAAGCGAGCGCAGCGAGCGAGGGACGCGTAAAGGTGTGTCACAAACCAACGGTTTGGCACATAGGGACATTGAAATATTCGCACCAGCTCGAGGAACCGCAAGTATTTATCGAATTGCGTACTGACAAAAGTTTACAGTTTACCAACAGTTTTACATAAATAGTAATATTTCCACATAGTACAGTGCAACGTGTGGTCCGAAATTGCTGACAAAATTTGGCAATAACAGGAAATACATGCAAGGCAATGTAAGGTATATGTATAGCTTGGAAATTGTAATCGTTGCTCGCTCGCTCCGCTCGCTCGTATAAATCTAGTCCAACCTCACAACCGATCCGACACGTTAGCAAATTTGAAATAAGTCGCCTCCTTATCGAATAACGAACGTAAGAGGGATTGGTTTTAGGTTAGGCTATAGTTTTCGAGCGAGCACAGCGAGCGAGGGACGCGTAAAGGTGTGTCACAAACCAACGGTTTGGCACATAGGGACATTGAAATATTCGCACCATCCCGAGGAGCCGGAAGTCTTTATCGAACTGCGTACTGTCCAAAGTTTACAGTTTATCACTAGTTTTACATAAATAGTAATATTTCCACATAGTACAGTGCAACGTGTGGTCCGAAATCGCTGACATAATTAGGCAATAACAGGAAATATATGCAAGGCAATATAAGGTATATGTATAGCGTGGAAATTGTAATCGTTGCTCGCTCGCTCCGCTCGCTCGTAAAAATCTAGTCCAACCTTACAACCGATCCGACACGTTAGTAAATTTGAAATAAGTCGCCTCCTTATCGAATAACGAATGCAAGAGGGACTGGTTTTAGGTTAGGCTATATTTTTCGAGCGAGCGCAGCGAGCGAGGGACGCGTAAAGGTGTGTCACAAAACCAACGGTTTGGCACATAGGGACATTGAAATATTCGCACCAGCCCGAGGAGCCGGAAGTCTTTATCGAATTGCGTACTGACGAAAGTTTACAGTTTATCAATAATTTTACATAAATAGTAATATTTCCACATAGTACAGTGCAACATGTGGTCCGAAATCGCTGACAAAATTAGGCAATAACAGGAAATCATATGCAAGGCAATATAAGGTGTATGTATAGCTTGGAAATTGTAATCGTTGCTCGCTCCCTCCGCTTTCTCGTAAAAATCTAGTCCGACCTCACAACCGATCCGACACGTTAGCAAATTTGAAATAAGTCGCCTCCATATCGAATAACGAACGCAAGAGGGATTGTCTTTTGGTTAGGCTATAGTTTTCGAGCGAGCGCAGCGAGCGAGGGACGCGTAAAGGTGTGTCACAAACCAACGGCTTGGCACATAGGGACATTGAAATATTCGCACCAGCCCGAGGAGCCGGAAGTCTTTATCGAATTGCGTACTGACGAAAGTTTACAGTTTACCAATAGTTTTACATAAATTGTAATATTTCCACATAGTACAGTGCAACGTGTGGTCCGAAATTGCTGACAAAATTTGGCAATAACAGGAAATACATGCAAGGCAATATAAGGTATATGTATAGCTTGAAATTGTAATCGTTGCTCGCTCGCTCCGCTCGCTCGTAAAAATCTAGTCCGACCTCACAACCGATCCGACACGTTAGCAAATTTGAAATTAGTCGCCTCCTTATCGAATAACGAATGCAAGAGGGACTGGTTTTAGGTTAGGCTATATTTTTCGAGCGAGCGCAGCGAGCGAGGGACGCGTAAAGGTGTGTCACAAAACCAACGGTTTGGCACATAGGGACATTGAAATATTCGCACCAGCCCGAGGAGCCGGAAGTCTTTATCGAATTGCGTACTGACGAAAGTTTACAGTTTATCAATAATTTTACATAAATAGTAATATTTCCACATAGTACAGTGCAACGTGTGGTCCGAAATTGCTGACAAAATTTGGCAATAACAGGAAATATATGCAAGGCAATATAAGGTATATGTATGGCGTGGAAATTGTAATCGTTGCTCGCTCGCTCCGCTCGCTCGTAAAAATCTAGTCCAACCTTACAACCGATCCGACACGTTAGTAAATTTGAAATAAGTCGCCTCCTTATCGAATAACGAATGCAAGAGGGACTGGTTTTAGGTTAGGCTATATTTTTCGAGCGAGCGCAGCGAGCGAGGGACGCGTAAAGGTGTGTCACAAAACCAACGGTTTGGCACATAGGGACATTGAAATATTCGCACCAGCCCGAGGAGCCGGAAGTCTTTATCGAATTGCGTACTGACGAAAGTTTACAGTTTATCAATAATTTTACATAAATAGTAATATTTCCACATAGTACAGTGCAACATGTGGTCCGAAATCGCTGACAAAATTAGGCAATAACAGGAAATCATATGCAAGGCAATATAAGGTGTATGTATAGCTTGGAAATTGTAATCGTTGCTCGCTCCCTCCGCTTTCTCGTAAAAATCTAGTCCGACCTGACAACCGATCCGACACGTTAGGAAATTTGAAATAAGTCGCCTCCATATCGAATAACGAACGCAAGAGGGATTGTCTTTAGGTTAGGCTATAGTTTTCGAGCGAGCGCAGCGAGCGAGGGACGCGTAAAGGTGTGTCACAAACCAACGGCTTGGCACATAGGGACATTGAAATATTCGCACCAGCCCGAGGAGCCGGAAGTCTTTATCGAATTGCGTACTGACGAAAGTTTACAGTTTACCAATAGTTTTACATAAATTGTAATATTTCCACATAGTACAGTGCAACGTGTGGTCCGAAATTGCTGACAAAATTTGGCAATAACAGGAAATACATGCAAGGCAATATAAGGTATATGTATAGCTTGGAAATTGTAATCGTTGCTCGCTCGCTCCGCTCGCTCGTAAAAATCTAGTCCGACCTCACAACCGATCCGACACGTTAGCAAATTTGAAATTAGTCGCCTCCTTATCGAATAACGAACTCAAGAGGGATTGGTTTTAGGTTAGGCTATAGTTTTCGAGCGAGCGCAGCGAGCGAGGGACGCGTAAAGGTCTGTCACAAACCAACGGTTTGGCACATAGGGACATTGAAATATTCGCACCAGCTCGAGGAACCGCAAGTATTTATCGAATTGCGTACTGACAAAAGTTTACAGTTTACCAACAGTTTTACATAAATAGTAATATTTCCACATAGTACAGTGCAACGTGTGGTCCGAAATTGCTGACAAAATTTGGCAATAACAGGAAATGCATGCAAGGCAATATAAGGTATATGTATAGCTTGGAAATTGTAATCGTTGCTCGCTCGCTCCGCTCGCTCGTATAAATCTAGTCCAACCTCACAACCGATCCGACACGTTAGCAAATTTGAAATAAGTCGCCTCCTTATCGAATAACGAACGTAAGAGGGATTGGTTTTAGGTTAGGCTATAGTTTTCGAGGGAGCACAGCGAGCGAGGGACGCGTAAAGTTGTGTCACAAACCAACGGTTTGGCACATAGGGACATTGAAATATTCGCACCATCCCGAGGAGCCGGAAGTCTTTATCGAACTGCGTACTGTCCAAAGTTTACAGTTTATCAATAATTTTACATAAATAGTAATATTTCCACATAGTACAGTGCAACATGTGGTCCGAAATCGCTGACAAAATTAGGCAATAACAGGAAATCATATGCAAGGCAATATAAGGTGTATGTATAGCTTGGAAATTGTAATCGTTGCTCGCTCCCTCCGCTTTCTCGTAAAAATCTAGTCCGACCTCACAACCGATCCGACACGTTAGCAAATTTGAAATAAGTCGCCTCCATATCGAATAACGAACGCAAGAGGGATTGTCTTTAGGTTAGGCTGTAGTTTTCGAGCGAGCGCAGCGAGCGAGGGACGCGTAAATGTGTGTCACAAACCAACGGCTTGGCACATAGGGACATTGAAATATTCGCTCCAGCCCGAGGAGCCGGAAGTCTTTATCGAATTGCGTACTGACGAAAGTTTACAGTTTACCAATAGTTTTACATAACTAGTAATATTTCCACATAGTACAGTGCAACGTGTGGTCCGAAATTGCTGACAAAATTTGGCAATAACAGGAAATACATGCAAGGCCAGATAAGGTATATGTATAGCTTGGAAATTGTAATCGTTGCTCGCTCGCTCCGCTCGCTCGTATAAATCTAGTCCAACCTCACAACCGATCCGACACGTTAGCAAATTTGAAATAAGTCGCCTCCTTATCGAATAACGAACTCAATAGGGATTGGTTTTAGGTTAGGCTATAGTTTTCGAGCGAGCGCAGCGAGCGAGGGACGCGTAAAGGTGTGTCACAAACCAACGGTTTGGCACATAGGGACATTGAAATATTCGCACCAGCTCGAGGAACCGCAAGTATTTATCGAATTGCGTACTGACAAAAGTTTACAGTTTACCAACAGTTTTACATAAATAGTAATATTTCCACATAGTACAGTGCAACGTGTGGTCCGAAATTGCTGACAAAATTTGGCAATAACAGGAAATACATGCAAGGCAATATAAGGTATATGTATAGCTTGGAAATTGTAATCGTTGCTCGCTCGCTCCGCTCGCTCGTATAAATCTAGTCCAACCTCACAACCGATCCGACACGTTAGCAAATTTGAAATAAGTCGCCTCCTTATCGAATAACGAACGTAAGAGGGATTGGTTTTAGGTTAGGCTATAGTTTTCGAGGGAGCACAGCGAGCGAGGGACGCGTAAAGGTGTGTCACAAACCAACGGTTTGGCACATAGGGACATTGAAATATTCGCACCATCCCGAGGAGCCGGAAGTCTTTATCGAACTGCGTACTGTCCAAAGTTTACAGTTTATCACCTGTTTTACATAAATAGTAATATTTCCACATAGTACAGTGCAACGTGTGGTCCGAAATCGCTGACATAATTAGGCAATAACAGGAAACATATGCAAGGCAATATAAGGTATATGTATAGCGTGGAAATTGTAATCGTTGCTCGCTCGCTCCGCTCGCTCGTAAAAATCTAGTCCAACCTTACAACCGATCCGACACGTTAGTAAATTTGAAATAAGTCGCCTCCTTATCGAATAACGAATGCAAGAGGTACTGGTTTTAGGTTAGGCTATATTTTTCGAGCGAGCGCAGCGAGCGAGGGACGCGTAAAGGTGTGTCACAAAACCAACGGTTTGGCACATAGGGACATTGAAATATTCGCACCAGCCCGAGGAGCCGGAAGTCTTTATCGAATTGCGTACTGACGAAAGTTTACAGTTTATCAATATTTTACATAAATAGTAATATTTTCACATAGTACAGTGCAACATGTGGTCCGAAATCGCTGACAAAATTAGGCAATAACAGGAAATCATATGCAAGGCAATATAAGGTGTATGTATAGCTTGGAAATTGTAATCGTTGCTCGCTCCCTCCGCTTTCTCGTAAAAATCTAGTCCGACCTCACAACCCATCCGACACGTTAGCAAATTTGAAATAAGTCGCCTCCATATCGAATAACGAACGCAAGAGGGATTGTCTTTAGGTTAGGCTATAGTTTTCGAGCGAGCGCAGCGAGCGAGGGACGCGTAAAGGTGTGTCACAAACCAACGGCTTGGCACATAGGGACATTGAAATATTCGCACCAGCCCGAGGAGCCGGAAGTCTTTATCGAATTGCGTACTGACGAAAGTTTACAGTTTACCAATAGTTTTACATAAATAGTAATATTTCCACATAGTACAGTGCAACGTGTGGTCCGAAATTGCTGACAAAATTTGGCAATAACAGGAAATACATGCAAGGCAATATAAGGTATATGTATAGCTTGGAAATTGTAATCGTTGCTCGCTCGCTCCGCTCGCTCGTAAAAATCTAGTCCGACCTCACAACCGATCCGACACGTTAGCAAATTTGAAATTAGTCGCCTCCTTACCGAATAACGAACTCAAGAGGGATTGGTTTTAGGTTAGGCTATAGTTTTCGAGCGAGCGCAGCGAGCGAGGGACGCGTAAAGGTCTGTCACAAACCAACGGTTTGGCACATAGGGACATTGAAATATTCGCACCATCCCGAGGAGCCGGAAGTCTTTATCGAACTGCGTACTGTCCAAAGTTTACAGTTTATCACTAGTTTTACATAAATAGTAATATTTCCACATAGTACAGTGCAACGTGTGGTCCGAAATCGCTGACATAATTAGGCAATAACAGGAAATATATGCAAGGCAATATAAGGTATATGTATAGCGTGGAAATTGTAATCGTTGCTCGCTCGCTCCGCTCGCTCGTAAAAATCTAGTCCAACCTTACAACCGATCCGACACGTTAGTAAATTTGAAATAAGTCGCCTCCTTATCGAATAACGAATGCAAGAGGGACTGGTTTTAGGTTAGGCTATATTTTTCGAGCGAGCGCAGCGAGCGAGGGACGCGTAAAGGTGTGTCACAAAACCAACGGTTTGGCACATAGGGACATTGAAATATTCGCACCAGCCCGAGGAGCCGGAAGTCTTTATCGAATTGCGTACTGACGAAAGTTTACAGTTTATCAATAATTTTACATAAATAGTAATATTTTCACATAGTACAGTGCAACATGTGGTCCGAAATCGCTGACAAAATTAGGCAATAACAGGAAATCATATGCAAGGCAATATAAGGTGTATGTATAGCTTGGAAATTGTAATCGTTGCTCGCTCGCTCCGCTCGCTCGTAAAAATCTAGTCCAACCTTACAACCGATCCGACACGTTAGTAAATTTGAAATAAGTCGCCTCCTTATCGAATAACGAATGCAAGAGGGACTGGTTTTAGGTTAGGCTATATTTTTCGAGCGAGCGCAGCGAGCGAGGGACGCGTAAAGGTGTGTCACAAAACCAACGGTTTGGCACATAGGGACATTGAAATATTCGCACCAGCCCGAGGAGCCGGAAGTCTTTATCGAATTGCGTACTGACGAAAGTTTACAGTTTACCTATAGTTTTACATAAATAGTAATATTTCCACATAGTACAGTGCAACGTGTGGTCCGAAATTGCTGACAAAATTTGGCAATAACAGGAAATACATGCAAGGCAATATAAGGTATATGTATAGCTTGGAAATTGTAATCGTTGCTCGCTCGCTCCGCTCGCTCGTAAAAATCTAGTCCGACCTCACAACCGATCCGACACGTTATCAAATTTGAAATTAGTCGCCTCCTTATCGAATAACGAACTCAAGAGGGATTGGTTTTAGGTTAGGCTATAGTATTCGAGCGAGCGCAGCGAGCGAGGGACGCGTAAAGGTCTGTCACAAACCAACGGTTTGGCACATAGGGACATTGAAATATTCGCACCAGCTCGAGGAACCGCAAGTATTTATCGAATTGCGTACTGACAAAAGTTTACAGTTTACCAACAGTTTTACATAAATAGTAATATTTCCACATAGTACAGTGCAACGTGTGGTCCGAAATTGCTGACAAAATTTGGCAATAACAGGAAATACATGCAAGGCAATATAAGGTATATGTATAGCTTGGAAATTGTAATCGTTGCCCGCTCGCTCCGCTCGCTCGTATAAATCTAGTCCAACCTCACAACCGATCCGACACGTTAGCAAATTTGAAATAAGTCGCCTCCTTATCGAATAACGAACGTAAGAGGGATTGGTTTTAGGTTAGGCTATAGTTTTCGAGGGAGCACAGCGAGCGAGGGACGCGTAAAGTTGTGTCACAAACCAACGGTTTGGCACATAGGGAAATTGAAATATTCGCACCATCCCGAGGAGCCGGAAGTCTTTATCGAACTGCGTACTGTCCAAAGTTTACAGTTTATCACTAGTTTTACATAAATAGTAATATTTCCACATAGTACAGTGCAACGTGTGGTCCGAAATTGCCGACAAAATTTGGCAATAACAGGAAATACATGCAAGGCAATATAAGGTATATGTATAGCTTGGAAATTGTAATCGTTGCTCGCTCGCTCCGCTCGCTCGTATAAATCTAGTCCAACCTCACAACCGATCCGACACGTTAGCAAATTTGAAATAAGTCGCCTCCTTATCGAATAACGAACGTAAGAGGGATTGGTTTTAGGTTAGGCTATAGTTTTCGAGGGAGCACAGCCAGCGAGGTACGCGTAAAGGTGTGTCACAAACCAACGGTTTGGCACATAGGGACATTGAAATATTCGCACCATCCCGAGGAGCCGGAAGTCTTTATCGAACTGCGTACTGTCCAAAGTTTACAGTTTATCACTAGTTTTACATAAATAGTAATATTTCCACATAGTACAGTGCAACGTATGGTCCGAAATCGCTGATATAATTAGGCAATAACAGGAAATATATGCAAGGCAATATAAGGTATATGTATAGCGTGGAAATTGTAATCGTTGCTCGCTCGCTCCGCTCGCTCGTAAAAATCTAGTCCAACCTTACAACCGATCCGACACGTTAGTAAATTTGAAATAAGTCGCCTCCTTATCGAATAACGAATGCAAGAGGGACTGGTTTTAGGTTAGGCTATATTTTTCGAGCGAGCGCAGCGAGCGAGGGACGCGTAAAGGTGTGTCACAAAACCAACGGTTTGGCACATAGGGACATTGAAATATTCGCACCAGCCCGAGGAGCCGGAAGTCTTTATCGAATTGCGTACTGACGAAAGTTTACAGTTTATCAATAATTTTACATAAATAGTAATATTTCCACATAGTACAGTGCAACATGTGGTCCGAAATCGCTGACAAAATTAGGCAATAACAGGAAATCATATGCAAGGCAATATAAGGTGTATGTATAGCTTGGAAATTGTAATCGTTGCTCGCTCCCTCCGCTTTCTCGTAAAAATCTAGTCCGACCTCACAACCGATCCGACACGGTAGCAAATTTGAAATAAGTCGCCTCCATATCGAATAACGAACGCAAGAGGGATTGTCTTTAGGTTAGGCTATAGTTTTCGAGCGAGCGCAGCGAGCGAGGGACGCGTAAAGGTGTGTCACAAACCAACGGCTTGGCACATAGGGACATTGAAATATTCGCACCAGCCCGAGGAGCCGGAAGTCTTTATCGAATTGCGTACTGACGAAAGTTTGCAGTTTACCAATAGTTTTACATAAATTGTAATATTTCCACATAGTACAGTGCAACGTGTGGTCCGAAATTGCTGACAAAATTTGGCAATAACAGGAAATACATGCAAGGCAATATAAGGTAAATGTATAGCTTGGAAATTGTAATCGTTGCTCGCTCGCTCCGCTCGCTCGTAAAAATCTAGTCCGACCTCACAACCGATCCGACACGTTAGCAAATTTGAAGTTAGTCGCCTCCTTATCGAATAACGAACTCAAGAGGGATTGGTTTTAGGTTAGGCTATAGTTTTCGAGCGAGCGCAGCGAGCGAGGGACGCGTAAAGGTCTGTCACAAACCAACGGTTTGGCACATAGGGACATTGAAATATTCGCACCAGCTCGAGGAACCGCAAGTATTTATCGAATTGCGTACTGACAAAAGTTTACAGTTTACCAACAGTTTTACATAAATAGTAATATTTCCACATAGTACAGTGCAACGTGTGGTCCGAAATTGCTGACAAAATTTGGCAATAACAGGAAATACATGCAAGGCAATATAAGGTATATGTATAGCTTGGTAATTGTAATCGTTGCTCGCTCGCTCCGCTCGCTCGTATAAATCTAGTCCAACCTCACAACCGATCCGACACGTTAGCAAATTTGAAATAAGTCGCCTCCTTATCGAATAACGAACGTAAGAGGGATTGGTTTTAGGTTAGGCTATAGTTTTCGAGGGAGCACAGCGAGCGAGGGACGCGTAAAGTTGTGTCACAAACCAACGGTTTGGCACATAGGGACATTGAAATATTCGCACCATCCCGAGGAGCCGGAAGTCTTTATCGAACTGCGTACTGTCCAAAGTTTACAGTTTACCAATAGTTTTACATAAATAGTAATATTTCCACATAGTACAGTGCAACGTGTGGTCCGAAATTGCCGACAAAATTTGGCAATAACAGGAAATACATGCAAGGCAATATAAGGTATATGTATAGCTTGGAAATTGTAATCGTTGCTCGCTCGCTCCGCTCGCTCGTATAAATCTAGTCCAACCTCACAACCGATCCGACACGTTAGCAAATTTGAAATAAGTCGCCTCCTTATCGAATAACGAACGTAAGAGGGATTGGTTTTAGGTTAGGCTATAGTTTTCGAGGGAGCACAGCGAGCGAGGTACGCGTAAAGGTGTGTCACAAACCAACGGTTTGGCACATAGGGACATTGAAATATTCGCACCATCCCGAGGAGCCGGAAGTCTTTATCGAACTGCGTACTGTCCAAAGTTTACAGTTTATCACTAGTTTTACATAAATAGTAATATTTCCACATAGTACAGTGCAACGTATGGTCCGAAATCGCTGATATAATTAGGCAATAACAGGAAATATATGCAAGGCAATATAAGGTATATGTATAGCGTGGAAATTGTAATCGTTGCTCGCTCGCTCCGCTCGCTCGTAAAAATCTAGTCCAACCTTACAACCGATCCGACACGTTAGTAAATTTGAAATAAGTCGCCTCCTTATCGAATAACGAATGCAAGAGGGACTGGTTTTAGGTTAGGCTATATCTTTCGAGCGAGCGCAGCGAGCGAGGGACGCGTAAAGGTGTGTCACAAACCAACGGTTTGGCACATAGGGACATTGAAATATTCGCACCAGCCCGAGGAGCCAGAAGTCTTTATCGAATTGCGTACTGACGAAAGTTTACAGTTTACCAATAGTTTTACATAAATTGTAATATTTCCACATAGTACAGTGCAACGTGTGGTCCGAAATTGCTGACAAAATTTGGCGATAACAGGAAATACATGCAAGGCAATATAAGGTAAATGTATAGCTTGGAAATTGTAATCGTTGCTCGCTCGCTCCGCTCGCTCGTAAAAATCTAGTCCGACCTCACAACCGATCCGACACGTTAGCAAATTTGAAATTAGTCGCCTCCTTATCGAATAACGAACTCAAGAGGGATTGGTTTTAGGTTAGGCTATAGTTTTCGAGCGAGCGCAGCGAGCGAGGGACGCGTAAAGGTCTGTCACAAACCAACGGTTTGGCACATAGGGACATGGAAATATTCGCACCAGCTCGAGGAACCGCAAGTATTTATCGAATTGCGTACTGACAAAAGTTTACAGTTTACCAACAGTTTTACATAAATAGTAATATTTCCACATAGTACAGTGCAACGTGTGGTCCGAAATTGCTGACAAAATTTGGCAATAACAGGAAATACATGCAAGGCAATATAAGGTATATGTATAGCTTGGAAATTGTAATCGTTGCTCGCTCGCTCCGCTCGCTCGTATAAATCTAGTCCAACCTCACAACCGATCCGACACGTTAGCAAATTTGAAATAAGTCGCCTCCTTATCGAATAACGAACGTAAGAGGGATTGGTTTTAGGTTAGGCTATAGTTTTCGAGGGAGCACAGCGAGCGAGGGACGCGTAAAGTTGTGTCACAAACCAACGGTTTGGCACATAGGGACATTGAAATATTCGCACCATCCCGAGGAGCCGGAAGTCTTTATCGAACTGCGTACTGTCAAAAGTTTACAGTTTATCACTAGTTTTACATAAATAGTAATATTTCCACATAGTACAGTGCAACGTGAGGTCCGAAATCGCTGACATAATTAGGCAATAACAGGAAATATATGCAAGGCAATATAAGGTATATGTATAGCGTGGAAATTGTAATCGTTGCTCGCTCGCTCCGCTGGGTCGTAAAAATCTAGTCCAACATTACAACCGATCCGACACGTTAGTAAATTTGAAATAAGTCGCCTCCTTATCGAATAACGAATGCAAGAGGGACTGGTTTTAGGTTAGGCTATATCTTTCGAGCGAGCGCAGCGAGCGAGGGACGCGTAAAGGTGTGTCACAAACCAACGGTTTGGCACATAGGGACATTGAAATATTCGCACCAGCCCGAGGAGCCAGAAGTCTTTATCGAATTGCGTACTGACGAAAGTTTACAGTTTACCAATAGTTTTACATAAATTGTAATATTTCCACATAGTACAGTGCAACGTGTGGTCCGAAATTGCTGACAAAATTTGGCGATAACAGGAAATACATGCAAGGCAATATAAGGTAAATGTATAGCTTGGACATTGTAATCGTTGCTCGCTCGCTCCGCTCGCTCGTAAAAATCTAGTCCGACCTCACAACCGATCCGACACGTTAGCAAATTTGAAATTAGTCGCCTCCTTATCGAATAACGAACTCAAGAGGGATTGGTTTTAGGTTAGGCTATAGTTTTCGAGCGAGCGCAGCGAGCGAGGGACGCGTAAAGGTCTGTCACAAACCAACGGTTTGGCACATAGGGACATTGAAATATTCGCACCAGCTCGAGGAACCGCAAGTATTTATCGAATTGCGTACTGACAAAAGTTTACAGTTTACCAACAGTTTTACATAAATAGTAATATTTCCACATAGTACAGTGCAACGTGTGGTCCGAAATTGCTGACAAAATTTGGCAATAACAGGAAATACATGCAAGGCAATATAAGGTATATGTATAGCTTGGAAATTGTAATCGTTGCTCGCTCGCTCCGCTCGCTCGTATAAATCTAGTCCAACCTCACAACCGATCCGACACGTTAGCAAATTTGAAATAAGTCGCCTCCTTATCGAATAACGAACGTAAGAGGGATTGGTTTTAGGTTAGGCTATAGTTTTCGAGGGAGCACAGCGAGCGAGGGACGCGTAAAGTTGTGTCACAAACCAACGGTTTGGCACATAGGGACATTGAAATATTCGCACCATCCCGAGGAGCCGGAAGTCTTTATCGAACTGCGTACTGTCAAAAGTTTACAGTTTATCACTAGTTTTACATAAATAGTAATATTTCCACATAGTACAGTGCAACGTGTGGTCCGAAATCGCTGACATAATTAGGCAATAACAGGAAATATATGCAAGGCAATATAAGGTATATGTATAGCGTGGAAATTGTAATCGTTGCTCGCTCGCTCCGCTAGGTCGTAAAAATCTAGTCCAACATTACAACCGATCCGACACGTTAGTAAATTTGAAATAAGTCGCCTCCTTATCGAATAACGAATGCAAGAGGGACTGGTTTTAGGTTAGGCTATATCTTTCGAGCGAGCGCAGCGAGCGAGGGACGCGTAAAGGTGTGTCACAAACCAACGGTTTGGCACATAGGGACATTGAAATATTCGCACCAGCCCGAGGAGCCAGAAGTCTTTATCGAATTGCGTACTGACGAAAGTTTACAGTTTACCAATAGTTTTACATAAATTGTAATATTTCCACATAGTACAGTGCAACGTGTGGTCCGAAATTGCTGACAAAATTTGGCGATAACAGGAAATACATGCAAGGCAATATAAGGTATATGTATAGCTTGGAAATTGTAATCGTTGCTCGCTCGCTCCGCTCGCTCGTAAAAATCTAGTCCGACCTCACAACCGATACGACACGTTAGCAAATTTGAAATTAGTCGCCTCCTTATCGAATAACGAACTCAAGAGGGATTGGTTTTAGGTTAGGCTATAGTTTTCGAGCGAGCGCAGCGAGCGAGGGACGCGTAAAGGTCTGTCACAAACCAACGGTTTGGCACATAGGGACATTGAAATATTCGCACCAGCTCGAGGAACCGCAAGTATTTATCGAATTGCGTACTGACAAAAGTTTACAGTTTACCAACAGTTTTACATAACAAGTAATATTTCCACATAGTACAGTGCAACGTGTGGTCCGAAATTGCTGACAAAATTTGGCAATAACAGGAAATACATGCAAGGCAATATAAGGTATATGTATAGCTTGGAAATTGTAATCGTTGCTCGCTCGCTCCGCTCGCTCGTAAAAATCTAGTCCGACCTCACAACCGATCCGACACGTTAGCAAATTTGAAATTAGTCGCCTCCTTATCGAATAACGAACTCAAGAGGGATTGGTTTTAGGTTAGGCTATAGTTTTCGAGCGAGCGCAGCGAGCGAGGGACGCGTAAAGGTCTGTCACAAACCAACGGTTTGGCACATAGGGACATTGAAATATTCGCACCAGCTCGAGGAACCGCAAGTATTTATCGAATTGCGTACTGACAAAAGTTTACAGTTTACCAACAGATTTACATAAATAGAAATATTTCCACATAGTACAGTGCAACGTGTGGTCCGAAATTGCTGACAAAATTTGGCAATAACAGGAAATACATGCAAGGCAATATAAGGTATATGTATAGCTTGGAAATTGTAATCGTTGCTCGCTCGCTCCGCTCGCTCGTATAAATCTAGTCCAACCTCACAACCGATCCGACACGTTAGCAAATTTGAAATAAGTCGCCTCCTTATCGAATAACGAACGCAAGAGGGATTGTCTTTAGGTTAGGCTATAGTTTTCGAGCGAGCGCAGCGAGCGAGGGACGCGTAAAGGTGTGTCACAAACCAACGGCTTGGCACATAGGAACATTGAAATATTCGCACCAGCCCGAGGAGCCGGAAGTCTTTATCGAATTGCGTACTGACGAAAGTTTACAGTTTACCAATAGTTTTACATAAATAGTAATATTTCCACATAGTACAGTGCAACGTGTGGTCCGAAATTGCTGACAAAATTTGGCAATAACAGGAAATACATGCAAGGCAATATAAGGTATATGTATAGCTTGGAAATTGTAATCGTTGCTCGCTCGCTCCGCTCGCTCGTATAAATCTAGCCCAACCTCACAACCGATCCGACACGTTAGCAAATTTGAAATTAGTCGCCTCCTTATCGAATAACGAACTCAAGAGGGATTGGTTTTAGGTTAGGCTATAGTTTTCGAGCGAGCGCAGCGAGCGAGGGACGCATAAAGGTCTGTCACAAACCAACGGTTTGGCACATAGGGACATTGAAATATTCGCACCAGCTCGAGGAACCGCAAGTATTTATCGAATTGCGTACTGACAAAAGTTTACAGTTTACCAACAGTTTTACATAAATAGTAATATTTCCACATAGTACAGTGCAACGTGTGGTCCGAAATTGCTGACAAAATTTGGCAATAACAGGAAATACATGCAAGGCAATATAAGGTATATGTATAGCTTGGAAATTGTAATCGTTGCTCGCTCGCTCCGCTCGCTCGTATAAATCTAGTCCAACCTCACAACCGATCCGACACGTTAGCAAATTTGAAATAAGTCGCCTCCTTATCGAATAACGAACGTAAGAGGGATTGGTTTTAGGTTAGGCTATAGTTTTCGAGGGAGCACAGCGAGCGAGGGACGCGTAAAGTTGTGTCACAAACCAACGGTTTGGCACATAGGGAAATTGAAATATTCGCACCATCCCGAGGAGCCGGAAGTCTTTATCGAACTGCGTACTGTCCAAAGTTTACAGTTTATCACTAGTTTTACATAAATAGTAATATTTCCACATAGTACAGTGCAACGTGTGGTCCGAAATTGCCGACAAAATTTGGCAATAACAGGAAATACATGCAAGGCAATATAAGGTATATGTATAGCTTGGAAATTGTAATCGTTGCTCGCTCGCTCCGCTCGCTCGTATAAATCTAGTCCAACCTCACAACCGATCCGACACGTTAGCAAATTTGAAATAAGTCGCCTCCTTATCGAATAACGAACGTAAGAGGGATTGGTTTTAGGTTAGGCTATAGTTTTCGAGGGAGCACAGCGAGCGAGGTACGCGTAAAGGTGTGTCACAAACCAACGGTTTGGCACATAGGGACATTGAAATATTCGCACCATCCCGAGGAGCCGGAAGTCTTTATCGAACTGCGTACTGTCCAAAGTTTACAGTTTATCACTAGTTTTACATAAATAGTAATATTTCCACATAGTACAGTGCAACGTATGGTCCGAAATCGCTGATATAATTAGGCAATAACAGGAAATATATGCAAGGCAATATAAGGTATATGTATAGCGTGGAAATTGTAATCGTTGCTCGCTCGCTCCGCTCGCTCGTAAAAATCTAGTCCAACCTTACAACCGATCCGACACGTTAGTAAATTTGAAATAAGTCGCCTCCTTATCGAATAACGAATGCAAGAGGGACTGGTTTTAGGTTAGGCTATATTTTTCGAGCGAGCGCAGCGAGCGAGGGACGCGTAAAGGTGTGTCACAAAACCAACGGTTTGGCACATAGGGACATTGAAATATTCGCACCAGCCCGAGGAGCCGGAAGTCTTTATCGAATTGCGTACTGACGAAAGTTTACAGTTTATCAATAATTTTACATAAATAGTAATATTTCCACATAGTACAGTGCAACATGTGGTCCGAAATCGCTGACAAAATTAGGCAATAACAGGAAATCATATGCAAGGCAATATAAGGTGTATGTATAGCTTGGAAATTGTAATCGTTGCTCGCTCCCTCCGCTTTCTCGTAAAAATCTAGTCCGACCTCACAACCGATCCGACACGGTAGCAAATTTGAAATAAGTCGCCTCCATATCGAATAACGAACGCAAGAGGGATTGTCTTTAGGTTAGGCTATAGTTTTCGAGCGAGCGCAGCGAGCGAGGGACGCGTAAAGGTGTGTCACAAACCAACGGCTTGGCACATAGGGACATTGAAATATTCGCACCATCCCGAGGAGCCGGAAGTCTTTATCGAACTGCGTACTGTCCAAAGTTTACAGTTTATCACTAGTTTTACATAAATAGTAATATTTCCACATAGTACAGTGCAACGTATGGTCCGAAATCGCTGATATAATTAGGCAATAACAGGAAATATATGCAAGGCAATATAAGGTATATGTATAGCGTGGAAATTGTAATCGTTGCTCGCTCGCTCCGCTCGCTCGTAAAAATCTAGTCCAACCTTACAACCGATCCGACACGTTAGTAAATTTGAAATAAGTCGCCTCCTTATCGAATAACGAATGCAAGAGGGACTGGTTTTAGGTTAGGCTATATCTTTCGAGCGAGCGCAGCGAGCGAGGGACGCGTAAAGGTGTGTCACAAACCAACGGTTTGGCACATAGGGACATTGAAATATTCGCACCAGCCCGAGGAGCCAGATGTCTTTATCGAATTGCGTACTGACGAAAGGTTACAGTTTACCAATAGTTTTACATAAATTGTAATATTTCCACATAGTACAGTGCAACGTGTGGTCCGAAATTGCTGACAAAATTTGGCGATAACAGGAAATACATGCAAGGCAATATAAGGTAAATGTATAGCTTGGAAATTGTAATCGTTGCTCGCTCGCTCCGCTCGCTCGTAAAAATCTAGTCCGACCTCACAACCGATCCGACACGTTAGCAAATTTGAAATTAGTCGCCTCCTTATCGAATAACGAACTCAAGAGGGATTGGTTTTAGGTTAGGCTATAGTTTTCGAGCGAGCGCAGCGAGCGAGGGACGCGTAAAGGTCTGTCACAAACCAACGGTTTGGCATATAGGGACATTGAAATATTCGCACCAGCTCGAGGAACCGCAAGTATTTATCGAATTGCGTACTGACAAAAGTTTACAGTTTACCAACAGTTTTACATAAATAGTAATATTTCCACATAGTACAGTGCAACGTGTGGTCCGAAATTGCTGACAAAATTTGGCAATAACAGGAAATACATGCAAGGCAATATAAGGTATATGTATAGCTTGGAAATTGTAATCGTTGCTCGCTCGCTCCGCTCGCTCGTATAAATCTAGTCCAACCTCACAACCGATCCGACACGTTAGCAAATTTGAAATAAGTCGCCTCCTTATCGAATAACGAACGTAAGAGGGATTGGTTTTAGGTTAGGCTATAGTTTTCGAGGGAGCACAGCGAGCGAGGGACGCGTAAAGTTGTGTCACAAACCAACGGTTTGGCACATAGGGACATTGAAATATTCGCACCATCCCGAGGAGCCGGAAGTCTTTATCGAACTGCGTACTGTCAAAAGTTTACAGTTTATCACTAGTTTTACATAAATAGTAATATTTCCACATAGTACAGTGCAACGTGTGGTCCGAAATCGCTGACATAATTAGGCAATAACAGGAAATATATGCAAGGCAATATAAGGTATATGTATAGCGTGGAAATTGTAATCGTTGCTCGCTCGCTCCGCTAGGTCGTAAAAATCTAGTCCAACATTACAACCGATCCGACACGTTAGTAAATTTGAAATAAGTCGCCTCCTTATCGAATAACGAATGCAAGAGGGACTGGTTTTAGGTTAGGCTATATCTTTCGAGCGAGCGCAGCGAGCGAGGGACGCGTGAAGGTGTGTCACAAACCAACGGTTTGGCACATAGGGACATTGAAATATTCGCACCAGCCCGAGGAGCCAGAAGTCTTTATCGAATTGCGTACTGACGAAAGTTTACAGTTTACCAATAGTTTTACATAAATTGTAATATTTCCACATAGTACAGTGCAACGTGTGGTCCGAAATTGCTGACAAAATTTGGCGATAACAGGAAATACATGCAAGGCAATATAAGGTAAATGTATAGCTTGGAAATTGTAATCGTTGCTCGCTCGCTCCGCTCGCTCGTAAAAATCTAGTCCGACCTCACAACCGATCCGACACGTTAGCAAATTTGAAATTAGTCGCCTCCTTATCGAATAACGAACTCAAGAGGGATTGGTTTTAGGTTAGGCTATAGTTTTCGAGCGAGCGCAGCGAGCGAGGGACGCGTAAAGGTGTGTCACAAACCAACGGTTTGGCACATAGGGACATTGAAATATTCGCACCAGCTCGAGGAACCGCAAGTATTTATCGAATTGCGTACTGACAAAAGTTTACAGTTTACCAACAGTTTTACATAAATAGTAATATTTCCACATAGTACAGTGCAACGTGTGGTCCGAAATTGCTGACAAAATTTGGCAATAACAGGAAATACATGCAAGGCAATATAAGGTATATGTATAGCTTGGAAATTGTAATCGTTGCTCGCTCGCTCCGCTCGCTCGTATAAATCTAGTCCAACCTCACAACCGATCCGACACGTTAGCAAATTTGAAATAAGTCGCCTCCTTATCGAATAACGAACGTAAGAGGGATTGGTTTTAGGTTAGGCTATAGTTTTCGAGGGAGCACAGCGAGCGAGGGACGCGTAAAGTTGTGTCACAAACCAACGGTTTGGCACATAGGGACATTGAAATATTCGCACCATCCCGAGGAGCCGGAAGTCTTTATCGAACTGCGTAGTGACAAAAGTTTACAGTTTATCAATAGTTTTACATAAATAGTAATATTTCCACATAGTACAGTGCAACGTGTGGTCCGAAATCGCTGACATAATTAGGCAATAACAGGAAATATATGCAAGGCAATATAAGGTATATGTATAGCGTGGAAATTGTAATCGTTGCTCGCTCGCTCCGCTAGGTCGTAAAAATCTAGTCCAACATTACAACCGATCCGACACGTTAGTAAATTTGAAATAAGTCGCCTCCTTATCGAATAACGAATGCAAGAGGGACTGGTTTTAGGTTAGGCTATATCTTTCGAGCGAGCGCAGCGAGCGAGGGACGCGTAAAGGTGTGTCACAAACCAACGGTTTGGCACATAGGGACATTGAAATATTCGCACCAGCCCGAGGAGCCAGAAGTCTTTATCGAATTGCGTACTGACGAAAGTTTACAGTTTACCAATAGTTTTACATAAATTGTAATATTTCCACATAGTACAGTGCAACGTGTGGTCCGAAATTGCTGACAAAATTTGGCGATAACAGGAAATACATGCAAGGCAATATAAGGTATATGTATAGCTTGGAAATTGTAATCGTTGGTCGCTCGCTCCGCTCGCTCGTAAAAATCTAGTCCGACCTCACAACCGATACGACACGTTAGCAAATTTGAAATTAGTCGCCTCCTTATCGAATAACGAACTCAAGAGGGATTGGTTTTAGGTTAGGCTATAGTTTTCGAGCGAGCGCAGCGAGCGAGGGACGCGTAAAGGTCTGTCACAAACCAACGGTTTGGCACATAGGGACATTGAAATATTCGCACCAGCCCGAGGAACCGCAAGTATTTATCGAATTGCGTACTGACAAAAGTTTACAGTTTACCAATAGTTTTACATAAATAGAAATATTTCCACATAGTACAGTGCAACGTGTGGTCCGAAATTGCTGACAAAATTTGGCAATAACAGGAAATACATGCAAGGCAATATAAGGTATATGTATAGCTTGGAAATTGTAATCGTTGCTCGCTCGCTCCGCTCGCTCGTAAAAATCTAGTCCGACCTCACAACCGATCCGACACGTTAGCAAATTTGAAATTAGTCGCCTCCTTATCGAATAACGAACTCAAGAGGGATTGGTTTTAGGTTAGGCTATAGTTTTCGAGCGAGCGCAGCGAGCGAGGGACGCGTAAAGGTCTGTCACAAACCAACGGTTTGGCACATAGGGACATTGAAATATTCGCACCAGCTCGAGGAACCGCAAGTATTTATCGAATTGCGTACTGACAAAAGTTTACAGTTTACCAACAGTTTTACATAAATAGAAATATTTCCACATAGTACAGTGCAACGTGTGGTCCGAAATTGCTGACAAAATTTGGCAATAACAGGAAATACATGCAAGGCAATATAAGGTATATGTATAGCTTGGAAATTGTAATCGTTGCTCGCTCGCTCCGCTCGCTCGTATAAATCTAGTCCAACCTCACAACCGATCCGACACGTTAGCAAATTTGAAATAAGTCGCCTCCTTATCGAATAACGAACGCAAGAGGGATTGTCTTTAGGTTAGGCTATAGTTTTCGAGCGAGCGCAGCGAGCGAGGGACGCGTAAAGGTGTGTCACAAACCAACGGCTTGGCACATAGGAACATTGAAATATTCGCACCAGCCCGAGGAGCCGGAAGTCTTTATCGAATTGCGTACTGACGAAAGTTTACAGTTTATCAATAGTTTTACATAAATAGTAAAATTTCCATATAGTACAGTGCAACGTGTGGTCCGAAATCGCTGACAAAATTTGGCAATAACAGGAAATACATGCAAGGCAATATAAGGTATATGTATAGCTTGGAAATTGTAATCGTTGCTCGCTCGCTCCGCTCGCTCGTATAAATCTAGCCCAACCTCACAACCGATCCGACACGTTAACAAATTTGAAATAAATCGCCTCCTTATCGAATAACGGACGCAAGAGGGCTTGGTTTTAGGTTAGACTATAGTTTTAGAGCGAGCGCAGCGAGCGAGGGACGCGTAAAGGTGTGTCACAAACCAACGGATTGGCACATAGGGACATTGAAATATTCGCACCATCCCGAGGAGCCGGAAGTCTTTATCGAACTGCATACTGACCAAAGTTTACAGTTTATCACTAGTTTTACATAAATAGTAATATTTCCACATGGTACAGTGCAACGTGTGGTCCGAAATCGCTGACATAATTAGGCAATAACAGGAAATATATGCAAGGCAATATAAGGTATATGTATAGCGTGGAAATTGTAATCGTTGCTCGCTCGCTCCGCTAGCTCGTAAAAATCTAGTCCAACATTACAACCGATCCAACACGTTAGTAAATTTGAAATAAGTCGCCTCCTTATCGAATAACGAATGCAAGAGGGACTGGTTTTAGGTTAGGCTATATCTTTCGAGCGAGCGCAGCGAGCGAGGGACGCGTAAAGGTGTGTCACAAACCAACGGCTTGGCACATAGGAACATTGAAATATTCGCACCAGCCCGAGGAGCCAGAAGTCTTTATCGAATTGCGTACTGACGAAAGTTTACAGTTTATCAATAATTTTACATAAATAGTAATATTTCCACATAGTACAGTGCAACATGTGGTCCGAAATCGCTGACAAAATTAGGCAATAACAGGAAATATATGCAAGGCAATATAAGGTGTATGTATAGCTTGGAAATTGTAATCGTTGCTCGCTCGCTCCGCTCGCTCGTAAAAATCTAGTCCGACCTCACAACCGATCCGACACGTTAGCAAATTTGAAATAAGTCGCCTCCTTATCGAATAACGAACGCAAGAGGGATTGTCTTTAGGTTAGGCTATAGTTTTCGAGCGAGCGCAGCGAGCGAGGGACGCGTAAAGGTGTGTCACAAACCAACGGCTTGGCACATAGGAACATTGAAATATTCGCACCAGCCCGAGGAGCCGGAAGTCTTTATCGAATTGCGTACTGACGAAAGTTTACAGTTTACCAATAGTTTTACATAAATTGCAATATTTCCACATAGAACCGTGCAACGTGAGGTCCGAAATTGCTGACAAAATTTGGCGATAACAGGAAATACATGCAAGGCAATATAAGGTATATGTATAGCTTGGAAATTGTAATCGTTGCTCGCTCGCTCCGCTCGCTCGTAAAAATCTAGTCCGACCTCACAACCGATCCGACACGTTAGCAAATTTGAAATTAGTCGCCTCCTTATCGAATAACGAACTCAAGAGGGATTGGTTTTAGGTTAGGCTATAGTTTTCGAGCGAGCGCAGCGAGCGAGGGACGCGTAAAGGTCTGTCACAAACCAACGGTTTGGCACATAGGGACATTGAAATATTCGCACCAGCTCGAGGAACCGCAAGTATTTATCGAATTGCGTACTGACAAAAGTTTACAGTTTACCAACAGTTTTACATAAATAGTAATATTTCCACATAGTACAGTGCAACATGTGGTCCGAAATCGCTCACAAAATTAGGTAATGACTGGAAATATATGCAAGGTAATATAAGGTTTATGTATAGCTTGGAAATTGCAATCGTTGCTCGCTCGCTCCGCTCGCTCGTAAAAATCTAGTCCAACCTTACAACCGATCCGACACGTTAGTAAATTTGAAATAAGTCGCCTCCTTATCGAATAACGAATGCAAGAGGGACTGGTTTTAGGTTAGGCTATATTTTTCGAGCGAGCGCAGCGAGCGAGGGACGCGTATAGGTGTGTTACAAACCAACAGTTTGGCACATAGGGACATTGAAATATTCGCACCAGCCCGAGGAGCCGGAAGTCTTTATCGAATTGCGTACTGACGAAAGTTTACAGTTTATCAATAATTTTACATAAATAGTAATATTTCCACATAGTACAGTGCAACATGTGGTCCGAAATCGCTGACAAAATTAGGCAATAACAGGAAATATATGCAAGGCAATATAAGGTATATGTATAGCTTGGAAATTGTAATCGTTGCTCGCTCGCTCAGCTCGCTCGTAAAAATCTAGTCCGACCTCACAACCGATCCGACACGTTGGCAAATTTGAAATTAGTCGCCTCCTTATCGAATAACGAACTCAAGAGGGATTGGTTTTAGGTTAGGCTATAGTTTTCGAGCGAGCGCAGCGAGCGAGGGACGCGTAAAGGTGTGTCACAAACCAACGGTTTGGCACATAGGGACATTGAAATATTCGCACCATCCCGAGGAGCCGGAAGTCTTTATCGAACTGCGTACTGACAAAAGTTTACAGTTAATCACTAGTTTTACATAAATAGTAATATTTCCACATGGTACAGTGCAACGTGTGGTCCGAAATCGCTGACATAATTAGGCAATAACAGGAAATATATGCAAGGCAATATAAGGTGTATGTATAGCGTGGAAATTGTAATCGTTGCTCGCTCGCTCCGCTCGCTCGTAAAAATCTAGTCCAACCTTACAACCGATCCGACACATTAGTAAATTTGAAATAAGTCGCCTCCTTATCGAATCTACGAATGCAAGAGGGACTGGTTTTAGGTTAGGCTATATTTTTCGAGCGAGCGCAGCGAGCGAGGGACGCGTAAAGGTGTGTCACAAACCAACGGTTTGGCACATAGGGACATTGAAATGTTCGCACCAGCCCGAGGAGCCGGAAGTCTTTATCGAATTGCGTACTGACGTAAGTTTACAGTTTATCAATAATTTTACATAAATAGTAATATTTCCACATAGTACAGTGCAACATGTGGTCCGAAATCGCTGACAAAATTAGGCAATAACAGGAAATATATGCAAGGCAATATAAGGTGTATGTATAGCTTGGAAATTGTAATCGTTGCTCGCTCGCTCCGCTCGCTCGTAAAAATCTAGTCCAACCTTACAACCGATCCGACACGTTAGTAAATTTGAAATAAGTCGCCTCCTTATCGAATAACGAATGCAAGAGGGACTGGTTTTAGGTTAGGCTATATTTTTCGAGCGAGCGCAGCGAGCGAGGGACGCGTAAAGGTGTGTCACAAACCAACGGTTTTTCACATAGGGACATTGAAATATTCGCACCAGCCCGAGGAGCCGGAAGTCTTTATCGAATTGCGTACTGACGAAAGTTTACAGTTTATCAATAATTTTACATAAATAGTAATATTTCCACATAGTACAGTGCAACATGTGGTCCGAAATCGCTGACAAAATTAGGCAATAACAGGAAATATATGCAAGGCAATATAAGGTGTATGTATAGCGTGGAAATTGTAATCGTTGCTCGCTCGCTCCGCTCG
Organism: Bombus terrestris; assembly: GCF_910591885.1. NCBI lineage: Eukaryota > Metazoa > Arthropoda > Insecta > Hymenoptera > Apidae > Bombus > Bombus terrestris. Next base: position 5,163,290 of record NW_025963549.1, read on the forward strand.
CTCGTAAAAATCTAGTCCAACCTCACAACCGATCCGACACGTTAGTAAATTTGAAATAAGTCGCCTCCTTATCGAATAACGAACGCAAGAGGGACTGGTTTTAGGTTAGGCTATAGTTTTCGAGCGAGCGCAGCGAGCGAGGGACGCGTAAAGGTGTTTCACAAACCAACGGTTTGGCACATAGGGACATTGAAATATTCGCACCAGCCCGAGGAGCCGGAAGTCTTTATCGAATTGCGTACTGACGAAAGTTTACAGTTTATCAATAATTTTACATAAATAGTAATGTTTCCACATAGTACAGTGCAACGTGTGTTCCGAAATCGCTGACAAAATTAGGCAATAACAGGAAATATATGCAAGGCAATATAAGGTATATGTATAGCTTGGAAATTGTAATCGTTGCTCGCTCGCTCCGCTCGCTCGTAAAAATCTAGTCCGACCTCACAACCGATCCGACACGTTAGCAAATTTGAAATTAGTCGCCTCCTTATCGAATAACGAACTCAAGAGGGATTGGTTTTAGGTTAGGCTATAGTTTTCGAGCGAGCGCAGCGAGCGAGGGACGCGTAAAGGTGTGTCACAAACCAACGGTTTGGCACATAGGGACATTGAAATATTCGCACCAGCTCGAGGAACCGCAAGTATTTATCGAATTGCGTACTGACAAAAGTTTACAGTTTACCAACAGTTTTACATAAATAGTAATATTTCCACATAGTACAGTGCAACGTGTGGTCCGAAATTGCTGACAAAATTTGGCAATAACAGGAAATACATGCAAGGCAATATAAGGTATATGTATAGCTTGGAAATTGTAATCGTTGCTCGCTCGCTCCGCTCGCTCGTAAAAATCTAGTCCAACCTCACAACCGATCCGACACGTTAGCAAATTTGAAATAAATCGCCTCCTTATCGAATAACGAACGCAAGAGGGCTTGGTTTTAGGTTAGACTATAGTTTTAGAGCAAGCGCAGCGAGCGAGGGACGCGTAAAGGTGTGTCACAAACCAACGGTTTGGCACATAGGGACATTGAAATATTCGCACCATCCCGAGGAGCCGGAAGTCTTTACCGAACTGCGTACTGACCAAAGCTTACAGTTTATCACTAGTTTTACATAAATAGTAATATTTCCACATAGTACAGTGCAACGTGTGGTCCGAAATCGCTGACATAATTAGGCAATAACAGGAAATATATGCAAGGCAATATAAGGTATATGTATAGCGTGGAAATTGTAATCGTTGCTCGCTCGCTCCGCTCGCTCGTAAAAATCTAGTCCAACCTTACAACCGATCCGACACGTTAGTAAATTTGAAATAAGTCGCCTCCTTATCGAATAACGAATGCAAGAGGGACTGGTTTTAGGTTAGGATATATTTTTCGAGCGAGCGCAGCGAGCGAGGGACGCGTAAAGGTGTGTCACAAACCAACGGTTTGGCACATAGGGACATTGAAATATTCGCACCAGCCCGAGGAGCCGGAAGTCTTTATCGAATTGCGTACTGACGAAAGTTTACAGTTTATCAATAATTTTACATAAATAGTAATATTTCCACATAGTACAGTGCAACATGTGGTCCGAAATCGCTGACAAAATTAGGCAATAACAGGAAATATATGCAAGGCAATATAAGGTGTATGTATAGCTTGGAAATTGTAATCGCTGCTCGCTCGCTCCGCTCGCTCGTAAAAATCTAGTCCGACCTCACAACCGATCCGACACGTTAGCAAATTTGAAATAAGTCGCTTCCTTATCGAATAACGAACGCAAGAGGGATTGGTTCTGGGTTAGGCTATAGTTTTCGAGCGAGCGCAGCGAGCGAGGGACGCGTAAAGGTGTGTCACAAACCAACGGTTTGGCACATAGGGACATTGAAATATTCGCACCAGCTCGAGGAACCGCAAGTATTTATCGAATTGCGTACTGCAAAAGTTTACAGTTTACCAACAGTTTTACATAAATAGTAATATTTCCACATAGTACAGTGCAACGTGTGGTCCGAAATTGCTGACAAAATTTGGCAATAACAGGAAATACATGCAAGGCAATATAAGGTATATGTATAGCATGGAAATTGTAATCGTAGCTGGCTCGCTCCGCTCGCTCGTATAAATCTAGTCCAACCTCACAACCGATCCGACACGTTAGCAAATTTGAAATAAATCGCCTCCTTATCGAATAACGAACGCAAGAGGGCTTGGTTTTAGGTTAGACTATAGTTTTAGAGCGAGCGCAGCGAGCGAGGGACGCGTAAAGGTGTGTCACAAACCAACGGTTTGGCACATAGGGACATTGAAATATTCGCACCATCCCGAGGAGCCGGAAGTCTTTACCGAACTGCGTACTGACCAAAGCTTACAGTTTATCACTAGTTTTACATAAATAGTAATATTTCAACATAGTACAGTGCAACATGTGGTCTGAAATCGCTGAAAAAATTAGGCAATAACAGGAAATATATGCAAGGCAATATAAGGTGTATGTATAGCTTGGAAATTGTAATCGCTGCTCGCTCGCTCCGCTCGCTCGTAAAAATCTAGTCCGACCTCACAACCGATCCGACACGTTAGCAAATTTGAAATTAGTCGCCTCCTTATCGAATAACGAACTCAAGAGGGATTGGTTTTAGGTTAGGCTATAGTTTTCGAGCGAGCGCAGCGAGCGAGGGACGCGTAAAGGTGTGTCACAAACCAACGGTTTGGCACATAGGGACATTGAAATATTCGCACCAGCTCGAGGAACCGCAAGTATTTATCGAATTGCGTACTGACAAAAGTTTACAGTTTACCAATAGTTTTACATAAATAGTAATAATTCCACATCGTGCAGTGCAACGTGTGGTCCGAAATCGCTGACAAAATTAGGCAATAGCAGGAAATATATGCAAGATTATATAAGGTATATGTATAGCTTGGAAATTGTAATCGTTGCTCGCTCGCTCCGCTCGCTCGTAAAAATCTAGTCCAACCTTACAACCGATCCGACACGTTAGTAAATTTGAAATAAGTCGCCTCCTTATCGAATAACGAATGCAAGAGGGACTGGTTTTAGGTTAGGCTATATCTTTCGAGCGAGCGCAGCGAGCGAGGGACGCGTAAAGGTGTGTCACAAACCAACGGTTTGGCACATAGGGACTTTGAAATATTCGCACCAGCCTGAGGAGCCGGAAGTCTTTATCGAACTGCGTACTGACAAAAGTTTACAGTGTATCAATAGTTTTACATAACAAGTAATATTTCCACATAGTACAGTCCAACGTGTGGTCCGAAATCGCTGACAAAATTAGGCAATAACAGGAAATATATGCAAGGCAATATAAGGTATATGTATAGCTTGGAAATTGTAATCGTTGCTCGCTCGCTCCGCTCGCTCGTAAAAATCTAGTCCGACCTCACAACCGATCCGACACGTTAGCAAATTTGATATTTGTCGCCTGCTTATCGAATAACGAACTCAAGAGGGATTGGTTTTAGGTCAGGCTATAGTTTTCGAGCGAGCGCAGCGAGCGAGGGACGCTTAAAGGTGTGTCACAAACCAACGGTTTGGCACATAGGGACATTGAAATATTCGCACCAGCTCGAGGAACCGCAAGTATTTATCGAATTGCGTACTGACAAAAGTTTACAGTTTACCAACAGTTTTACATAAATAGTAATATTTCCACATAGTACAGTGCAACGTGTGGTCCGAAATTGCTGACAAAATTTGGCAATAACAGGAAATACATGCAAGGCAATATAAGGTATATGTATAGCTTGGAAATTGTAATCGTTGCTCGCTCGCTCCGCTCGCTCGTATAAATCTAGTCCAACCTCACAACCGATCCGACACGTTAGCAAATTTGAAATAAATCGCCTCCTTATCGAATATCGAACGCAAGAGGGCTTGGTTTTAGGTTAGACTATAGTTTTAGAGCGAGCGCAGCGAGCGAGGGACGCGTAAAGGTGTGTCACAAACCAACGGTTTGGCACATAGGGACATTGAAATATTCGCACCATCCCGAGGAGCCGGAAGTCTTTACCGAACTGCGTACTGACCAAAGCTTACAGTTTATCACTAGTTTTACATAAATAGTAATATTTCCACATAGTACAGTGCAACGTGTGGTCCGAAATCGCTGACATAATTAGGCAATAACAGGAAATATATGCAAGGCAATATAAGGTATATGTATAGCGTGGAAATTGTAATCGTTGCTCGCTCGCTCCGCTCGCTCGTAAAAATCTAGTCCAACCTTACAACCGATCCGACACGTTAGTAAATTTGAAATAAGTTGCCTCCTTATCGAATAACGAATGCAAGAGGGACTGGTTTTAGGTTAGGATATATTTTTCGAGCGAGCGCAGCGAGCGAGGGACGCGTAAAGGTGTGTCACAAACCAACGGTTTGGCACATAGGGACATTGAAATATTCGCACCAGCTCGAGGAACCGCAAGTATTTATCGAATTGCGTACTGACAAAAGTTTACAGTTTACCAATAGTTTTACATAAATAGTAATATTTCCACATAGTACAGTGCAACGTGTGGTCCGAAATTGCTGACAAAATTTGGCAATAACAGGAAATACATGCAAGGCAATATAAGGTATATGTATAGCTTGGAAATTGTAATCGTTGCTCGCTCGCTCCGCTCGCTCGTATAAATCTAGTCCAACCTCACAGCCGATCCGACACGTTAGCAAATTTGAAATAAGTCGCCTCCTTATCGAATAACGAACGCAAGAGTGCTTGGTTTTAGGTTAGACTATAGTTTTAGAGCGAGCGCAGCGAGCGAGGGACGCGTAAAGGTGTGCCACAAACCAACGGTTTGGCACATAGGGACATTGAAATATTCGCACCAGCCCGAGGAACCGCAAGTCTTTATCGAATTGCGTACTGACAAAAGTTTACAGTTTATCAATAGTTTTACATAAATAGTAATAATTCCACATCGTACAGTCCAACGTGTGGTCCGAAATCGCTGACAAAATTAGGCAATAGCAGGAAATATATGCAAGATTATATAAGGTATATGTATAGCTTGGAAATTGTAATCGTTGCTCGCTCGCTCCGCTCGCTCGTATAAATCTAGTCCAACCTCACAACCTATCAGACACGTTAGCAAATTTGAAATAAGTCGCCTCCTTATCGAATAACGAACGTAAGAGGGATTGGTTTTAGGTTAGGCTATAGTTTTCGAGGGAGCACAGCGAGCGAGGAACGCGTAAAGGTGTGTCACAAACCAACGGTTTGGCACATAGGGACATTGAAATATTCGCACCATCCCGAGGAGCCGGAAGTCTTTATCGAACTGCGTACTGTCCAAAGTTTACAGTTTATCACTAGTTTTATATAAATAGTAATATTTCCACATAGTACAGTGCAACGTGTGGTCCGAAATCGCTGACATAATTAGGCAATAACAGGAAATATATGCAAGGCAATATAAGGTATATGTATAGCGTGGAAATTGTAATCGTTGCTCGCTCGCTCCGCTAGCTCGTAAAAATCTAGTCCAACAAAACAACCGATCCGACACGTTAGTAAATTTGAAATAAGTCGCCTCCTTATCGAATAACGAATGCAAGAGGGACTGGTTTTAGGTTAGGCTATATTTTTCGATCGAGCGCAGCGAGCGAGGGACGCGTAAAGGTGTGCCACAAACCAACGGTTTGGCACATAGGGACATTGAAATATTCGCACCAGCCCGAGGAACCGCAAGTCTTTATCGAATTGCGTACTGACAAAAGTTTACAGTTTATCAATAGTTTTACATAAATAGTAATAATTCCACATCGTACAGTCCAACGTGTGGTCCGAAATCGCTGACAAAATTAGGCAATAGCAGGAAATATATGCAAGATTATATAAGGTATATGTATAGCTTGGAAATTGTAATCGTTGCTCGCTCGCTCCGCTCGCTCGTATAAATCTAGTCCAACCTCACAACCTATCAGACACGTTAGCAAATTTGAAATAAGTCGCCTCCTTATCGAATAACGAACGTAAGAGGGATTGGTTTTAGGTTAGGCTATAGTTTTCGAGGGAGCACAGCGAGCGAGGAACGCGTAAAGGTGTGTCACAAACCAACGGTTTGGCACATAGGGACATTGAAATATTCGCACCATCCCGAGGAGCCGGAAGTCTTTATCGAACTGCGTACTGTCCAAAGTTTACAGTTTATCACTAGTTTTATATAAATAGTAATATTTCCACATAGTACAGTGCAACGTGTGGTCCGAAATCGCTGACATAATTAGGCAATAACAGGAAATATATGCAAGGCAATATAAGGTATATGTATAGCGTGGAAATTGTAATCGTTGCTCGCTCGCTCCGCTAGCTCGTAAAAATCTAGTCCAACAAAACAACCGATCCGACACGTTAGTAAATTTGAAATAAGTCGCCTCCTTATCGAATAACGAATGCAAGAGGGACTGGTTTTAGGTTAGGCTATATTTTTCGATCGAGCGCAGCGAGCGAGGGACGCGTAAAGGTGTGTCACAAACCAACGGTTTGGCACATAGGGACATTGAAATATTCGCACCAGCCCGAGGAGCCGGAAGTCTTTATCGAATTGCGTACTGACGAAAGTTTACAGTTTATCAATAATTTTACATAAATAGTAATATTTCCACATAGTACAGTGCAACATGTGGTCCGAAATCGCTGACAAAATTAGGCAATAACAGGAAATATATGCAAGGCAATATAAGGTGTATGTATAGCTTGGAAATTGTAATCGCTGCTCGCTCGCTCCGCTCGCTCGTAAAAATCTAGTCCGACCTCACAACCGATCCGACACGTTAGCAAATTTGAAATTAGTCGCCTCCTTATCGAATAACGAACGCAAGAGGGATTGGTTTTAGGTTAGGCTATAGTTTTCGAGCGAGCGCAGCGAGCGAGGGACGCGTAAAGGTGTGTCACAAACCAACGGTTTGGCACATAGGGACATTGAAATATTCGCACCAGCTCGAGGAACCGCAAGTATTTATCGAATTGCGTACTGACAAAAGTTTACAGTTTACCAATAGTTTTACATAAATAGTAATATTTCCACATAGTACAGTGCAACGTGTGGTCCGAAATCGCTGACAAAATTTGGCAATAACAGGAAATACATGCAAGGCAATATAAGGTATATGTATAGCTTGGAAATTGTAATCGTTGCTCGCTCGCTCCGCTCGCTCGTATAAATCTAGTCCAACCTCACAGCCGATCCGACACGTTAGCAAATTTGAAATAAGTCGCCTCCTTATCGAATAACGAACGCAAGAGTGCTTGGTTTTAGGTTAGACTATAGTTTTAGAGCGAGCGCAGCGAGCGAGGGACGCGTAAAGGTGTGCCACAAACCAACGGTTTGGCACATAGGGACATTGAAATATTCGCACCAGCCCGAGGAACCGCAAGTCTTTATCGAATTGCGTACTGACAAAAGTTTACAGTTTATCAATAGTTTTACATAAATAGTAATAATTCCACATCGTACAGTGCAACGTGTGGTCCGAAATCGCTGACAAAATTAGGCAATAGCAGGAAATATATGCAAGATTATATAAGGTATATGTATAGCTTGGAAATTGTAATCGTTGCTCGCTCGCTCCGCTCGCTCGTAAAAATGTAGTCCGACCTCACAACCGATCCGACACGTTAGCAAATTTGAAATAAGTCGCTTCTTTATCGAATAACGAACGCAAGAGGGATTGGTTCTGGGTTAGGCTATAGTTTTCGAGCGAGCGCAGCGAGCGAGGGACGCGTAAAGGTGTGTCACAAACCAACGGTTTGGCACATAGGGACATTGAAATATTCGCACCAGCTCGAGGAACCGCAAGTATTTATCGAACTGCGTACTGACAAAAGTTTACAGTTTATCAATAGTTTTACATAACAAGTAATATTTCCACATAGTACAGTCCAACGTGTGGTCCGAAATCGCTGACAAAATTAGGCAATAACAGGAAATATATGCAAGGCAATATAAGGTATATGTATAGCTGGGAAATTGTAATCGTTGCTCGCTCGCTCCGCTCGCTCGTAAAAATCTAGTCCGACCTCACAACCGATCCGACACGTTAGCAAATTTTAAATTAGTCGCCTCCTTATCGAATAACGAACGCAAGAGGGATTGGTTTTAGGTTAGGCTATAGTTTTCGAGCGAGCGCAGCGAGCGAGGGACGCGTAAAGGTGTGTCACAAACCAACGGTTTGGCACATAGGGACATTGAAATATTCGCACCAGCTCGAGGAACCGCAAGTATTTATCGAATTCCGTACTGACAAAAGTTTACAGTTTACCAACAGTTTTACATAAATAGTAATATTTCCACATAGTACAGTGCAACGTGTGGTCCGAAATTGCTGACAAAATTTGGCAATAACAGGAAATACATGCAAGGCAATATAAGGTATATGTATAGCTTGGAAATTGTAATCGTTGCTCGCTCGCTCCGCTCGCTCGTATAAATCTAGTCCAACCTCACAACCGATCCGACACGTTAGCAAATTTGAAATAAATCGCCTCCTTATCGAATAACGAACGCAAGAGGGCTTGGTTTTAGGTTAGACTATAGTTTTAGAGCGAGCGCAGCGAGCGAGGGTCGCGTAAAGGTGTGTCACAAACCAACGGTTTGGCACATAGGGACATTGAAATATTCGCACCATCCCGAGGAGCCGGAAGTCTTTACCGAACTGCGTACTGACCAAAGCTTACAGTTTATCACTAGTTTTACATAAATAGTAATATTTCCACATAGTACAGTGCAACGTGTGGTCCGAAATCGCTGACATAATTAGGCAATAACAGGAAATATATGCAAGGCAATATAAGGTATATGTATAGCGTGGAAATTGTAATCGTTGCTCGCTCGCTCCGCTCGCTCGTAAAAATCTAGTCCAACCTTACAACCGATCCGACACGTTAGAAAATTTGAAATAAGTCGCCTCCTTATCGAATAACGAATGCAAGAGGGACTGGTTTTAGGTTAGGATATATTTTTCGAGCGAGCGCAGCGAGCGAGGGACGCGTAAAGGTGTGTCACAAACCAACGGTTTGGCACATAGGGACATTGAAATATTCGCACCAGCCCGAGGAGCCGGAAGTCTTTATCGAATTGCGTACTGACGAAAGTTTACAGTTTATCAATAATTTTACATAAATAGTAATATTTCCACATAGTACAGTGCAACATGTGGTCCGAAATCGCTGACAAAATTAGGCAATAGCAGGAAATATATGCAAGATTATATAAGGTATATGTATAGCTTGGAAATTGTAATCGTTGCTCGCTCGCTCCGCTCGCTCGTATAAATCTAGTCCAACCTCACAACCTATCAGACACGTTAGCAAATTTGAAATAAGTCGCCTCCTTATCGAATAACGAACGTAAGAGGGATTGGTTTTAGGTTAGGCTATAGTTTTCGAGGGAGCACAGCGAGCGAGGAACGCGTAAAGGTGTGTCACAAACCAACGGTTTGGCACATAGGGACATTGAAATATTCGCACCATCCCGAGGAGCCGGAAGTCTTTATCGAACTGCGTACTGTCCAAAGTTTACAGTTTATCACTAGTTTTATATAAATAGTAATATTTCCACATAGTACAGTGCAACGTGTGGTCCGAAATCGCTGACATAATTAGGCAATAACAGGAAATATATGCAAGGCAATATAAGGTATATGTATAGCGTGGAAATTGTAATCGTTGCTCGCTCGCTCCGCTAGCTCGTAAAAATCTAGTCCAACAAAACAACCGATCCGACACGTTAGTAAATTTGAAATAAGTCGCCTCCTTATCGAATAACGAATGCAAGAGGGACTGGTTTTAGGTTAGGCTATATTTTTCGATCGAGCGCAGCGAGCGAGGGACGCGTAAAGGTGTGTCACAAACCAACGGTTTGGCACATAGGGACATTGAAATATTCGCACCAGCCCGAGGAGCCGGAAGTCTTTATCGAATTGCGTACTGACGAAAGTTTACAGTTTATCAATAATTTTACATAAATAGTAATATTTCCACATAGTACAGTGCAACATGTGGTCCGAAATCGCTGACAAAATTAGGCAATAACAGGAAATATATGCAAGGCAATATAAGGTGTATGTATAGCTTGGAAATTGTAATCGCTGCTCGCTCGCTCTGCTCGCTCGTAAAAATCTAGTCCGACCTCACAACCGATCCGACACGTTAGCAAATTTGAAATTAGTCGCCTCCTTATCGAATAACGAACGCAAGAGGGATTGGTTTTAGGTTAGGCTATAGTTTTCGAGCGAGCGCAGCGAGCGAGGGACGCATAAAGGTGTGTCACAAACCAACGGTTTGGCACATAGGGACATTGAAATATTCGCACCAGCTCGAGGAACCGCAAGTATTTATCGGATTGCGTACTGACGAAAGTTTACAGCTTATCAATAATTTTACATAAATAGTAATATTTCCACATAGTACAGTGCAACGTGTGGTCCGAAATTGCTGACAAAATTTGGCAATAACAGGAAATACATGCAAGGCAATATAAGGTATATGTATAGCTTGGAAATTGTAATCGTTGCTCGCTCGCTCCGCTCGCTCGTATAAATCTAGTCCAACCTCACAACCGATCCGACACGTTAGCAAATTTGAAATAAGTCGCCTCCTTATCGAATAACGAACGTAAGAGGGATTGGTTTTAGGTTAGGCTATAGTTTTCGAGCGAGCACAGCGAGCGAGGGACGCGTAAAGGTGTGTCACAAACCAACGGTTTGGCACATAGGGACATTGAAATATTCGCACCATCCCGAGGAGCCGGAAGTCGTTATCGAACTGCGTACTGTCCAAAGTTTACAGCTTATCAATAATTTTACATAAATAGTAATATTTCCACATAGTACAGTCCAACGTGTGGTCCGAAATCGCTGACAAAATTAGGCAATAACAGGAAATATATGCAAGGCAATATAAGGTATATGTATAGCTTGGAAATTGTAATCGTTGCTCGCTCGCTCCGCTCGCTCGTATAAATCTAGTCCAACCTCACAACCGATCCAACACGTGAGCAAATTTGAAATAAGGCGCCTCCTTATCGAATAACGAACGAAAGAGGGATTGGTTTTAGGTTAGGCTATAGTTTTCGAGCGAGCACAGCGAGCGAGGGACGCGTAAAGGTGTGTCACAAACCAACGGTTTGGCACATAGGGACATTGAAATATTCGCACCAGCCCGAGGAGCCGGAAGTCTTTATCGAACTCCGTACTGTCCAAAGTTTACAGTTTATCACTAGTTTTACATAAATAGTAATATTTCCACATAGTACAGTGCAACGTGTGGTCCGAAATCGCTGACATAATTAGGCAATAACAGGAAATATATGCAAGGCAATATAAGGTATATGTATAGCGTGGAAATTGTAATCGTTGCTCGCTCGCTCCGCTAGCTCGTAAAAATCTAGTCCAACATTACAACCGATCCGACACGTTAGTAAATTTGAAATAAGTCGCCTCCTTATCGAATAACGAATGCAAGAGGGACTGGTTTTAGGTTAGGCTATATTTTTCGAGCGAGCGCAGCGAGCGAGGGACGCGTAAAGGTGTGTCACAAACCAACGGTTTGGCACATAGGGACATTGAAATATTCGCACCAGCCCGAGGAGCCGGAAGTCTTTATCGAATTGCGTACTGACGAAAGTTTACAGTTTATCAATAATTTTACATAAATAGTAATATTTCCACATAGTACAGTGCAACATGTGGTCCGAAATCGCTGACAAAATTAGGCAATAACAGGAAATATATGCAAGGCAATATAAGGTGTATGTATAGCTTGGAAATTGTAATCGCTGCTCGCTCGCTCCGCTCGCTCGTAAAAATCTAGTCCGACCTCACAACCGATCCGACACGTTAGCAAATTTGAAATTAGTCGCCTCCTTATCGAATAACGAACTCAAGAGGGATTGGTTTTAGGTTAGGCTATAGTTTTCGAGCGAGCGCAGCGAGCGAGGGACGCGTAAAGGTGTGTCACAAACCAACGGTTTGGCACATAGGGACATTGAAATATTCGCACCAGCTCGAGGAACCGCAAGTATTTATCGAATTGCGTACTGACAAAAGTTTACAGTTTACCAACAGTTTTACATAAATAGTAATATTTCCACATAGTACAGTGCAACGTGTGGTCCGAAATTGCTGACAAAATTTGGCAATAACAGGAAATACATGCAAGGCAATATAAGGTATATGTATAGCTTGGAAATTGTAATCGTTGCTCGCTCGCTCCGCTCGCTCGTAAAAATCTAGTCCAACCTCACAACCGATCCGACACGTTAGCAAATTTGAAATAAATCGCCTCCTTATCGAATAACGAACGCAAGAGGGCTTGGTTTTAGGTTAGACTATAGTTTTAGAGCAAGCGCAGCGAGCGAGGGACGCGTAAAGGTGTGTCACAAACCAACGGTTTGGCACATAGGGACATTGAAATATTCGCACCATCCCGAGGAGCCGGAAGTCTTTACCGAACTGCGTACTGACCAAAGCTTACAGTTTATCACTAGTTTTACATAAATAGTAATATTTCAACATAGTACAGTGCAACGTGTGGTCCGAAATCGCTGACATAATTAGGCAATAACAGGAAATATATGCAAGGCAATATAAGGTATATGTATAGCGTGGAAATTGTAATCGTTGCTCGCTCGCTCCGCTCGCTCGTAAAAATCTAGTCCAACCTTACAACCGATCCGACACGTTAGTAAATTTGAAATAAGTCGCCTCCTTATCGAATAACGAATGCAAGAGGGACTGGTTTTAGGTTAGGATATATTTTTCGAGCGAGCGCAGCGAGCGAGGGACGCGTAAAGGTGTGTCACAAACCAACGGTTTGGCACATAGGGACATTGAAATATTCGCACCAGCCCGAGGAGCCGGAAGTCTTTATCGAATTGCGTACTGACGAAAGTTTACAGTTTATCAATAATTTTACATAAATAGTAATATTTCCACATAGTACAGTGCAACATGTGGTCCGAAATCGCTGACAAAATTAGGCAATAATAGGAAATATATGCAAGGCAATATAAGGTGTATGTATAGCTTGGAAATTGTAATCGCTGCTCGCTCGCTCCGCTCGCTCGTAAAAATCTAGTCCGACCTCACAACCGATCCGACACGTTAGCAAATTTGAAATAAGTCGCTTCCTTATCGAATAACGAACGCAAGTGGGATTGGTTCTGGGTTAGGCTATAGTTTTCGAGCGAGCGCAGCGAGCGAGGGACGCGTAAAGGTGTGTCACAAACCAACGGTTTGGCACATAGGGACATTGAAATATTCGCACCAGCTCGAGGAACCGCAAGTATTTATCGAATTGCGTACTGCAAAAGTTTACAGTTTACCAACAGTTTTACATAAATAGTAATATTTCCACATAGTACAGTGCAACGTGTGGTCCGAAATTGCTGACAAAATTTGGCAATAACAGGAAATACATGCAAGGCAATATAAGGTATATGTATAGCTTGGAAATTGTAATCGTTGCTCGCTCGCTCCGCTCGCTCGTATAAATCTAGTCCAACCTCACAACCGATCCGACACGTTAGCAAATTTGAAATAAATCGCCTCCTTATCGAATAACGAACGCAAGAGGGCTTGGTTTTAGGTTAGGCTATAGTTTTAGAGCGAGCGCAGCGAGCGAGGGACGCGTAAAGGTGTGTCACAAACCAACGGTTTGGCACATAGGGACATTGAAATATTCGCACCATCCCGAGGAGCCGGAAGTCTTTACCGAACTGCGTACTGACCAAAGCTTACAGTTTATCACTAGTTTTACATAAATAGTAATATTTCAACATAGTACAGTGCAACATGTGGTCTGAAATCGCTGAAAAAATTAGGCAATAACAGGAAATATATGCAAGGCAATATAAGGTGTATGTATAGCTTGGAAATTGTAATCGCTGCTCGCTCGCTCCGCTCGCTCGTAAAAATCTAGTCCGACCTCACAACCGATCCGACACGTTAGCAAATTTGAAATTAGTCGCCTCCTTATCGAATAACGAACTCAAGAGGGATTGGTTTTAGGTTAGGCTATAGTTTTCGAGCGAGCGCAGCGAGCGAGGGACGCGTAAAGGTGTGTCACAAACCAACGGTTTGGCACATAGGGACATTGAAATATTCGCACCAGCTCGAGGAACCGGAAGTCTTTATCGAACTGCGTACTGACAAAAGTTTACAGTGTATCAATAGTTTTACATAACAAGTAATATTTCCACATAGTACAGTCCAACGTGTGGTCCGAAATCGCTGACAAAATTAGGCAATAACAGGAAATATATGCAAGGCAATATAAGGTATATGTATAGCTTGGAAATTGTAATCGTTGCTCGCTCGCTCCGCTCGCTCGTAAAAATCTAGTCCGACCTCACAACCGATCCGACACGTTAGCAAATTTGATATTTGTCGCCTGCTTATCGAATAACGAACTCAAGAGGGATTGGTTTTAGGTCAGGCTATAGTTTTCGAGCGAGCGCAGCGAGCGAGGGACGCTTAAAGGTGTGTCACAAACCAACGGTTTGGCACATAGGGACATTGAAATATTCGCACCAGCTCGAGGAACCGCAAGTATTTATCGAATTGCGTACTGACAAAAGTTTACAGTTTACCAACAGTTTTACATAAATAGTGATATTTCCACACAGTACAGTGCAACGTGAGGTCCGAAATCTCTGACAAAATTAGGTAATAACAGGAAATTCATGCAACACAATATAAGGTATATGTATAGCTTGGAAATTGTAATCGTTGCTCGCTCGCTCCGCTCGCTCGTATAAATCTAGTCCAACCTCACAACCGATCCGACACGTTAGCAAATTTGAAATAAATCGCCTCCTTATCGAATATCGAACGCAAGAGGGCTTGGTTTTAGGTTAGACTATAGTTTTAGAGCGAGCGCAGCGAGCGAGGGACGCGTAAAGGTGTGTCACAAACCAACGGTTTGGCACATAGGGACATTGAAATATTCGCACCATCCCGAGGAGCCGGAAGTCTTTACCGAACTGCGTACTGACCAAAGCTTACAGTTTATCACTAGTTTTACATAAATAGTAATATTTCCACATAGTACAGTGCAACGTGTGGTCCGAAATCGCTGACATAATTAGGCAATAACAGGAAATATATGCAAGGCAATATAAGGTATATGTATAGCGTGGAAATTGTAATCGTTGCTCGCTCGCTCCGCTCGCTCGTAAAAATCTAGTCCAACCTTACAACCGATCCGACACGTTAGTAAATTTGAAATAAGTCGCCTCCTTATCGAATAACGAATGCAAGAGGGACTGGTTTTAGGTTAGGCTATATCTTTCGAGCGAGCGCAGCGAGCGAGGGACGCGTAAAGGTGTGTCACAAACCAACGGTTTGGCACATAGGGACTTTGAAATATTCGCACCAGCCTGAGGAGCCGGAAGTCTTTATCGAACTGCGTACTGACAAAAGTTTACAGTGTATCAATAGTTTTACATAACAAGTAATATTTCCACATAGTACAGTCCAACGTGTGGTCCGAAATCGCTGACAAAATTAGGCAATAACAGGAAATATATGCAAGGCAATATAAGGTATATGTATAGCTTGGAAATTGTAATCGTTGCTCGCTCGCTCCGCTCGCTCGTAAAAATCTAGTCCGACCTCACAACCGATCCGACACGTTAGCAAATTTGATATTTGTCGCCTGCTTATCGAATAACGAACTCAAGAGGGATTGGTTTTAGGTCAGGCTATAGTTTTCGAGCGAGCGCAGCGAGCGAGGGACGCTTAAAGGTGTGTCACAAACCAACGGTTTGGCACATAGGGACATTGAAATATTCGCACCAGCTCGAGGAACCGCAAGTATTTATCGAATTGCGTACTGACAAAAGTTTACAGTTTACCAACAGTTTTACATAAATAGTAATATTTCCACATAGTACAGTGCAACGTGTGGTCCGAAATTGCTGACAAAATTTGGCAATAACAGGAAATACATGCAAGGCAATATAAGGTATATGTATAGCTTGGAAATTGTAATCGTTGCTCGCTCGCTCCGCTCGCTCGTATAAATCTAGTCCAACCTCACAACCGATCCGACACGTTAGCAAATTTGAAATAAATCGCCTCCTTATCGAATATCGAACGCAAGAGGGCTTGGTTTTAGGTTAGACTATAGTTTTAGAGCGAGCGCAGCGAGCGAGGGACGCGTAAAGGTGTATCACAAACCAACGGTTTGGCACATAGGGACATTGAAATATTCGCACCATCCCGAGGAGCCGGAAGTCTTTACCGAACTGCGTACTGACCAAAGCTTACAGTTTATCACTAGTTTTACATAAATAGTAATATTTCCACATAGTACAGTGCAACGTGTGGTCCGAAATCGCTGACATAATTAGGCAATAACAGGAAATATATGCAAGGCAATATAAGGTATATGTATAGCGTGGAAATTGTAATCGTTGCTCGCTCGCTCCGCTCGCTCGTAAAAATCTAGTCCAACCTTACAACCGATCCGACACGTTAGTAAATTTGAAATAAGTCGCCTCCTTATCGAATAACGAATGCAAGAGGGACTGGTTTTAGGTTAGGATATATTTTTCGAGCGAGCGCAGCGAGCGAGGGACGCGTAAAGGTGTGTCACAAACCAACGGTTTGGCACATAGGGACATTGAAATATTCGCACCAGCCTGAGGAGCCGGAAGTCTTTATCGAACTGCGTACTGACGAAAGTTTACAGTTTATCAATAATTTTACATAAATAGTAATATTTCCACATAGTACAGTGCAACATGTGGTCCGAAATCGCTGACAAAATTAGGCAATAACAGGAAATATATGCAAGGCAATATAAGGTATATGTATAGCTTGGAAATTGTAATCGCTGCTCGCTCGCTCCGCTCGCTCGTAAAAATCTAGTCCGACCTCACAACCGATCCGACACGTTAGCAAATTTGAAATAAGTCGCTTCCTTATCGAATAATGAACGCAAGAGGGATTGGTTCTGGGTTAGGCTATAGTTTTCGAGCGAGCGCAGCGAGCGAGGGACGCGTAAAGGTGTGTCACAAACCAACGGTTTGGCACATAGGGACATTGAAATATTCGCACCAGCTCGAGGAACCGCAAGTATTTATCGAATTGCGTAGTGACAAAAGTTTACAGTTTACCAATAGTTTTACATAAATAGTAATATTTCCACATAGTACAGTGCAACGTGTGGTCCGAAATTGCTGACAAAATTTGGCAATAACAGGAAATACATGCAAGGCAATATAAGGTATATGTATAGCTTGGAAATTGTAATCGTTGCTCCCTCGCTCCGCTCGCTCGTATAAATCTAGTCCAACCACACAACCGATCCGACACGTTAGCAAATTTGAAATAAGTCGCCTCCTTATCGAATAACGAACGTAAGAGGGATTGGTTTTAGGTTAGGCTATAGTTTTCGAGCGAGCGCAGCGAGCGAGGGACGCGTAAAGGTGTGTCACAAACCAACGGTTTGGCACATAGGGACATTGAAATATTCGCACCAGCTCGAGGAACCGCAAGTATTTATCGAATTGCGTACTGACAAAAGTTTACAGTTTACCAATAGTTTTACATAAATAGTAATATTTCCACATAGTACAGTGCAACGTGTGGTCCGAAATTGCTGACAAAATTTGGCAATAACAGGAAATACATGCAAGGCAATATAAGGTATATGTATAGCTTGGAAATTGTAATCGTTGCTCGCTCGCTCCGCTCGCTCGTATAAATCTAGTCCAACCTCACAGCCGATCCGACACGTTAGCAAATTTGAAATAAGTCGCCTCCTTATCGAATAACGAACGCAAGAGTGCTTGGTTTTAGGTTAGACTATAGTTTTAGAGCGAGCGCAGCGAGCGAGGGACGCGTAAAGGTGTGCCACAAACCAACGGTTTGGCACATAGGGACATTGAAATATTCGCACCAGCCCGAGGAACCGCTAGTCTTTATCGAATTGCGTACTGACAAAAGTTTACAGTTTATCAATAGTTTTACATAAATAGTAATAATTCCACATCGTACAGTGCAACGTGTGGTCCGAAATCGCTGACAGAATTAGGCAATAGCAGGAAATATATGCAAGATTATATAAGGTATATGTATAGCTTGGAAATTGTAATCGTTGCTCGCTCGCTCCGCTCGCTCGTAAAAATGTAGTCCGACCTCACAACCGATCCGACACGTTAGCAAATTTGAAATAAGTCGCTTCTTTATCGAATAACGAACGCAAGAGGGATTGGTTCTGGGTTAGGCTATAGTTTTCGAGCGAGCGCAGCGAGCGAGGGACGCGTAAAGGTGTGTCACAAACCAACGGTTTGGCACATAGGGACATTGAAATATTCGCACCAGCCTGAGGAGCCGGAAGTCTTTATCGAACTGCGTACTGACAAAAGTTTACAGTGTATCAATAGTTTTACATAACAAGTAATATTTCCACATAGTACAGTCCAACGTGTGGTCCGAAATCGCTGACAAAATTAGGCAATAACAGGAAATATATGCAAGGCAATATAAGGTATATACCTTACATATACATATGTATAGCTTGGAAATTGTAATCGTTGCTCGCTCGCTCCGCTCGCTCGTAAAAATCTAGTCCGACCTCACAACCGATCCGACACGTTAGCAAATTTGATATTTGTCGCCTGCTTATCGAATAACGAACTCAAGAGGGATTGGTTTTAGGTCAGGCTATAGTTTTCGAGCGAGCGCAGCGAGCGAGGGACGCGTAAAGGTGTGTCACAAACCAACGGTTTGGCACATAGGGACATTGAAATATTCGCACCAGCTCGAGGAACCGCAAGTATTTATCGAACTGCGTACTGACAAAAGTTTACAGTTTATCAATAGTTTTACATAACAAGTAATATTTCCACATAGTACAGTCCAACGTGTGGTCCGAAATCGCTGACAAAATTAGGCAATAACAGGAAATATATGCAAGGCAATATAAGGTATATGTATAGCTGGGAAATTGTAATCGTTGCTCGCTCGCTCCGCTCGCTCGTAAAAATCTAGTCCGACCTCACAACCGATCCGACACGTTAGCAAATTTTAAATTAGTCGCCTCCTTATCGAATAACGAACTCAAGAGGGATTGGTTTTAGGTTAGGCTATAGTTTTCGAGCGAGCGCAGCGAGCGAGGGACGCGTAAAGGTGTGTCACAAACCAACGGTTTGGCACATAGGGACATTGAAATATTCGCACCAGCTCGAGGAACCGCAAGTATTTATCGAATTCCGTACTGACAAAAGTTTACAGTTTACCAACAGTTTTACATAAATAGTAATATTTCCACATAGTACAGTGCAACGTGTGGTCCGAAATTGCTGACAAAATTTGGCAATAACAGGAAATACATGCAAGGCAATATAAGGTATATGTATAGCTTGGAAATTGTAATCGTTGCTCGCTCGCTCCGCTCGCTCGTATAAATCTAGTCCAACCTCACAACCGATCCGACACGTTAGCAAATTTGAAATAAATCGCCTCCTTATCGAATAACGAACGCAAGAGGGCTTGGTTTTAGGTTAGACTATAGTTTTAGAGCGAGCGCAGCGAGCGAGGGTTGCGTAAAGGTGTGTCACAAACCAACGGTTTGGCACATAGGGACATTGAAATATTCGCACCATCCCGAGGAGCCGGAAGTCTTTACCGAACTGCGTACTGACCAAAGCTTACAGTTTATCACTAGTTTTACATAAATAGTAATATTTCCACATACTACAGTGCAACGTGTGGTCCGAAATCGCTGACATAATTAGGCAATAACAGGAAATATATGCAAGGCAATATAAGGTATATGTATAGCGTGGAAATTGTAATCGTTGCTCGCTCGCTCCGCTCGCTCGTAAAAATCTAGTCCAACCTTACAACCGATCCGACACGTTAGAAAATTTGAAATAAGTCGCCTCCTTATCGAATAACGAATGCAAGAGGGACTGGTTTTAGGTTAGGATATATTTTTCGAGCGAGCGCAGCGAGCGGGGGACGCGTAAAGGTGTGTCACAAACCAACGGTTTGGCACATAGGGACATTGAAATATTCGCACCAGCCCGAGGAGCCGGAAGTCTTTATCGAATTGCGTACTGACGAAAGTTTACAGTTTATCAATAATTTTACATAAATAGTAATATTTCCACATAGTACAGTGCAACATGTGGTCCGAAATCGCTGACAAAATTAGGCAATAGCAGGAAATATATGCAAGATTATATAAGGTATATGTATAGCTTGGAAATTGTAATCGTTGCTCGCTCGCTCCGCTCGCTCGTATAAATCTAGTCCAACCTCACAACCTATCCGACACGTTAGCAAATTTGAAATAAGTCGCCTCCTTATCGAATAACGAACGTAAGAGGGATTGGTTTTAGGTTAGGCTATAGTTTTCGAGGGAGCACAGCGAGCGAGGAACGCGTAAAGGTGTGTCACAAACCAACGGTTTGGCACATAGGGACATTGAAATATTCGCACCATCCCGAGGAGCCGGAAGTCTTTATCGAACTGCGTACTGTCCAAAGTTTACAGTTTATCACTAGTTTTATATAAATAGTAATATTTCCACATAGTACAGTGCAACGTGTGGTCCGAAATCGCTGACATAATTAGGCAATAACAGGAAATATATGCAAGGCAATATAAGGTATATGTATAGCGTGGAAATTGTAATCGTTGCTCGCTCGCTCCGCTAGCTCGTAAAAATCTAGTCCAACATTACAACCGATCCGACACGTTAGTAAATTTGAAATAAGTCGCCTCCTTATCGAATAACGAATGCAAGAGGGACTGGTTTTAGGTTAGGCTATATTTTTCGATCGAGCGCAGCGAGCGAGGGACGCGTAAAGGTGTGTCACAAACCAACGGTTTGGCACATAGGGACATTGAAATATTCGCACCAGCCCGAGGAGCCGGAAGTCTTTATCGAATTGCGTACTGACGAAAGTTTACAGTTTATCAATAATTTTACATAAATAGTAATATTTCCACATAGTACAGTGCAACATGTGGTCCGAAATCGCTGACAAAATTAGGCAATAACAGGAAATACATGCAAGGCAATATAAGGTATATGTATAGCTTGGAAATTGTAATCGTTGCTCGCTCGCTCCGCTCGCTCGTATAAATCTAGTCCAACCTCACAACCGATCCGACACGTTAGCAAATTTGAAATAAGTCGCCTCCTTATCGAATAACGAACGTAAGAGGGATTGGTTTTAGGTTAGGCTATAGTTTTCGAGCGAGCACAGCGAGCGAGGGACGCGTAAAGGTGTGTCACAAACCAACGGTTTGGCACATAGGGACATTGAAATATTCGCACCATCCCGAGGAGCCGGAAGTCGTTATCGAACTGCGTACTGTCCAAAGTTTACAGCTTATCAATAATTTTACATAAATAGTAATATTTCCACATAGTACAGTCCAACGTGTGGTCCGAAATCGCTGACAAAATTAGGCAATAACAGGAAATATATGCAAGGCAATATAAGGTATATGTATAGCTTGGAAATTGTAATCGTTGCTCGCTCGCTCCGCTCGCTCCTATAAATCTAGTCCAACCTCACAACCGATCCAACACGTGAGCAAATTTGAAATAAGGCGCCTCCTTATCGAATAACGAACGTAAGAGGGATTGGTTTTAGGTTAGGCTATAGTTTTCGAGGGAGCACAGCGAGCGAGGGACGCGTAAAGGTGTGTCACAAACCAACGGTTTGGCACATAGGGACATTGAAATATTCGCACCAGCCCGAGGAGCCGGAAGTCTTTATCGAACTCCGTACTGTCCAAAGTTTACAGTTTATCACTAGTTTTACATAAATAGTAATATTTCCACATAGTACAGTGCAACGTGTGGTCCGAAATCGCTGACATAATTAGGCAATAACAGGAAATATATGCAAGGCAATATAAGGTATATGTATAGCGTGGAAATTGTAATCGTTGCTCGCTCGCTCCGCTAGCTCGTAAAAATCTAGTCCAACATTACAACCGATCCGACACGTTAGTAAATTTGAAATAAGTCGCCTCCTTATCGAATAACGAATGCAAGAGGGACTGGTTTTAGGTTAGGCTATATTTTTCGAGCGAGCGCAGCGAGCGAGGGACGCGTAAAGGTGTGTCACAAACCAACGGTTTGGCACATAGGGACATTGAAATATTCGCACCAGCCCGAGGAGCCGGAAGTCTTTATCGAATTGCGTACTGACGAAAGTTTACAGTTTATCAATAATTTTACATAAATAGTAATATTTCCACATAGTACAGTGCAACATGTGGTCCGAAATCGCTGACAAAATTAGGCAATAACAGGAAATATATGCAAGGCAATATAAGGTGTATGTATAGCTTGGAAATTGTAATCGCTGCTCGCTCGCTCCGCTCGCTCGTAAAAATCTAGTCCGACCTCACAACCGATCCGACACGTTAGCAAATTTGAAATTAGTCGCCTCCTTATCGAATAACGAACTCAAGAGGGATTGGTTTTAGGTTAGGCTATAGTTTTCGAGCGAGCGCAGCGAGCGAGGGACGCATAAAGGTGTGTCACAAACCAACGGTTTGGCACATAGGGACATTGAAATATTCGCACCAGCTCGAGGAACCGCAAGTATTTATCGGATTGCGTACTGACGAAAGTTTACAGCTTATCAATAATTTTACATAAATAGTAATATTTCCACATAGTACAGTGCAACGTGTGGTCCGAAATTGCTGACAAAATTTGGCAATAACAGGAAATACATGCAAGGCAATATAAGGTATATGTATAGCTTGGAAATTGTAATCGTTGCTCGCTCGCTCCGCTCGCTCGTATAAATCTAGTCCAACCTCACAACCGATCCGACACGTTAGCAAATTTGAAATAAGTCGCCTCCTTATCGAATAACGAACGTAAGAGGGATTGGTTTTAGGTTAGGCTATAGTTTTCGAGGGAGCACAGCGAGCGAGGGACGCGTAAAGGTGTGTCACAAACCAACGGTTTGGCACATAGGGACATTGAAATATTCGCACCATCCCGAGGAGCCGGAAGTCTTTATCGAACTGCGTACTGTCCAAAGTTTACAGCTTATCAATAATTTTACATAAATAGTAATATTTCCACATAGTACAGTCCAACGTGTGGTCCGAAATCGCTGACAAAATTAGGCAATAACAGGAAATATATGCAAGGCAATATAAGGTATATGTATAGCTTGGAAATTGTAATCGTTGCTCGCTCGCTCCGCTCGCTCCTATAAATCTAGTCCAACCTCACAACCGATCCAACACGTGAGCAAATTTGAAATAAGGCGCCTCCTTATCGAATAACGAACGTAAGAGGGATTGGTTTTAGGTTAGGCTATAGTTTTCGAGGGAGCACAGCGAGCGAGGGACGCGTAAAGGTGTGTCACAAACCAACGGTTTGGCACATAGGGACATTGAAATATTCGCACCAGCCCGAGGAGCCGGAAGTCTTTATCGAACTCCGTACTGTCCAAAGTTTACAGTTTATCACTAGTTTTACATAAATAGTAATATTTCCACATAGTACAGTGCAACGTGTGGTCCGAAATCGCTGACATAATTAGGCAATAACAGGAAATATATGCAAGGCAATATAAGGTATATGTATAGCGTGGAAATTGTAATCGTTGCTCGCTCGCTCCGCTAGCTCGTAAAAATCTAGTCCAACATTACAACCGATCCGACACGTTAGTAAATTTGAAATATGTCGCCTCCTTATCGAATAACGAATGCAAGAGGGACTGGTTTTAGGTTAGGCTATATTTTTCGAGCGAGCGCAGCGAGCGAGGGACGCGTAAAGGTGTGTCACAAACCAACGGTTTGGCACATAGGGACATTGAAATATTCGCACCAGCCCGAGGAGCCGGAAGTCTTTATCGAATTGCGTACTGACGAAAGTTTACAGTTTATCAATAATTTTACATAAATAGTAATATTTCCACATAGTACAGTGCAACATGTGGTCCGAAATCGCTGACAAAATTAGGCAATAACAGGAAATATATGCAAGGCAATATAAGGAGTATGTATAGCTTGGAAATTGTAATCGCTGCTCGCTCGCTCCGCTCGCTCGTAAAAATCTAGTCCGACCTCACAAGCGATCCGACACGTTAGCAAATTTGAAATTAGTCGCCTCCTTATCGAATAACGAACTCAAGAGGGATTGGTTTTAGGTTAGGCTATAGTTTTCGAGCGAGCGCAGCGAGCGAGGGACGCATAAAGGTGTGTCACAAACCAACGGTTTGGCACATAGGGACATTGAAATATTCGCACCAGCTCGAGGAACCGCAAGTATTTATCGGATTGCGTACTGACGAAAGTTTACAGCTTATCAATAATTTTACATAAATAGTAATATTTCCACATAGTACAGTCCAACGTGTGGTCCGAAATCGCTGACAAAATTAGGCAATAACAGGAAATATATGCAAGGCAATATAAGGTATATGTATAGCTTGGAAATTGTAATCGTTGCTCGCTCGCTCCGCTCGCTCGTGAAAATCTAGTCCGACCTCACAACCGATCCGACACGTTAGCAAATTTGAAATTAGTCGCCTCCTTATCGAATAACGAACTCAAGAGGGATTGGTTTTAGGTTAGGCTATAGTTTTTGAGCGAGCGCAGCGAGCGAGGGACGCGTAAAGGTGTGTCACAAACCAACGGTTTGGCACATAGGGACATTGAAATATTCGCACCAGCTCGAGGAACCGCAAGTATTTATCGAATTGCGTACTGACAAAAGTTTACAGTTTACCAACAGTTTTACATAAATAGTAATATTTCCACATAGTACAGTGCAACGTGTGGTCCGAAATTGCTGACGAAATTTGGCAATAACAGGAAATGCATGCAAGGCAATATAAGGTATATGTATAGCGTGGAAATTGTAATCGTTGCTCGCTCGCACCGCTCGCTCGTAAAAATCTAGTCCAACATTACAACCGATCCGACACGTTAGTAAATTTGAAATAAGTCGCCTCCTTATCGAATAACGAATGCAAGAGGGACTGGTTTTAGGTTAGGCTATATTTTTCGAGCGAGCGCAGCGAGCGAGGGACGCGTAAAGGTGTGTCACAAACCAACGGTTTGGCACATAGGGACATTGAAATATTCGCACCAGCCCGAGGAGCCGGAAGTCTTTATCGAATTGCGTACTGACGAAAGTTTACAGTTTATCAATAATTTTACATAAATAATAATAAATTCCACATAGTACAGTGCAACATGTGGTCCGAAATCGCTGACAAAATGAGGCAATAACAGGAAATATATGCAAGGCAATATAAGGTGTATGTATAGCTTGGAAATTGTAATCGCTGCTCGCTCGCTCCGCTCGCTCGTAAAAATCTAGTCCGACCTCACAACCGATTCGACACGTTAGCAAATTTGAAATTAGTCGCCTCCTTATCGAATAACGAACTCAAGAGGGATTGGTTTTAGGTTAGGCTATAGTTTTCGAGCGAGCGCAGCGAGCGAGGGACGCGTAAAGGTGTGTCACAAACCAACGGTTTGGCACATAGGGACATTGAAATATTCGCACCAGCTCGAGGAACCGCAAGTATTTATCGGATTGCGTACTGACGAAAGTTTACAGTTTATCAATAATTTTACATAAATAGTAATATTTCCACATAGTACAGTGCAACATATGGTCCGAAATCGCTGACAAAATTTGGCAATAACAGGAAATACATGCAAGGCAATATAAGGTATATGTATAGCTTGGAAATTGTAATCGTTGCTCGCTCGCTCCTATAAATCTAGTCCAACCTCACAACCGATCCGACACGTTAGCAAATTTGAAATAAGTCGCCTCCTTATCGAATAACGAACGCAAGAGGGCTTGGTTTTTGGTTAGACTATAGTTTTAGAGCGAGCGCAGCGAGCGAGGGACGCGTAAAGGTGTGTCACAAACCAACGGTTTGGCACATAGGGACATTGAAATATTCGCACCATCCCGAGGAGCCGGAAGTCTTTATCGAACTGCGTACTGACAAAAGTTTACAAGTTTATCAATAGTTTTACATAACAAGTAATATTTCCACATAGTACAGTCCAACGTGTGGTCCGAAATCGCTGACAACATTGGGCAATAACAGGAAATATATGCAAGGCAATAAAAGGTATATGTATAGCATGGAAATTGTAATCGTTGCTCGCTCGCTCCGCTCGCTCGTAAAAATGTAGTCCGACCTCACAACCGATCCGACACGTTAGCAAATTTGAAATAAGTCGCCTCCTTATCGAATAACGAACGCAAGAGGGATTGGTTCTGGGTTAGGCTATAGTTTTCGAGCGAGCGCAGCGAGCGAGGGACGCGTAAAGGTGTGTCACAAACCAACGGTTTGGCACACAGGGACATTGAAATATTCGCACCAGCCTGAGGAGCCGGAAGTCTTTATCGAACTGCGTACTGACAAAAGTTTACAAGTTTATCAATAGTTTTACATAACAAGTAATATTTCCACATAGTACAGTCCAACGTGTGGTCCGAAATCGCTGACAACATTGGGCAATAACAGGAAATATATGCAAGGCAATATAAGGTATATGTATAGCTTGGAAATTGTAATCGTTGCTCGCTCGCTCCGCTCGCTCGTAAAAATGTAGTCCGACCTCACAACCGATCCGACACGTTAGCAAATTTGAAATAAGTCGCCTCCTTATCGAATAACGAACGTAAGAGGGATTGGTTTTAGGTTAGGCTATAGTTTTCGAGGGAGCACAGCGAGCGAGGGACGCGTAAAGGTGTGTCACAAACCAACGGTTTGGCACATAGGGACATTGAAATATTCGCACCATCCCGAGGAGCCGGAAGTCTTTATCGAACTGCGTACTGTCCAAAGTTTACAGTTTATCACTAGTTTTACATAAATAGTAATATTTCCACATAGTACAGTGCAACGTGTGGTCCGAAATCGCTGACATAATTAGGCAATAACAGGAAATATATGCAAGGCAATATAAGGTATATGTATAGCTTGGAAATTGTAATCGCTGCTCGCTCGCTCCGCTCGCTCGTAAAAATCTAGTCCGACCTCACAACCGATCCGACACGTTAGCAAATTTGAAATAAGTCGCTTCCTTATCGAATAATGAACGCAAGAGGGATTGGTTCTGGGTTAGGCTATAGTTTTCGAGCGAGCGCAGCGAGCGAGGGACGCGTAAAGGTGTGTCACAAACCAACGGTTTGGCACATAGGGACATTGAAATATTCGCACCAGCTCGAGGAACCGCAAGTATTTATCGAATTGCGAAGTGACAAAAGTTTACAGTTTACCAATAGTTTTACATAAATAGTAATATTTCCACATAGTACAGTGCAACGTGTGGTCCGAAATTGCTGACAAAATTTGGCAATAACAGGAAATACATGCAAGGCAATATAAGGTATATGTATAGCTTGGAAATTGTAATCGTTGCTCGCTCGCTCCGCTCGCTCGTATAAATCTAGTCCAACCTCACAACCGATCCGACACGTTAGCAAATTTGAAATAAGTCGCCTCCTTATCGAATAACGAACGCAAGAGTGCTTGGTTTTAGGTTAGACTATAGTTTTAGAGCGAGCGCAGCGAGCGAGGGACGCGTAAAGGTGTGTCACAAACCAACGGTTTGGCACATAGGGACATTGAAATATTCGCACCAGCCCGAGGAACCGCAAGTCTTTATCGAATTGCGTACTGACAAAAGTTTACAGTTTATCAATAGTTTTACATAAATAGTAATAATTCCAAATAGTACAGTGCAACGTGTGGTCCGAAATCGCTGACAAAATTAGGCAATAGCAGGAAATATATGCAAGATTATATAAGGTATATGTATAGCTTGGAAATTGTAATCGTTGCTCGCTCGCTCCGCTCGCTCGTAAAAATGTAGTCCGACCTCACAACCGATCCGACACGTTAGCAAATTTGAAATAAGTCGCTTCCTTATCGAATAACGAACGCAAGAGGGATTGGTTCTGGGTTAGGCTATAGTTTTCGAGCGACCGCAGCGAGCGAGGGACGCGTAAAGGTGTGTCACAAACCAACGGTTTGGCACATAGGGACATTGAAATATTCGCACCAGCCTGAGGAGCCGGAAGTCTTTATCGAACTGCGTACTGACAAAAGTTTACAGTGTATCAATAGTTTTACATAACAAGTAATATTTCCACATAGTACAGTCCAACGTGTGGTCCGAAATCGCTGACAAAATTAGGCAATAACAGGAAATATATGCAAGGCAATATAAGGTATATGTATAGCTTGGAAATTGTAATCGTTGCTCGCTCGCTCCGCTCGCTCGTAAAAATCTAGTCCAACCTTACAACCGATCCGACACGTTAGAAAATTTGAAATAAGTCGCCTCCTTATCGAATAACGAATGCAAGAGGGACTGGTTTTAGGTTAGGATATATTTTTCGAGCGAGCGCAGCGAGCGAGGGACGCGTAAAGGTGTGTCACAAACCAACGGTTTGGCACATAGGGACATTGAAATATTCGCACCAGCCCGAGGAGCCGGAAGTCTTTATCGAATTGCGTACTGACGAAAGTTTACAGTTTATCAATAATTTTACATAAATAGTAATATTTCCACATAGTACAGTGCAACATGTGGTCCGAAATCGCTGACAAAATTAGGCAATAACAGGAAATATATGCAAGGCAATATAAGGTATATGTATAGCTTGGAAATTGTAATCGCTGCTCGCTCGCTCCGCTCGCTCGTAAAAATCTAGTCCGACCTCACAACCGATCCGACACGTTAGCAAATTTGAAATAATTCGCTTCCTTATCGAATAATGAACGCAAGAGGGATTGGTTCTGGCTTAGGCTATAGTTTTCGAGCGAGCGCAGCGAGCGAGGGACGCGTAAAGGTGTGTCACAAACCAACGGTATGGCACATAGGGACATTGAAATATTCGCACCATCCCGAGGAGCCGGAAGTCTTTATCGAACTGCGTACTGTCCAAAGTTTACAGTTTATCACTAGTTTTACATAAATAGTAATATTTCCACATAGTACAGTGCAACGTGTGGTCCGAAATCGCTGACATAATTAGGCAATAACAGGAAATATATGCAAGGCAATATAAGGTATATGTATAGCTTGGAAATTGTAATCGCTGCTCGCTCGCTCCGCTCGCTCGTAAAAATCTAGTCCGACCTCACAACCGATCCGACACGTTAGCAAATTTGAAATAAGTCGCTTCCTTATCGAATAATGAACGCAAGAGGGATTGGTTCTGGGTTAGGCTATAGTTTTCGAGCGAGCGCAGCGAGCGAGGGACGCGTAAAGGTGTGTCACAAACCAACGGTTTGGCACATAGGGACATTGAAATATTCGCACCAGCTCGAGGAACCGCAAGTATTTATCGAATTGCGAAGTGACAAAAGTTTACAGTTTACCAATAGTTTTACATAAATAGTAATATTTCCACATAGTACAGTGCAACGTGTGGTCCGAAATTGCTGACAAAATTTGGCAATAACAGGAAATACATGCAAGGCAATATAAGGTATATGTATAGCTTGGAAATTGTAATCGTTGCTCGCTCGCTCCGCTCGCTCGTAAAAATCTAGTCCAACCTCACAACCGATCCGACACGTTAGCAAATTTGAAATTAGTCGCCTCCTTATCGAATAACGAACTCAAGAGGGATTGGTTTTAGGTTAGGCTATAGTTTTCGAGCGAGCGCAGCGAGCGAGGGACGCGTAAAGGAGTGTCACAAACCAACGGTTTGGCACATAGGGACATTGAAATATTCGCACCAGCTCGAGGAACCGCAAGTATTTATCGAATTGCGTACAGACAAAAGTTTACAGTTTACCAACAGTTTTACATAAATAGTAATATTTCCACATAGTACAGTGCAACGTGTGGTCCGAAATTGCTGACAAAATTTGGCAATAACAGGAAATACATGCAAGGCAATATAAGGTATATGTATAGCTTGGAAATTGTAATCGTTGCTCGCTCGCTCCGCTCGCTCGTATAAATCTAGTCCAACCTCACAACCGATCCGACACGTTAGCAAATTTGAAATAAGTCGCCTCCTTATCGAATAACGAACGTAAGAGGGATTGGTTTTAGGTTAGGCTATAGTTTTCGAGGGAGCACAGCGAGCGAGGGACGCGTAAAGGTGTGTCACAAACCAACGGTTTGGCACATAGGGACATTGAAATATTCGCACCATCCCGAGGAGCCGGAAGTCTTTATCGAACTACGTACTGTCCAAGGTTTACAGTTTATCACTAGTTTTACATAAATAGTAATATTTCCACATAGTACAGTGCAACGTCTGGTCCGAAATCGCTGACATAATTAGGCAATAACAGGAAATATATGCAAGGCAATATAAGGTATATGTATAGCGTGGAAATTGTAATCGTTGCTCGCTCGCTCCGCTAGCTCGTAAAAATCTAGTCCAACATTACAACCGATCCGACACGTTAGTAAATTTGAAATAAGTCGCCTCCTTATCGAATAACGAATGCAAGAGGGACTGGTTTTAGGTTAGGCTATATTTTTCGAGCGAGCGCAGCGAGCGAGGGACGCGTAAAGGTGTGTCACAAACCAACGGTTTGGCACATAGGGACATTGAAATATTCGCACCAGCCCGAGGAGCCGGAAGTCTTTATCGAATTGCGTACTGACGAAAGTTTACAGTTTATCAATAATTTTACATAAATAGTAATATTTCCACATAGTACAGTGCAACATGTGGTCCGAAATCGCTGACAAAATTAGGCAATAACAGGAAATATATGCAAGGCAATATAAGGTGTATGTATAGCTTGGAAATTGTAATCGCTGCTCGCTCGCTCCGCTCGCTCGTAAAAATCTAGTCCGACCTCAAAACCGATCCGACACGTTAGCAAATTTGAAATTAGTCGCCTCCTTATCGAATAACGAACTCAAGAGGGATTGGTTTTAGGTTAGGCTATAGTTTTCGAGCGAGCGCAGCGAGCGAGGGACGCGTAAAGGTGTGTCACAAACCAACGGTTTGGCACATAGGGACATTGAAATATTCGCACCAGCTCGAGGAACCGCAAGTATTTATCGGATTGCGTACTGACGAAAGTTTACAGCTTATCAATAATTTTACATTAATAGTAATATTTCCACATAGTATAGTCCAACGTGTGGTCCGAAATCGCTGACAAAATTAGGCAATAACAGGAAATATATGCAAGGCAATATAAGGTATATGTATAGCTTGGAAATTGTAATCGCTGCTCGCTCGCTCCGCTCGCTCGTAAAAATCTAGTCCGACCTCACAACCGATCCGACACGTTAGCAAATTTGAAATAAGTCGCTTCCTTATCGAATAATGAACGCAAGAGGGATTGGTTCTGGGTTAGGCTATAGTTTTCGAGCGAGCGCAGCGAGCGAGGGACGCGTAAAGGTGTGTCACAAACCAACGGTTTGGCACATAGGGACATTGAAATATTCGCACCAGCTCGAGGAACCGCAAGTATTTATCGAATTGCGTAGTGACAAAAGTTTACAGTTTACCAATAGTTTTACATAAATAGTAATATTTCCACATAGTACAGTGCAACGTGTGGTCCGAAATTGCTGACAAAATTTGGCAATAACAGGAAATACATGCAAGGCAATATAAGGTATATGTATAGCTTGGAAATTGTAATCGATTCTCGCTCGCTCCGCTCGCTCGTATAAATCTAGTCCAACCTCACAACCGATCCGACACGTTAGCAAATTTGAAATAAGTCGCCTCCTTATCGAATAACGAACGCAAGAGTGCTTGGTTTTAGGTTAGACTATAGTTTTAGAGCGAGCGCAGCTAGCGAGGGACGCGTAAAGGTGTGTCACAAACCAACGGTTTGGCACATAGGGACATTGAAATATTCGCACCAGCCTGAGGAGCCGGAAGTCTTTATCGAACTGCGTACTGACAAAAGTTTACAGTGTATCAATAGTTTTACATAACAAGTAATAT
This sequence comes from Bombus terrestris, assembly GCF_910591885.1. Taxonomy (NCBI): domain Eukaryota; kingdom Metazoa; phylum Arthropoda; class Insecta; order Hymenoptera; family Apidae; genus Bombus; species Bombus terrestris. The sequence goes on from NW_025963549.1 coordinate 5,195,238, forward strand.
TTCCACATAGTACAGTCCAACGTGTGGTCCGAAATCGCTGACAAAATTAGGCAATAACAGGAAATATATGCAAGGCAATATAAGGTATATGTATAGCTTGGAAATTGTAATCGTTGCTCGCTCGCTCCGCTCGCTCGTAAAAATCTAGTCCGACCTCACAACCGATCCGACACGTTAGCAAATTTGAAATTAGTCGCCTCCTTATCGAATAACGAACTCAAGAGGGATTGGTTTTAGGTTAGGCTATAGTTTTCGAGCGAGCGCAGCGAGCGAGGGACGCGTAAAGGTGTGTCACAAACCAACGGTTTGGCACATAGGGACATTGAAATATTCGCACCAGCTCGAGGAACCGCAAGTATTTATCGAATTGCGTACTGACAAAAGTATACAGTTTACCAATAGTTTTACATAAATAGTAATATTTCCACATAGTACAGTGCAACGTGTGGTCCGAAATTGCTGACAAAATTTGGCAATAACAGGAAATACATGCAAGGCAATATAAGGTATATGTATAGCTTGGAAATTGTAATCGTTGCTCGCTCGCTCCGCTCGCTCGTATAAATCTAGTCCAACCACACAACCGATCCGACACGTTAGCAAATTTGAAATAAGTCGCCTCCTTATCGAATAACTAACGTAAGAGGGATTGGTTTTAGGTTAGGCTATAGTTTTCGAGCGAGCACAGCGAGCGAGGGACGCGTAAAGGTGTGTCACAAACCAACGGTTTGGCACATAGGGACATTGAAATATTCGCACCATCCCGAGGAGCCGGAAGTCTTTATCGAACTGCGTACTGTCCAAAGTTTACAGTTTATCACTAGTTTTACATAAATAGTAATATTTCCACATAGTACAGTGCAACGTGTGGTCCGAAATCGCTGACATAATTAGGCAATAACAGGAAATATATGCAAGGCAATATAAGGTATATGTATAGCGTGGAAATTGTAATCGTTGCTCGCTCGCTCCGCTAGCTCGTAAAAATCTAGTCCAACATTACAACCGATCCGACACGTTAGTAAATTTGAAATAAGTCGCCTCCTTATCGAATAACGAATGCAAGAGGGACTGGTTTTAGGTTAGGCTATATTTTTCGAGCGAGCGCAGCGAGCGAGGGACGCGTAAAGGTGTGTCACAAACCAACGGTTTGGCACATAGGGACATTGAAATATTCGCACCAGCCCGAGGAGCCGGAAGTCTTTATCGAATTGCGTACTGACGAAAGTTTACAGTTTATCAATAATTTTACATAAATAGTAATATTTCCACATAGTACAGTGCAACATGTGGTCCGAAATCGCTGACAAAATTAGGCAATAACAGGAAATATATGCAAGGCAATATAAGGTGTATGTATAGCTTGGAAATTGTAATCGCTGCTCGCTCGCTCCGCTCGCTCGTAAAAATCTAGTCCGACCTCAAAACCGATCCGACACGTTAGCAAATTTGAAATTAGTCGCCTCCTTATCGAATAACGAACTCAAGAGGGATTGGTTTTAGGTTAGGCTATAGTTTTCGAGCGAGCGCAGCGAGCGAGGGACGCGTAAAGGTGTGTCACAAACCAACGGTTTGGCACATAGGGACATTGAAATATTCGCACCAGCTCGAGGAACCGCAAGTATTTATCGGATTGCGTACTGACGAAAGTTTACAGCTTATCAATAATTTTACATAAATAGTAATATTTCCACATAGTACAGTCCAACGTGTGGTCCGAAATCGCTGACAAAATTAGGCAATAACAGGAAATATATGCAAGGCAATATAAGGTATATGTATAGCTTGGAAATTGTAATCGCTGCTCGCTCGCTCCGCTCGCTCGTAAAAGTCTAGTCCTACCTCACAACCGATCCGACACGTTAGCAAATTCGAAATTAGTCGCCTCCTTATCGAATAACGAACTCAAGAGGGATTTGTTTTAGGTTAGGCTATAGTTTTTGAGCGAGCGCAGCGAGCGAGGGACGCGTAAAGGTGTGTCACAAACCAACGGTTTGGCACATAGGGACATTGAAATATTCGCACCAGCTCGAGGAACCGCAAGTATTTATCGAATTGCGTACTGACAAAAGTTTACAGTTTACCAACAGTTTTACATAAATAGTAATATTTCCACATAGTACAGTGCAACGTGTGGTCCGAAATTGCTGACAAAATTTGGCAATAACAGGAAATACATGCAAGGCAATATAAGGTATATGTATAGCTTGGAAATTGTAATCGTTGCTCGCTCGCTCCGCTCGCTCGTATAAATCTAGTCCACCCTCTCAACCGATCCGACACGTTAGCAAATTTGAAATAAGTCGCCTCCTTATCGAATAACGAACGTAAGAGGGATTGGTTTTAGGTTAGGCTATAGTTTTCGAGGGAGCACAGCGAGCGAGGGACGCGTAAAGGTGTGTCACAAACCAACGGTTTGGCACATAGGGACATTGAAATATTCGCACCATCCCGAGGAGCCGGAAGTCTTTATCGAACTGCGTACTGTCCAAAGTTTACAGTTTATCACTAGTTTTACATAAATAGTAATATTTCCACATAGTACAGTGCAACGTGTGGTCCGAAATCGCTGACATAATTAGGCAATAACAGGAAATATATGCAAGGCAATATAAGGTATATGTATAGCGTGGAAATTGTAATCGTTGCTCGCTCGCTCCGCTAGCTCGGAAAAATCTAGTCCAACATTACAACCGATCCGACACGTTAGTAAATTTGAAATAAGTCGCCTCCTTATCGAATAACGAATGCAAGAGGGACTGGGTTTAGGTTAGGCTATATTTTTCGAGCGAGCGCAGCGAGCGAGGGACGCGTAAAGGTGTGTCACAAACCAACGGTTTGGCACATAGGGACATTGAAATATTCGCACCAGCCCGAGGAGCCGGAAGTCTTTATCGAATTGCGTACTGACGAAAGTTTACAGTTTATCAATAATTTTACATAAATAATAATATTTCCACATAGTACAGTGCAACATGTGGTCCGAAATCGCTGACAAAATTAGGCAATAACAGGAAATATATGCAAGGCAATATAAGGTGTATGTATAGCTTGGAAATTGTTATCGCTGCTCGCTCGCTCCGCTCGCTCGTAAAAATCTAGTCCGACCTCACAACCGATTCGACACGTTAGCAAATTTGAAATTAGTCGCCTCCTTATCGAATAACGAACTCAAGAGGGATTGGTTTTAGGTTAGGCTATAGTTTTCGAGCGAGCGCAGCGAGCGAGGGACGCGTAAAGGTGTGTCACAAACCAACGGTTTGGCACATAGGGACATTGAAATATTCGCACCAGCTCGAGGAACCGCAAGTATTTATCGGATTGCGTACTGACGAAAGTTTACAGTTTATCAATAATTTTACATAAATAGTAATATTTCCACATAGTACAGTGCAACATATGGTCCGAAATCGCTGACAAAATTTGGCAATAACAGGAAATACATGCAAGGCAATATAAGGTATATGTATAGCTTGGAAATTGTAATCGTTGCACGCTCGCTCCTATAAATCTAGTCCAACCTCACAACCGATCCGACACGTTAGCAAATTTGAAATAAGTCGCCTCCTTATCGAATAACGAACGCAAGAGGGCTTGGTTTTAGGTTAGACTATAGTTTTAGAGCGAGCGCAGCGAGCGAGGGACGCGTAAAGGTGTGTCACAAACCAACGGTTTGGCACATAGGGACATTGAAATATTCGCACCATCCCGAGGAGCCGGAAGTCTTTATCGAACTGCGTACTGTCCAAAGTTTACAGTTTACCAATAGTTTTACATAAATAGTAATATTTCCACATAGTACGGTGCAACGTGTGGTCCGAAATTGCTGACAAAATTTGGCAATAACAGGAAATACATGCAAGGCAATATAAGGTGTATGTATAGCTTGGAAATTGTAATCGTTGCTCGCTCGCTCCGCTCGCTCGTAAAAATGTAGTCCGACCTCACAACCGATCCGACACGTTAGCAAATTTGAAATTAGTCGCCTCCTTATCGAATAACGAACTCAAGAGGGATTGGTTTTAGGTTAGGCTATAGTTTTCGAGCGAGCGCAGCGAGCGAGGGACGCGTAAAGGTGTGTCACAAACCAACGGTTTGGCACATAGGGACATTGAAATATTCGCACCAGCTCGAGGAACCGCAAGTATTTATCGGATTGCGTACTGACAAAAGTTTACAGTTTACCAATAGTTTTACATAAATAGTAATATTTCCACATAGTACAGTGCAACGTGTGGTCCGAAATTGCTGACAAAATTTGGCAATAACAGGAAATACATGCAAGGCAATATAAGGTATATGTATAGCTTGGAAATTGTAATCGTTGCTCGCTCGCTCCGCTCGCTCGTATAAATCTAGTCCAACCTCACAACCGATTCGACACGTTAGCAAATTTGAAATAAGTCGCCTCCTTATCGAATAACGAACGCAAGAGGGCTTGGTTTTAGGTTAGACTATAGTTTTAGAGCGAGCGCAGCGAGCGAGGGACGCGTAAAGGTGTGTCACAAACCAACGCTTGGCACATAGGGACATTGAAATATTCGCACCAGCCCGAGGAACCGCAAGTCTTTATCGAATTGCGTACTGACAAAAGTTTACAGTTTATCAATAGTTTTACATAAATAGTAATAATTCCACATAGTACAGTGCAACGTGTGGTCCGAAATCGCTGACAAAAATAGGCAATAACAGGAAATATATGCAAGATTATATAAGGTATATGTATAGCTTGGAAATTGTAATCGTTGCTCGCTCGCTCCGCTCGCTCGTAAAAATGTAGTCCGACCTCACAACCGATCCGACACGTTAGCAAATTTGAAATAAGTCGCCTCCTTATCGAATAACGAACGCAAGAGGGATTGGTTCTGGGTTAGGCTATAGTTTTCGAGCGAGCGCAGCGAGCGAGGGACGCGTAAAGGTGTGTCACAAACCAACGGTTTGGCACACAGGGACATTGAAATATTCGTACCAGCCTGAGGAGCCGGAAGTCTTTATCGAACTGCGTACTGACAAAAGTTTACAAGTTTATCAATAGTTTTACATAACAAGTAATATTTCCACATAGTACAGTCCAACGTGTGGTCCGAAATCGCTGACAACATTGGGCAATAACAGGAAATATATGCAAGGCAATATAAGGTATACGTATAGCTTGGAAATTGTAATCGTTGCTCGCTCGCTCCGCTCGCTCGTAAAAATGTAGTCCGACCTCACAACCGATCCGACACGTTAGCAAATTTGAAATAAGTCGCCTCCTTATCGAATAACGAACGCAAGAGGGATTGGTTCTGTGTTAGGCTATAGTTTTCGAGCGAGCGCAGCGAGCGAGGGACGCGTAAAGGTGTGTCACAAACCAACGGTTTGGCACATAGGGACATTGAAATATTCGCACCAGCCTGAGGAGCCGGAAGTCTTTATCGAACTGCGTACTGACAAAAGTTTACAGTTTATCAATAATTTTACATAAATAGTAATATTTCCACATAGTACAGTCCAACGTGTGGTCCGAAATCGCTGACAACATTAGGCAATAACAGGAAATATATGCAAGGCAATATAAGGTATATGTATAGCTTGGAAATTGTAATCGTTGCTCGCTCGCTCCGCTCGCTCGTATAAATCTAGTCCAACCTCACAACCGATCCGACACGTTAGCAAATTTGAAATAAGTCGCCTCCTTATCGAATAACGAACGCAAGAGGGCTTGGTTTTAGGTTAGACTATAGTTTTAGAGCGAGCGCAGCGAGCGAGGGACGCGTAAAGGTGTGTCACAAACCAACGCTTGGTACATAGGGACATTGAAATATTCGCACCAGCCCGAGGAACCGCAAGTCTTTATCGAATTGCGTACTGACAAAAGTTTACAGTTTATCAATAGTTTTACATAAATAGTAATAATTCCACATAGTACAGTGCAACGTGTGGTCCGAAATCGCTGACAAAATTAGGCAATAACAGGAAATATATGCAAGATTATATAAGGTATATGTATAGCTTGGAAATTGTAATCGGTGCTCGCTCGCTCCGCTCGCTCGTAAAAATGTAGTCCGACCTCACAACCGATCCGACACGTTAGCAAATTTGAAATAAGTCGCCTCCTTATCGAATAACGAACGCAAGAGGGATTGGTTCTGGGTTAGGCTATAGTTTTCGAGCGAGCGCAGCGAGCGAGGGACGCGTAAAGGTGTGTCACAAACCAACGGTTTGGCACACAGGGACATTGAAATATTCGCACCAGCCTGAGGAGCCGGAAGTCTTTATCGAACTGCGTACTGACAAAAGTTTACAAGTTTATCAATAGTTTTACATAACAAGTAATATTTCCACATAGTACAGTCCAACGTGTGGTCCGAAATCGCTGACAACATTGGGCAATAACAGGAAATATATGCAAGGCAATATAAGGTATATGTATAGCTTGGAAATTGTAATCGTTGCTCGCTCGCTCCGCTCGCTCGTAAAAATGTAGTCCGACCTCACAACCGATCCGACACGTTAGCAAATTTGAAATAAGTCGCCTCCTTATCGAATAACGAACGCAAGAGGGATTGGTTCTGTGTTAGGCTATAGTTTTCGAGCGAGCGCAGCGAGCGAGGGACGCGTAAAGGTGTGTCACAAACCATCGGCTTGGCACATAGGGACATTGAAATATTCGCACCAGCCTGAGGAGCCGGAAGTCTTTATCGAACTGCGTACTGACAAAAGTTTACAGTTTATCAATAATTTTACATAAATAGTAATATTTCCACATAGTACAGTCCAACGTGTGGTCCGAAATCGCTGACAACATTAGGCAATAACAGGAAATATATGCAAGGCAATATAAGGTATATGTATAGCTTGGAAATTGTAATCGTTGCTCGCTCGCTCCGCTCGCTCGTAAAAATGTAGTCCGACCTCACAACCGATCCGACACGTTAGCAAATTTGAAATAAGTCGCCTCCTTATCGAATAACGAACGCAAGAGGGATTGGTTCTGGGTTAGGCTATAGTTTTCGAGCGAGCGCAGCGAGCGAGGGACGCGTAAAGGTGTGTCACAAACCAACGGTTTGGCACACAGGGACATTGAAATATTCGTACCAGCCTGAGGAGCCGGAAGTCTTTATCGAACTGCGTACTGACAAAAGTTTACAAGTTTATCAATAGTTTTACATAACAAGTAATATTTCCACATAGTACAGTCCAACGTGTGGTCCGAAATCGCTGACAACATTGGGCAATAACAGGAAATATATGCAAGGCAATATAAGGTATACGTATAGCTTGGAAATTGTAATCGTTGCTCGCTCGCTCCGCTCGCTCGTAAAAATCTAGTCCGACCTCACAACCGATCCGACACGTTAGTAAATTTGAAATAAGTCGCCTCCTTATCGAATAACGAATGCAAGAGGGACTGGTTTTAGGTTAGGCTATATTTTTCGAGCGAGCGCAGCGAGCGAGGGACGCGTAAAGGTGTGTCACAAACCAACGGTTTGGCACATAGGGACATTGAAATATTCGCACCAGCCCGAGGAGCCGGAAGTCTTTATCGAATTGCGTACTGACGAAAGTTTACAGTTTATCAATAATTTTACATAAATAATAATATTTCCACATAGTACAGTGCAACATGTGGTCCGAAATCGCTGACAAAATTAGGCAATAACAGGAAATATATGCAAGGCAATATAAGGTGTATGTATAGCTTGGATATTGTAATCGCTGCTCGCTCGCTCCGCTCGCTCGTAAAAATCTAGTCCGACCTCATAACCGATTCGACACGTTAGCAAATTTGAAATTAGTCGCCTCCTTATCGAATAACGAACTCAAGAGGGATTGGTTCTAGGTTAGGCTATAGTTTTCGAGCGAGCGCAGCGAGCGAGGGACGCGTAAAGGTGTGTCACAAACCAACGGTTTGGCACATAGGGACATTGAAATATTCGCACCAGCTCGAGGAACCGCAAGTATTTATCGGATTGCGTACTGACGAAAGTTTACAGTTTATCAATAATTTTACATAAATAGTAATATTTCCACATAGTACAGTGCAACATATGGTCCGAAATCGCTGACAAAATTTGGCAATAACAGGAAATACATGCAAGGCAATATAAGGTATATGTATAGCTTGGAAATTGTAATCGTTGCTCGCTCGCTCCTATAAATCTAGTCCAACCTCACAACCGATCCGACACGTTAGCAAATTTGAAATAAGTCGCCTCCTTATCGAATAACGAACGCAAGAGGGCTTGGTTTTAGGTTAGACTATAGTTTTAGGGCGAGCGCAGCGAGCGAGGGACGCGTAAAGGTGTGTCACAAACCAACGGTTTGGCACATAGGGACATTGAAATATTCGCACCATCCCGAGGAGCCGGAAGTCTTTATCGAACTGCGTACTGTCCAAAGTTTACAGTTTACCAATAGTTTTACATAAATAGTAATATTTCCACATAGTACGGTGCAACGTGTGGTCCGAAATTGCTGACAAAATTTGGCAATAACAGGAAATACATGCAAGGCAATAAAAGGTGTATGTATAGCTTGGAAATTGTAATCGTTGCTCGCTCGCTCCGCTCGCTCGTAAAAATGTAGTCCGACCTCACAACCGATCCGACACGTTAGCAAATTTGAAATTAGTCGCCTCCTTATCGAATAACGAACTCAAGAGGGATTGGTTTTAGGTTAGGCTGTAGTTTTCGAGCGAGCGCAGCGAGCGAGGGACGCGTAAAGGTGTGTCACAAACCAACGGTTTGGCACATAGGGACATTGAAATATTCGCACCAGCTCGAGGAACCGCAAGTATTTATCGGATTGCGTACTGACAAAAGTTTACAGTTTACCAATAGTTTTACATAAATAGTAATATTTCCACATAGTACAGTGCAACGTGTGGTCCGAAATTGCTGACAAAATTTGGCAATAACAGGAAATACATGCAAGGCAATATAAGGTATATGTATAGCTTGGAAATTGTAATCGTTGCTCGCTCGCTCCGCTCGCTCGTATAAATCTAGTCCAACCTCACAACCGATCCGACACGTTAGCAAATTTGAAATAAGTCGCCTCCTTATCGAATAACGAACGCAAGAGGGCTTGGTTTTAGGTTAGACTATAGTTTTAGAGCGAGCGCAGCGAGCGAGGGACGCGTAAAGGTGTGTCACAAACCAACGCTTGGTACATAGGGACATTGAAATATTCGCACCAGCCCGAGGAACCGCAAGTCTTTATCGAATTGCGTACTGACAAAAGTTTACAGTTTATCAATAGTTTTACATAAATAGTAATAATTCCACATAGTACAGTGCAACGTGTGGTCCGAAATCGCTGACAAAAATAGGCAATAACAGGAAATATATGCAAGATTATATAAGGTATATGTATAGCTTGGAAATTGTAATCGTTGCTCGCTCGCTCCGCTCGCTCGTAAAAATGTAGTCCGACCTCACAACCGATCCGACACGTTAGCAAATTTGAAATAAGTCGCCTCCTTATCGAATAACGAACGCAAGAGGGATTGGTTCTGGGTTAGGCTATAGTTTTCGAGCGAGCGCAGCGAGCGAGGGACGCGTAAAGGTGTGTCACAAACCAACGGTTTGGCACACAGGGACATTGAAATATTCGCACCAGCCTGAGGAGCCGGAAGTCTTTATCGAACTGCGTACTGACAAAAGTTTACAAGTTTATCAATAGTTTTACATAACAAGTAATATTTCCACATAGTACAGTCCAACGTGTGGTCCGAAATCGCTGACAACATTGGGCAATAACAGGAAATATATGCAAGGCAATATAAGGTATATGTATAGCTTGGAAATTGTAATCGTTGCTCGCTCGCTCCGCTCGCTCGTAAAAATGTAGTCCGACCTCACAACCGATCCGACATGTTAGCAAATTTGAAATAAGTCGCCTCCTTATCGAATAACGAACGCAAGAGGGATTGGTTCTGTGTTAGGCTATAGTTTTCGAGCGAGCGCAGCGAGCGAGGGACGCGTAAAGGTGTGTCACAAACCATCGGTTTGGCACATAGGGACATTGAAATATTCGCACCAGCCTTAGAAGCCGGAAGTCTTTATCGAATTGCCTACTGACAAAAGTTTACAGTTTATCAATAATTTTACATAAATAGTAATATTTCCACATAGTACAGTCCAACGTGTGGTCCGAAATCGCTGACAACATTAGGCAATAACAGGAAATATATGCAAGGCAATATAAGGTATATGTATAGCTTGGAAATTGTAATCGTTGCTCGCTCGCTCCGCTCGCTCGTAAAAATCTAGTCCAACCTTACAACCGATCCGACATGTTAGTAAATTTGAAATAAGTCGCCTCCTTATCGAATAACGAATGCAAGAGGGACTGGTTTTAGGTTAGGCTATATTTTTCGAGCGAGCGCAGCGAGCGAGGGACGCGTAAAGGTGTGTCACAAACCAACGGTTTGGCACATAGGGACATTGAAATATTTGCACCAGCCCGAGGAGCCGGAAGTATTTATCGAATTGCGTACTGACGAAAGTTTACAGTTTATCAATAATTTTACATATATAGTAATATTTCCACATAGTACAGTGCAACATGTGGTCCGAAATCGCTCACAGAATTAGGCAATAACAGGAAATATATGCAAGGCAATATCAGGTTTATGTATAGCTTGGAAATTGTAATCGCTGCTCGCTCGCTCCGCTCGCTCGTAAAAATCTAGTCCGACCTCACAACCGATCCGACACGTTAGCAAATTTGAAATAAGTCGCCTCCTTATCGAATAACGAACGCAAGGGGGCTTGGTTTTAGGTTAGACTATAGTTTTCGAGCGAGCGCAGCGAGCGAGGGACGCGTAAAGGTGTGTCACAAACCAACGGTTTGGCACATAGGGACATTGAAATATTCGCACCAGCCTGAGGAGCCGGAAGTCTTTATCGAACTGCGTACTGACAAAAGTTTACAGTTTATCAATAATTTTACACAAATAGTAATATTTCCACATAGTACAGTCCAACGTGTGGTCCGAAATCGCTGACAACATTAGGCAATAACAGGAAATATATGCAAGGCAATATAAGGTATATGTATAGCTTGGAAATTGTAATCGTTGCTCGCTCGCTCCGCTCGCTCGTAAAAATCTAGTCCAACCTTACAACCGATCCGACATGTTAGTAAATTTGAAATAAGTCGCCTCCTTATCGAATAACGAATGCAAGAGGGACTGGTTTTAGGTTAGGCTATATTTTTCGAGCGAGCGCAGCGAGCGAGGGACGCGTAAAGGTGTGTCACAAACCAACGGTTTGGCACATAGGGACATTGAAATATTTGCACCAGCCCGAGGAGCCGGAAGTTTTTATCGAATTGCGTACTGACAAAAGTTTACAGTTTATCAATAATTTTACATAAATAGTAATATTTCCACATAGTACAGTGCAACATGTGGTCCGAAATCGCTGACAAAATTAGGCAATAACAGGAAATATATGCAAGGCAATATAAGGTGTATGTATAGCTTGGAAATTGTAATCGCTGCTCGCTCGCTCCGCTCGCTCGTAAAAATCTAGTCCGACCTCACAACCGATCCGACACGTTAGCAAATTTGAAATAAGTCGCCTCCTTATCGAATAACGAACGCAAGGGGGCTTGGTTTTAGGTTAGACTATAGTTTTAGAGCGAGCGCAGCGAGCGAGGGACGCGTAAAGGTGTGTCACAAACCAACGGTTTGGCACATAGGGACATTGAAATATTCGCACCAGCTCGAGGAACCGCAAGTCTTTATCGAATTGCGTACTGACAAAAGTTTACAGTTTATCAATAGTTTTACATAAATAGTAATAATTCCACATAGTACAGTGCAACGTGTGGTCCGCAATCGCTGACAAAATTAGGCAATAACAGGAAATATATGCAAGATTATATAAGGTATATGTATAGCTTGGAAATTGTAATCGCTGCTCGCTCGCTCCTATAAATCTAGTCCAACCTCACAACCGATCCGACACGTTAGCAAATTTGAAATAAGTCGCCTCCTTATCGAATAACGAACGCAAGAGGGCTTGGTTTTAGGTTAGACTATATTTTTCGAGCGAGCGCAGCGAGCGAGGGACGCGTAAAGGTGTGTCACAAACCAACGGTTTGGCACATAGGGACATTGAAATATTCGCACCATCCCGAGGAGCCGGAAGTCTTTATCGAACTGCGTACTGTCCAAAGTTTACAGTTTACCAATAGTTTTACATAAATAGTAATATTTCCACATAGTACGGTGCAACGTGTGGTCCGAAATTGCTGACAAAATTTGGCAATAACAGGAAATACATGCAAGGCAATATAAGGTGTATGTATAGCTTGGAAATTGTAATCGTTGCTCGCTCGCTCCGCTCGCTCGTAAAAATGTAGTCCGACCTCACAACCGATCCGACACGTTAGCAAATTTGAAATTAGTCGCCTCCTTATCGAATAACGAACTCAAGAGGGATTGGTTTTAGGTTAGGCTATAGTTTTCGAGCGAGCGCAGCGAGCGAGGGACGCGTAAAGGTGTGTCACAAACCAACGGTTTGGCACATAGGGACATTGAAATATTCGCACCAGCTCGAGGAACCGCAAGTATTTATCGGATTGCGTACTGACAAAAGTTTACAGTTTACCAATAGTTTTACATAAATAGTAATATTTCCACATAGTACAGTGCAACGTGTGGTCCGAAATTGCTGACAAAATTTGGCAATAACAGGAAATACATGCAAGGCAATATAAGGTATATGTATAGCTTGGAAATTGTAATCGTTGCTCGCTCGCTCCGCTCGCTCGTATAAATCTAGTCCAACCTCACAACCGATCCGACACGTTAGCAAATTTGAAATAAGTCGCCTCCTTATCGAATAACGAACGCAAGAGGGCTTGGTTTTAGGTTAGACTATAGTTTTAGAGCGAGCGCAGCGAGCGAGGGACGCGTAAAGGTGTGTCACAAACCAACGGTTGGCACATAGGGACATTGAAATATTCGCACCAGCCCGAGGAACCGCAAGTCTTTATCGAATTGCGTACTGACAAAAGTTTACAGTTTATCAATAGTTTTACATAAATAGTAATAATTCCACATAGTACAGTGCAACGTGTGGTCCGAAATCGCTGACAAAAATAGGCAATAACAGGAAATATATGCAAGATTATATAAGGTATATGTATAGCTTGGAAATTGTAATCGGTGCTCGCTCGCTCCGCTCGCTCGTAAAAATGTAGTCCGACCTCACAACCGATCCGACACGTTAGCAAATTTGAAATAAGTCGCCTCCTTATCGAATAACGAACGCAAGAGGGATTGGTTCTGGGTTAGGCTATAGTTTTCGAGCGAGCGCAGCGAGCGAGGGACGCGTAAAGGTGTGTCACAAACCAACGGTTTGGCACACAGGGACATTGAAATATTCGCACCAGCCTGAGGAGCCGGAAGTCTTTATCGAACTGCGTACTGACAAAAGTTTACAAGTTTATCAATAGTTTTACATAACAAGTAATATTTCCACATAGTACAGTCCAACGTGTGGTCCGAAATCGCTGACAACATTAGGCAATAACAGGAAATATATGCAAGGCAATATAAGGTATATGTATAGCTTGGAAATTGTAATCGTTGCTCGCTCGCTCCGCTCGCTCGTAAAAATCTAGTCCAACCTTACAACCGATCCGACATGTTAGTAAATTTGAAATAAGTCGCCTCCTTATCGAATAACGAATGCAAGAGGGACTGGTTTTAGGTTAGGCTATATTTTTCGAGCGAGCGCAGCGAGCGAGGGACGCGTAAAGGTGTGTCACAAACCAACGGTTTGGCACATAGGGACATTGAAATATTTGCACCAGCCCGAGGAGCCGGAAGTTTTTAACGAATTACCTACTGACGAAAGTTTACAGTTTATCAATAATTTTACATAAATAGTAATATTTCCACATAGTACAGTGCAACATGTGGTCCGAAATCGCTGACAAAATTAGGCAATAACAGGAAATATATGCAAGGCAATATAAGGTGTATGTATAGCTTGGAAATTGTAATCGCTGCTCGCTCGCTCCGCTCGCTCGTAAAAATCTAGTCCGACCTCACAACCGATCCGACACGTTAGCAAATTTGAAATAAGTCGCCTCCTTATCGAATAACGAACGCAAGGGGGCTTGGTTTTAGGTTAGACTATAGTTTTAGAGCGAGCGCAGCGAGCGAGGGACGCGTAAAGGTGTGTCACAAACCAACGTTTGGCACATAGGGACATTGAAATATTCGCACCAGCCCGAGGAACCGCAAGTCTTTATCGAATTGCGTACTGACAAAAGTTTACAGTTTATCAATAGTTTTACATAAATAGTAATAATTCCACATAGTACAGTGCAACGTGTGGTCCGCAATCGCTGACAAAATTAGGCAATAACAGGAAATATATGCAAGATTATATAAGGTATATGTATAGCTTGGAAATTGTAATCGTTGCTCGCTCGCTCCGCTCGCTCGTAAAAATGTAGTCCGACCTCACAACCGATCCGACACGTTAGCAAATTTGAAATAAGTCGCCTCCTTATCGAATAACGAACGCAAGAGGGATTGGTTCTGGGTTAGGCTATAGTTTTCGAGCGAGCGCAGCGAGCGAGGGACGCGTAAAGGTGTGTCACAAACCAACGGTTTGGCACATAGGGACATTGAAATATTCGCACCAGCCTGAGGAGCCGGACGTCTTTATCGAACTGCGTACTGACAAAAGTTTACAAGTTTATCAATAGTTTTACATAACAAGTAATATTTCCACATAGTACAGTCCAACGTGTGGTCCGAAATCGCTGACAACATTAGGTAATAGCAGGAAATATATGCAAGGCAATATAAGGTATATGTATAGCTTGGAAATTGTAATCGTTGCTCGCTCGCTCCGCTCGCTCGTAAAAATCTAGTCCGACCTCACAACCGATCCGACACGTTAGCAAATTTGAAATAAGTCGCCTCCTTATCGAATAACGAACGCACGAGGGATTGTCTTTAGGTTAGGCTATAGTTTTCGAGCGAGCGCAGCGAGCGAGGGACGCGTAAAGGTGTGTCACAAACCAACGGCTTGGCACATAGGGACATTGAAATATTCGCACCAGCCCGAGGAGCCGGAAGTCTTTATCGAATTGCGTACTGACGAAAGTTTACAGTTTACCAATAGTTTTACATAAATAGTAATATTTCAACATAGTACAGTGCAACGTGTGGTCCGAAATTGCTGACAAAATTTGGCATTAACAGGAAATACATGCAAGGCAATATAAGGTATATGTATTGCTTGGAAATTGTAATCGTTGCTCGCTCGCTCCGCTCGCTCGTATAAATCTAGTCCAACCTCACAACCGATCCGACACGTTAGCAAATTTGAAATGAGTCGCCTCCTTATCGAATAACGAACGCAAGAGTGCTTGGTTTTAGGTTAGACTATAGTTTTAGAGCGAGCGCAGCGAGCGAGGGACGCGTAAAGGTGTGTCACAAACCAACGGTTTGGCACGTAGGGACATTGAAATATTCGCACCATCCCGAGGAGCCGGAAGTCTTTATCGAACTGCGTACTGTCCAAAGTTTACAGTTTATCACTAGTTTTACATAAATAGTAATATTTCCACATAGTACAGTGCAACGTGTGGTCCGAAATCGCTGACATAATTAGGCAATATCAGGAAATATATGCATGGCAATATAAGGTATATGTATAGCGTGGAAATTGTAATCGTTGCTCGCTCGCTCCGCTCGCTCGTAAAAATCTAGTCCAACCTTACAACCGATCCGACACGTTAGTAAATTTGAAATAAGTCGCCTCCTTATCGAATAACGAACGCAAGAGGGACTGGTTTTAGGTTAGGCTATAGTTTTCGAGCGAGCGCAGCGAGCGAGGGACGCGTAAAGGTGTGTCACAAACCAACGGTTTGGCACATAGGGACATTGAAATATTCGCACCAGCCCGAGGAGCCGGAAGTCTTTATCGAATTGCGTACTGACGAAAGTTTACAGTTTATCAATAATTTTACATAAATAGTAATAATTCCACATAGTACAGTGCAACATGTGGTCCGAAATCGCTGACAAAATTAGGCAATAACAGGAAATATATGCAAGGCAATATAAGGTGTATGTATAGCTTGGAAATTGTAATCGTTGCTCGCTCGCTCCGCTCGCTCGTAAAAATGTAGTCCGACCTCACAACCGATCCGGCACGTTAGCAAATTTGAAATAAGTCGCCTCCTTATCGAATAACGAACGCAAGAGGGATTGGTACTGGGTTAGGCTATAGTTTTCGAGCGAGCGCAGCGAGCGAGGGACGCGTAAAGGTGTGTCACAAACCAACGGCTTGGCACATAGGGACATTGAAATATTCGCACCAGCCCGAGGAGCCGGAAGTCTTTATCGAATTGCGTACTGACGAAAGTTTACAGTTTACCAATAGTTTTACATAAATAGTAATATTTCCACATAGTACAGTGCAACGTGTGGTCCGAAATTGCTGACAAAATTTGGCAATAACAGGAAATACATGCAAGGCAATATAAGGTATATGTATAGCTTGGAAATTGTAATCGTTGCTCGCTCGCTCCGCTCGCTCGTATAAATCTAGTCCAACCTCACAACCGATCCGACACGTTAGCAAATTTGAAATGAGTCGCCTCCTTATCGAATAACGAACGCAAGAGGGCTTGGTTTTAGGTTAGACTATAGTTTTAGAGCGAGCGCAGCGAGCGAGGGACGCGTAAAGGTGTGTCACAAACCAACGGTTTGGCACGTAGGGACATTGAAATATTCGCACCATCCCGAGGAGCCGGAAGTCTTTATCGAACTGCGTACTGTCCAAAGTTTACAGTTTATCACTAGTTTTACATAAATAGTAATATTTCCACATAGTACAGTGCAACGTGTGGTCCGAAATCGCTGACATAATTAGGCAATATCAGGAAATATATGCAAGGCAATATAAGGTATATGTATAGCGTGGAAATTGTAATCGTTGCTCGCTCGCTCCGCTCGCTCGTATAAATCTAGTCCAACCTCACAACCGATCCGACACGTTAGCAAATTTGAAATAAGTCGCCTCCTTATCGAATAACGAACGCAAGAGGGCTTGGTTTTAGGTTAGACTATAGTTTTAGAGCGAGCGCAGCGAGCGAGGGACGCGTAAAGGTGTGTCACAAACCAACGCTTGGCACATAGGGACATTGAAATATTCGCACCAGCCCGAGGAACCGCAAGTCTTTATCGAATTGCGTACTGACAAAAGTTTACAGTTTATCAATAGTTTTACATAAATAGTAATAATTCCACATAGTACAGTGCAACGTGTGGTCCGAAATCGCTGACAAAAATAGGCAATAACAGGAAATATATGCAAGATTATATAAGGTATATGTATAGCTTGGAAATTGTAATCGTTGCTCGCTCGCTCCGCTCGCTCGTAAAAATGTAGTCCGACCTCACAACCGATCCGACACGTTAGCAAATTTGAAATAAGTCGCCTCCTTATCGAATAACGAACGCAAGAGGGATTGGTTCTGGGTTAGGCTATAGTTTTCGAGCGAGCGCAGCGAGCGAGGGACGCGTAAAGGTGTGTCACAAACCAACGGTTTGGCACACAGGGACATTGAAATATTCGCACCAGCCTGAGGAGCCGGAAGTCTTTATCGAACTGCGTACTGACAAAAGTTTACAAGTTTATCAATAGTTTTACATAACAAGTAATATTTCCACATAGTACAGTCCAACGTGTGGTCCGAAATCGCTGACAACATTGGGCAATAACAGGAAATATATGCAAGGCAATATAAGGTATATGTATAGCTTGGAAATTGTAATCGTTGCTCGCTCGCTCCGCTCGCTCGTAAAAATGTAGTCCGACCTCACAACCGATCCGACACGTTAGCAAATTTGAAATAAGTCGCCTCCTTATCGAATAACGAACGCAAGAGGGATTGGTTCTGTGTTAGGCTATAGTTTTAGAGCGAGCGCAGCGAGCGAGGGACGCGTAAAGGTGTGTCACAAACCAACGTTTGGCACATAGGGACATTGAAATATTCGCACCAGCCCGAGGAACCGCAAGTCTTTATCGAATTGCGTACTGACAAAAGTTTACAGTTTATCAATAGTTTTACATAAATAGTAATAATTCCACATAGTACAGTGCAACGTGTGGTCCGAAATCGCTGACAAAATTAGGCAATAACAGGAAATATATGCAAGATTATATAAGGTGTATGTATAGCTTGGAAATTGTAATCGTTGCTCGCTCGCTCCGCTCGCTCGTAAAAATGTAGTCCGACCTCACAACCGATCCGGCACGTTAGCAAATTTGAAATAAGTCGCCTCCTTATCGAATAACGAACGCAAGAGGGATTGGTTCTGGGTTAGGCTATAGTTTTCGAGCGAGCGCAGCGAGCGAGGGACGCGTAAAGGTGTGTCACAAACCAACGGTTTGGCACATAGGGACATTGAAATATTCGCACCAGCCTGAGGAGCCTGACGTCTTTATCGAACTGCGTACTGACAAAAGTTTACAAGTTTATCAATAGTTTTACATAACAAGTAATATTTCCACATAGTACAGTCCAACGTGTGGTCCGAAATCGCTGACAACATTAGGTAATAGCAGGAAATATATGCAAGGCAATATAAGGTATATGTATAGCTTGGAAATTGTAATCGTTGCTCGCTCGCTCCGCTCGCTCGTAAAAATCTAGTCCAACCTTACAACCGATCCGACACGTTAGTAAATTTGAAATAAGTCGCCTCCTTATCGAATAACGAATGCAAGAGGGACTGGTTTCAGGTTAGGCTATATTTTTCGAGCGAGCGCAGCGAGCGAGGGACGCGTAAAGGTGTGTCACAAACCAACGGTTTGGCACATAGGGACATTGAAATATTTGCACCAGCCCGAGGAGCCGGAAGTATTTATCGAATTGCGTACTGACGAAAGTTTACAGTTTATCAATAATTTTACATAAATAGTAATATTTCCACATAGTACAGTGCTACATGTGGTCCGAAATCGCTGACAAAATTAGGCAATAACAGGAAATATATGCAAGGCAATATAAGGTGTATGTATAGCTTGGAAATTGTAATCGCTGCTCGCTCGCTCCGCTCGCTCGTAAAAATCTAGTCCGACCTCACAACCGATCCGACACGTTAGCAAATTTGAAATAAGTCGCCTCCTTATCGAATAACGAACGCAAGGGGGCTTGGTTTTAGGTTAGACTATAGTTTTAGAGCGAGCGCAGCGAGCGAGGGACGCGTAAAGGTGTGTCACAAACCAACGTTTGGCACATAGGGACATTGAAATATTCGCACCAGCCCGAGGAACCGCAAGTCTTTATCGAATTGCGTACTGACAAAAGTTTACAGTTTATCAATAGTTTTACATAAATAGTAATAATTCCACATAGTACAGTGCAACGTGTGGTCCGAAATCGCTGACAAAATTAGGCAATAACAGGAAATATATGCAAGATTATATAAGGTGTATGTATAGCTTGGAAATTGTAATCGTTGCTCGCTCGCTCCGCTCGCTCGTAAAAATGTAGTCCGACCTCACAACCGATCCGGCACGTTAGCAAATTTGAAATAAGTCGCCTCCTTATCGAATAACGAACGCAAGAGGGATTGGTTCTGGGTTAGGCTATAGTTTTCGAGCGAGCGCAGCGAGCGAGGGACGCGTAAAGGTGTGTCACAAACCAACGGTTTGGCACATAGGGACATTGAAATATTCGCACCAGCCTGAGGAGCCGGACGTCTTTATCGAACTGCGTACTGACAAAAGTTTACAAGTTTATCAATAGTTTTACATAACAAGTAATATTTCCACATAGTACAGTCCAACGTGTGGTCCGAAATCGCTGACAACATTAGGTAATAGCAGGAAATATATGCAAGGCAATATAAGCTACATGTATAGCTTGGAAATTGTAATCGTTGCTCGCTCGCTCGTAAAAATCTAGTCCAACCACACAACCGATCCGACACGTTAGCAAATTTGAAATAAGTCGCCTCCTTATCGAATAACGGACGCAAGAGGGATTGTCTTTAGGTTAGGCTATAGTTTTCGAGCGAGCGCAGCGAGCGAGGGACGCGTAAAGGTGTGTCACAAACCAACGGCTTGGCACATAGGGACATTGAAATATTTGCACCAGCCCGAGGAGCCGGAAGTCTTTATCGAATTGCGTACTGACGAAAGTTTACAGTTTACCAATAGTTTTACATAAATAGTAATATTTCCACATAGTACAGTGCAACGTGTGGTCCGAAATTGCTGACAAAATTTGGCAATAACAGGAAATACATGCAAGGCAATATAAGGTATATGTATAGCTTGGAAATTGTAATCGTTGCTCGCTCGCTCCGCTCGCTCGTATAAATCTAGTCCAACCTCACAACCGATCCGACACGTTAGCAAATTTGAAATGAGTCGCCTCCTTATCGAATAACGAACGCAAGAGGGCTTGGTTTTAGGTTAGACTATAGTTTTAGAGCGAGCGCAGCGAGCGAGGGACGCGTAAAGGTGTGTCACAAACCAACGGTTTGGCACGTAGGGACATTGAAATATTCGCACCATCCCGAGGAGCCGGAAGTCTTTATCGAACTGCGTACTGTCCAAAGTTTACAGTTTATCACTAGTTTTACATAAATAGTAATATTTCCACATAGTACAGTGCAACGTGTGGTCCGAAATCGCTGACATAATTAGGCAATATCAGGAAATATATGCAAGGCAATATAAGGTATATGTATAGCGTGGAAATTGTAATCGTTGCTCGCTCGCTCCGCTCGCTCGTATAAATCTAGTCCAACCTCACAACCGATCCGACACGTTAGCAAATTTGAAATAAGTCGCCTCCTTATCGAATAACGAACGCAAGAGGGCTTGGTTTTAGGTTAGACTATAGTTTTCGAGCGAGCGCAGCGAGCGAGGGACGCGTAAAGGTGTGTCACAAACCAACGGTTGGCACATAGGGACATTGAAATATTCGCACCAGCCCGAGGAACCGCAAGTCTTTATCGAATTGCGTACTGACAAAAGTTTACAGTTTATCAATAGTTTTACATAAATAGTAATAATTCCACATAGTACAGTGCAACGTGTGGTCCGAAATCGCTGACAAAAATAGGCAATAACAGGAAATATATGCAAGATTATATAAGGTATATGTATAGCTTGGAAATTGTAATCGTTGCTCGCTCGCTCCGCTCGCTCGTAAAAATGTAGTCCGACCTCACAACCGATCCGACACGTTAGCAAATTTGAAATAAGTCGCCTCCTTATCGAATAACGAACGCAAGAGGGATTGGTTCTGGGTTAGGCTATTGTTTTCGAGCGAGCGCAGCGAGCGAGGGACGCGTAAAGGTGTGTCACAAACCAACGGTTTGGCACACAGGGACATTGAAATATTCGCACCAGCCTGAGGAGCCGGAAGTCTTTATCGAACTGCGTACTGACAAAAGTTTACAAGTTTATCAATAGTTTTACATAACAAGTAATATTTCCACATAGTACAGTCCAACGTGTGGTCCGAAATCGCTGACAACATTGGGCAATAACAGGAAATATATGCAAGGCAATATAAGGTATATGTATAGCTTGGAAATTGTAATCGTTGCTCGCTCGCTCCGCTCGCTCGTAAAAATGTAGTCCGACCTCACAACCGATCCGACACGTTAGCAAATTTGAAATAAGTCGCCTCCTTATCGAATAACGAACGCAAGAGGGATTGGTTCTGTGTTAGGCTATAGTTTTCGAGCGAGCGCAGCGAGCGAGGGACGCGTAAAGGTGTGTCACAAACCAACGGTTTGGCACATAGGGACATTGAAATATTCGCACCAGCCTGAGGAGCCGGAAGTCTTTATCGAACTGCGTACTGACAAAAGTTTACAGTTTATCAATAATTTTACATAAATAGTAATATTTCCACATAGTACAGTCCAACGTGTGGTCCGAAATCGCTGACAACATTAGGCAATAACAGGAAATATATGCAAGGCAATATAAGGTATATGTATAGCTTGGAAATTGTAATCGTTGCTCGCTCGCTCCGCTCGCTCGTAAAATCTAGTCCAACCTTACAACCGATCCGACATGTTAGTAAATTTGAAATAAGTCGCCTCCTTATCGAATAACGAATGCAAGAGGGACTGGTTTCAGGTTAGGCTATATTTTTCGAGCGAGCGCAGCGAGCGAGGGACGCGTAAAGGTGTGTCACAAACCAACGGTTTGGCACATAGGGGACATTGAAATATTTGCACCAGCCCGAGGAGCCGGAAGTATTTATCGAATTGCGTACTGACGAAAGTTTACAGTTTATCAATAATTTTACATAAATAGTAATATTTCCACATAGTACAGTGCAACATGTGGTCCGAAATCGCTGACAAAATTAGGCAATAACAGGAAATATATGCAAGGCAATATAAGGTGTATGTATAGCTTGGAAATTGTAATCGCTGCTCGCTCGCTCCGCTCGCTCGTAAAAATCTAGTCCGACCTCACAACCGATCCGACACGTTAGCAAATTTGAAATAAGTCGCCTCCTTATCGAATAACGAACGCAAGGGGGCTTGGTTTTAGGTTAGACTATAGTTTTAGAGCGAGCGCAGCGAGCGAGGGACGCGTAAAGGTGTGTCACAAACCAACGTTTGGCACATAGGGACATTGAAATATTCGCACCAGCCCGAGGAACCGCAAGTCTTTATCGAATTGCGTACTGACAAAAGTTTACAGTTTATCAATAGTTTTACATAAATAGTAATAATTCCACATAGTACAGTGCAACGTGTGGTCCGAAATCGCTGACAAAATTAGGCAATAACAGGAAATATATGCAAGATTATATAAGGTGTATGTATAGCTTGGAAATTGTAATCGTTGCTCGCTCGCTCCGCTCGCTCGTAAAAATGTAGTCCGACCTCACAACCGATCCGGCACGTTAGCAAATTTGAAATAAGTCGCCTCCTTATCGAATAACGAACGCAAGAGGGATTGGTTCTGGGTTAGGCTATAGTTTTCGAGCGAGCGCAGCGAGCGAGGGACGCGTAAAGGTGTGTCACAAACCAACGGTTTGGCACATAGGGACATTGAAATATTCGCACCAGCCTGAGGAGCCGGACGTCTTTATCGAACTGCGTACTGACAAAAGTTTACAAGTTTATCAATAGTTTTACATAACAAGTAATATTTCCACATAGTACAGTCCACCGTGTGGTCCGAAATCGCTGACAACATTAGGTAATAGCAGGAAATATATGCAAGGCAATATAAGGTATATGTATAGCTTGGAAATTGTAATCGTTGCTCGCTCGCTCCGCTCGCTCGTAAAAATCTAGTCCGACCTCACAACCGATCCGACACGTTAGCAAATTTGAAATAAGTCGCCTCCTTATCGAATAACGGACGCAAGAGGGATTGTCTTTAGGTTAGGCTATAGTTTTCGAGCGAGCGCAGCGAGCGAGGGACGCGTAAAGGTGTGTCACAAACCAACGGCTTGGCACATAGGGACATTGAAATATTCGCACCAGCCCGAGGAGCCGGAAGTCTTTATCGAATTGCGTACTGACGAAAGTTTACAGTTTACCAATAGTTTTACACAAATAGTAATATTTCCACATAGTACAGTGCAACGTGTGGTCCGAAATTGCTGACAAAATTTGGCAATAACAGGAAATACATGCAAGGCAATATAAGGTATATGTATAGCTTGGAAATTGTAATCGTAGCTCGCTCGCTCCGCTCGCTCGTATAAATCTAGTCCAACCTCACAACCGATCCGACACGTTAGCAAATTTGAAATGAGTCGCCTCCTTATCGAATAACGAACGCAAGAGGGCTTGGTTTTAGGTTAGACTATAGTTTTAGAGCGAGCGCAGCGAGCGAGGGACGCGTAAAGGTGTGTCACAAACCAACGGTTTGGCACGTAGGGACATTGAAATATTCGCACCATCCCGAGGAGCCGGAAGTCTTTATCGAACTGCGTACTGTCCAAAGTTTACAGTTTATCACTAGTTTTACATAAATAGTAATATTTCCACATAGTGCAGTGCAACGTGTGGTCCGAAATCGCTGACATAATTAGGCAATATCAGGAAATATATGCAAGGCAATATAAGGTATATGTATAGCGTGGAAATTGTAATCGTTGCTCGCTCGCTCCGCTCGCTCGTATAAATCTAGTCCAACCTCACAACCGATCCGACACGTTAGCAAATTTGAAATAAGTCGCCTCCTTATCGAATAACGAACGCAAGAGGGCTTGGTTTTAGGTTAGACTATAGTTTTAGAGCGAGCGCAGCGAGCGAGGGACGCGTAAAGGTGTGTCACAAACCAACGCTTGGCACATAGGGACATTGAAATATTCGCACCAGCCCGAGGAACCGCAAGTCTTTATCGAATTGCGTACTGACAAAAGTTTACAGTTTATCAATAGTTTTACATAAATAGTAATAATTCCACATAGTACAGTGCAACGTGTGGTCCGAAATCGCTGACAAAAATAGGCAATAACAGGAAATATATGCAAGATTATATAAGGTATATGTATAGCTTGGAAATTGTAATCGTTGCTCGCTCGCTCCGCTCGCTCGTAAAAATGTAGTCCGACCTCACAACCGATCCGACACGTTAGCAAATTTGAAATAAGTCGCCTCCTTATCGAATAACGAACGCAAGAGGGATTGGTTCTGGGTTAGGCTATTGTATTCGAGCGAGCGCTGCGAGCGAGGGACGCGTAAAGGTGTGTCACAAACCAACGGTTTGGCACACAAGGACATTGAAATATTCGCACCAGCCCGAGGAGCCGGATGTTTTTATCGAATTGCCTACTGACAAAAGTTTACAAGTTTATCAATAGTTTTACATAACAAGTAATATTTCCACATAGTACAGTCCAACGTGTGGTCCGAAATCGCTGACAACATTGGGCAATAACAGGAAATATATGCAAGGCAATATAAGGTATATGTATAGCTTGGAAATTGTAATCGTTGCTCGCTCGCTCCGCTCGCTCGTAAAAATGTAGTCCGACCTCACAACCGATCCGACACGTTAGCAAATTTGAAATAAGTCGCCTCCTTATCGAATAACGAACGCAAGAGGGATTGGTTCTGTGTTAGGCTATAGTTTTCGAGCGAGCGCAGCGAGCGAGGGACGCGTAAAGGTGTGTCACAAACCAACGGTTTGGCACATAGGGACATTGAAATATTCGCACCAGCCTGAGGAGCCGGAAGTCTTTATCGAACTGCGTACTGACAAAAGTTTACAGTTTATCAATAATTTTACATAAATAGTAATATTTCCACATAGTACAGTCCAACGTGTGGTCCGAAATCGCTGACAACATTAGGCAATAACAGGAAATATATGCAAGGCAATATAAGGTATATGTATAGCTTGGAAATTGTAATCGTTGCTCGCTCGCTCCGCTCGCTCGTAAAAATCTAGTCCAACCTTACAACCGATCCGACATGTTAGTAAATTTGAAATAAGTCGCCTCCTTATCGAATAACGAATGCAAGAGGGACTGGTTTCAGGTTAGGCTATATTTTTCGAGCGAGCGCTGCGAGCGGGCGACGCGTAATGGTGTGTCACAAACCAACGGTTTGGCACATAAGGACATTGAAATATTTGCACCAGCCCGAGGAGCCGGAAGTTTTTAACGAATTACCTACTGACAAAAGTTTACAGTTTATCAATAATTTTACATAAATAGTAATATTTCCACATAGTACAGTGCAACATGTGGTCCGAAATCGCTGACAAAATTAGGCAATAACAGGAAATATATGCAAGGCAATATAAGGTGTATGTATAGCTTGGAAATTGTAATCGCTGCTCGCTCGCTCCGCTCGCTCGTAAAAATCTAGTCCGACCTCACAACCGATCCGACACGTTAGCAAATTTGAAATAAGTCGCCTCCTTATCGAATAACGAACGCAAGGGGGCTTGGTTTTAGGTTAGACTATAGTTTTAGAGCGAGCGCAGCGAGCGAGGGACGCGTAAAGGTGTGTCACAAACCAACGTTTGGCACATAGGGACATTGAAATATTCGCACCAGCCCGAGGAACCGCAAGTCTTTATCGAATTGCGTACTGACAAAAGTTTACAGTTTATCAATAGTTTTACATAAATAGTAATAATTCCACATAGTACAGTGCAACGTGTGGTCCGAAATCGCTGACAAAATTAGGCAATAACAGGAAATATATGCAAGATTATATAAGGTATATGTATAGCTTGGAAATTGTAATCGTTGCTCGCTCGCTCCGCTCGCTCGTAAAAATGTAGTCCGACCTCACAACCGATCCGACACGTTAGCAAATTTGAAATAAGTCGCCTCCTTATCGAATAACGAACGCAAGAGGGATTGGTTCTGGGTTAGGCTATAGTTTTCGAGCGAGCGCAGCGAGCGAGGGACGCGTAAAGGTGTGTCACAAACCAACGGTTTGGCACATAGGGACATTGAAATATTCGCACCAGCCTGAGGAGCCGGACGTCTTTATCGAACTGCGTACTGACAAAAGTTTACAAGTTTATCAATAGTTTTACATAACAAGTAATATTTCCACATAGTACAGTGCAACGTGTGGTCCGAAATTGCTGACAAAATTTGGCAATAACAGGAAATACATGCAAGGCAATATAAGGTATATGTATAGCTTGGAAATTGTAATCGTTGCTCGCTCGCTCCGCTCGCTCGTATAAATCTAGTCCGACCTCACAACCGATCCGACACGTTAGCAAATTTGAAATAAGTCGCCTCCTTATCGAATAACGGACGCAAGAGGGATTGTCTTTAGGTTAGGCTATAGTTTTCGAGCGAGCGCAGCGAGCGAGGGACGCGTAAAGGTGTGTCACAAACCAACGGCTTGGCACATAGGGACATTGAAATATTCGCACCAGCCCGAGGAGCCGGAAGTCTTTATCGAATTGCGTACTGACGAAAGTTTACAGTTTACCAATAGTTTTACATAAATAGTAATATTTCCACATAGTACAGTGCAACGTGTGGTCCGAAATTGCTGACAAAATTTGGCAATAACAGGAAATACATGCAAGGCAATATAAGGTATATGTATAGCTTGGAAATTGTAATCGTTGCTCGCTCGCTCCGCTCGCTCGTATAAATCTAGTCCAACCTCACAACCGATCCGACACGTTAGCAAATTTGAAATGAGTCGCCTCCTTATCGAATAACGAACGCAAGAGGGCTTGGTTTTAGGTTAGACTATAGTTTTAGAGCGAGCGCAGCGAGCGAGGGACGCGTAAAGGTGTGTCACAAACCAACGGTTTGGCACGTAGGGACATTGAAATATTCGCACCATCCCGAGGAGCCGGAAGTCTTTATCGAACTGCGTACTGTCCAAAGTTTACAGTTTATCACTAGTTTTACATAAATAGTAATATTTCCACATAGTACAGTGCAACGTGTGGTCCGAAATCGCTGACATAATTAGGCAATATCAGGAAATATATGCAAGGCAATATAAGGTATATGTATAGCGTGGAAATTGTAATCGTTGCTCGCTCGCTCCGCTCGCTCGTATAAATCTAGTCCAACCTCACAACCGATCCGACACGTTAGCAAATTTGAAATAAGTCGCCTCCTTATCGAATAACGAACGCAAGAGGGCTTGGTTTTAGGTTAGACTATAGTTTTAGAGCGAGCGCAGCGAGCGAGGGACGCGTAAAGGTGTGTCACAAACCAACGCTTGGCACATAGGGACATTGAAATATTCGCACCAGCCCGAGGAACCGCAAGTCTTTATCGAATTGCGTACTGAGAAAAGTTTACAGTTTATCAATAGTTTTACATAAATAGTAATAATTCCACATAGTACAGTGCAACGTGTGGTCCGAAATCGCTGACAAAAATAGGCAATAACAGGAAATATATGCAAGATTATATAAGGTATATGTATAGCTTGGAAATTGTAATCGTTGCTCGCTCGCTCCGCTCGCTCGTAAAAATGTAGTCCGACCTCACAACCGATCCGACACGTTAGCAAATTTGAAATAAGTCGCCTCCTTATCGAATAACGAACGCAAGAGGGATTGGTTCTGGGTTAGGCTATTGTTTTCGAGCGAGCGCAGCGAGCGAGGGACGCGTAAAGGTGTGTCACAAACCAACGGTTTGGCACACAGGGACATTGAAATATTCGCACCAGCCTGAGGAGCCGGAAGTCTTTATCGAACTGCGTACTGACAAAAGTTTACAAGTTTATCAATAGTTTTACATAACAAGTAATATTTCCACATAGTACAGTCCAACGTGTGGTCCGAAATCGCTGACAAAATTGGGCAATAACAGGAAATATATGCAAGGCAATATAAGGTATATGTATAGCTTGGAAATTGTAATCGTTGCTCGCTCGCTCCGCTCGCTCGTAAAAATGTAGTCCGACCTCACAACCGATCCGACACGTTAGCAAATTTGAAATAAGTCGCCTCCTTATCGAATAACGAACGCAAGAGGGATTGGTTCTGTGTTAGGCTATAGTTTTCGAGCGAGCGCAGCGAGCGAGGGACGCGTAAAGGTGTGTCACAAACCAACGGTTTGGCACATAGGGACATTGAAATATTCGCACCAGCCTGAGGAGCCGGAAGTCTTTATCGAACTGCGTACTGACAAAAGTTTACAGTTTATCAATAATTTTACATAAATAGTAATATTTCCACATAGTACAGTCCAACGTGTGGTCCGAAATCGCTGACAACATTAGGCAATAACAGGAAATATATGCAAGGCAATATAAGGTATATGTATAGCTTGGAAATTGTAATCGTTGCTCGCTCGCTCCGCTCGCTCGTAAAAATCTAGTCCAACCTTACAACCGATCCGACATGTTAGTAAATTTGAAATAAGTCGCCTCCTTATCGAATAACGAATGCAAGAGGGACTGGTTTCAGGTTAGGCTATATTTTTCGAGCGAGCGCTGCGAGCGGGCGACGCGTAATGGTGTGTCACAAACCAACGGTTTGGCACATAAGGACATTGAAATATTTGCACCAGCCCGAGGAGCCGGAAGTTTTTAACGAATTACCTACTGACAAAAGTTTACAGTTTATCAATAGTTATACATAAATAGTAATATTTCCACATAGTATAGTGCAACATGTGGTCCGAAATCGCTGACAAAATTAGGCAATAACAGGAAATATATGCAAGGCAATATAAGGTGTATGTATAGCTTGGAAATTGTAATCGCTGCTCGCTCGCTCCGCTCGCTCGTAAAAATCTAGTCCGACCTCACAACCGATCCGACACGTTAGCAAATTTGAAATAAGTCGCCTCCTTATCGAATAACGAACGCAAGGGGGCTTGGTTTTAGGTTAGACTATAGTTTTAGAGCGAGCGCAGCGAGCGAGGGACGCGTAAAGGTGTGTCACAAACCAACGTTTGGCACATAGGGACATTGAAATATTCGCACCAGCCCGAGGAACCGCAAGTCTTTATCGAATTGCGTACTGACAAAAGTTTACAGTTTATCAATAGTTTTACATAAATAGTAATAATTCCACATAGTACAGTGCAACGTGTTGTCCGAAATCACTGACAAAATTAGGCAATAACAGGAAATATATGCAAGATTATATAAGGTGTATGTATAGCTTGGAAATTGTAATCGTTGCTCGCTCGCTCCGCTCGCTCGTAAAAATGTAGTCCGACCTCACAACCGATCCGGCACGTTAGCAAATTTGAAATAAGTCGCCTCCTTATCGAATAACGAACGCAAGAGGGATTGGTTCTGGGTTAGGCTATAGTTTTCGAGCGAGCGCAGCGAGCGAGGGACGCGTAAAGGTGTGTCACAAACCAACGGTTTGGCACATAGGGACATTGAAATATTCGCACCAGCCTGAGGAGCCGGACGTCTTTATCGAACTGCGTACTGACAAAAGTTTACAAGTTTATCAATAGTTTTACATAACAAGTAATATTTCCACATAGTACAGTCCAACGTGTGGTCCGAAATCGCTGACAACATTAGGTAATAGCAGGAAATATATGCAAGGCAATATAAGGTATATGTATAGCTTGGAAATTGTAATCGTTGCTCGCTCGCTCCGCTCGCTCGTAAAAATCTAGTCCAACCTCACAACCGATCCGACACGTTAGCAAATTTGAAATAAGTCGCCTCCTTATCGAATAACGGACGCAAGAGGGATTGTCTTTAGGTTAGGCTATAGTTTTCGAGCGAGCGCAGCGAGCGAGGGACGCGTAAAGGTGTGTCACAAACCAACGGCTTGGCACATAGGGACATTGAAATATTTGCACCAGCCCGAGGAGCCGGAAGTCTTTATCGAATTGCGTACTGACGAAAGTTTACAGTTTACCAATAGTTTTACACAAATAGTAATATTTCCACATAGTACAGTGCAACGTGTGGTCCGAAATTGCTGACAAAATTTGGCAATAACAGGAAATACATGCAAGGCAATATAAGGTATATGTATAGCTTGGAAATTGTAATCGTTGCTCGCTCGCTCCGCTCGCTCGTATAAATCTAGTCCAACCTCACAACCGATCCGACACGTTAGCAAATTTGAAATGAGTCGCCTCCTTATCGAATAACGAACGCAAGAGGGCTTGGTTTTAGGTTAGACTATAGTTTTAGAGCGAGCGCAGCGAGCGAGGGACGCGTAAAGGTGTGTCACAAACCAACGGTTTGGCACGTAGGGACATTGAAATATTCGCACCATCCCGAGGAGCCGGAAGTCTTTATCGAACTGCGTACTGTCCAAAGTTTACAGTTTATCACTAGTTTTACATAAATAGTAATATTTCCACATAGTACAGTGCAACGTGTGGTCCGAAATCGCTGACATAATTAGGCAATATCAGGAAATATATGCAAGGCAATATAAGGTATATGTATAGCGTGGAAATTGTAATCGTTGCTCGCTCGCTCCGCTCGCTCGTATAAATCTAGTCCAACCTCACAACCGATCCGACACGTTAGCAAATTTGAAATAAGTCGCCTCCTTATCGAATAACGAACGCAAGAGGGCTTGGTTTTAGGTTAGACTATAGTTTTAGAGCGAGCGCAGCGAGCGAGGGACGCGTAAAGGTGTGTCACAAACCAACGCTTGGCACATAGGGACATTGAAATATTCGCACCAGCCCGAGGAACCGCAAGTCTTTATCGAATTGCGTATTGACAAAAGTTTACAGTTTATCAATAGTTTTACATAAATAGTAATAATTCCACATAGTACAGTGCAACGTGTGGTCCGAAATCGCTGACAAAAATAGGCAATAACAGGAAATATATGCAAGATTATATAAGGTATATGTATAGCTTGGAAATTGTAATCGTTGCTCGCTCGCTCCGCTCGCTCGTAAAAATGTAGTCCGACCTCACAACCGATCCGACACGTTAGCAAATTTGAAATAAGTCGCCTCCTTATCGAATAACGAACGCAAGAGGGATTGGTTCTGGGTTAGGCTATTGTTTTCGAGCGAGCGCAGCGAGCGAGGGACGCGTAAAGGTGTGTCACAAACCAACGGTTTGGCACACAGGGACATTGAAATATTCGCACCAGCCCGAGGAGCCGGAAGTCTTTATCGAACTGCGTACTGACAAAAGTTTACAAGTTTATCAATAGTTTTACATAACAAGTAATATTTCCACATAGTACAGTCCAACGTGTGGTCCGAAATCGCTGACAACATTGGGCAATAACAGGAAATATATGCAAGGCAATATAAGGTATATGTATAGCTTGGAAATTGTAATCGTTGCTCGCTCGCTCCGCTCGCTCGTAAAAATCTAGTCCGACCTCACAACCGATCCGACACGTTAGCAAATTTGAAATAAGTCGCCTCCTTATCGAATAACGAACGCAAGAGGGATTGGTTCTGTGTTAGGCTATAGTTTTCGAGCGAGCGCAGCGAGCGAGGGACGCGTAAAGGTGTGTCACAAACCAACGGTTTGGCACATAGGGACATTGAAATATTCGCACCAGCCTGAGGAGCCGGAAGTCTTTATCGAACTGCGTACTGACAAAAGTTTACAGTTTATCAATAATTTTACATAAATAGTAATATTTCCACATAGTACAGTGCAACGTGTGGTCCGAAATCGCTGACAACATTAGGCAATAACAGGAAATATATGCAAGGCAATATAAGGTATATGTATAGCTTGGAAATTGTAATCGTTGCTCGCTCGCTCCGCTCGCTCGTAAAAATCTAGTCCAACCTTACAACCGATCCGACATGTTAGTAAATTTGAAATAAGTCGCCTCCTTATCGAATAACGAATGCAAGAGGGACTGGTTTCAGGTTAGGCTATATTTTTCGAGCGAGCGCAGCGAGCGAGGGACGCGTAAAGGTGTGTCACAAACCAACGGTTTGGCACATAGGGACATTGAAATATTTGCACCAGCCCGAGGAGCCGGAAGTATTTATCGAATTGCGTACTGACGAAAGTTTACAGTTTATCAATAATTTTACATAAATAGTAATATTTCCACATAGTACAGTGCAACATGTGGTCCGAAATCGCTGACAAAATTAGGCAATAACAGGAAATATATGCAAGGCAATATAAGGTGTATGTATAGCTTGGAAATTGTAATCGCTGCTCGCTCGCTCCGCTCGCTCGTAAAAATCTAGTCCGACCTCACAACCGATCCGACACGTTAGCAAATTTGAAATAAGTCGCCTCCTTATCGAATAACGAACGCAAGAGGGCTTGGTTTTAGGTTAGACTATAGTTTTAGAGCGAGCGCAGCGAGCGAGGGACGCGTAAAGGTGTGTCACAAACCAACGTTTGGCACATAGGGACATTGAAATATTCGCACCAGCCCGAGGAACCGCAAGTCTTTATCGAATTGCGTACTCACAAAAGTTTACAGTTTATCAATAGTTTTACATAAATAGTAATAATTCCACATAGTACAGTGCAACGTGTGGTCCGAAATCGCTGACAAAATTAGGCAATAACAGGAAATATATGCAAGATTATATAAGGTATATGTATAGCTTGGAAATTGTAATCGTTGCTCGCTCGCTCCGCTCGCTCGTAAAAATGTAGTCCGACCTCACAACCGATCCGACACGTTAGCAAATTTGAAATAAGTCGCCTCCTTATCGAATAACGAACGCAAGAGGGATTGGTTCTGGGTTAGGCTATAGTTTTCGAGCGAGCGCAGCGAGCGAGGGACGCGTAAAGGTGTGTCACAAACCAACGGTTTGGCACATAGGGACATTGAAATATTCGCACCAGCCTGAGGAGCCGGACGTCTTTATCGAACTGCGTACTGACAAAAGTTTACAAGTTTATCAATAGTTTTACATAACAAGTAATATTTCCACATAGTACAGTGCAACGTGTGGTCCGAAATTGCTGACAAAATTTGGCAATAACAGGAAATACATGCAAGGCAATATAAGGTATATGTATAGCTTGGAAATTGTAATCGTTGCTCGCTCGCTCCGCTCGCTCGTATAAATCTAGTCCAACCTCACAACCGATCCGACACGTTAGCAAATTTGAAATGAGTCGCCTCCTTATCGAATAACGAACGCAAGAGGGCTTGGTTTTAGGTTAGACTATAGTTTTAGAGCGAGCGCAGCGAGCGAGGGACGCGTAAAGGTGTGTCACAAACCAACGGTTTGGCACGTAGGGA
This sequence comes from Bombus terrestris, assembly GCF_910591885.1. Taxonomy (NCBI): domain Eukaryota; kingdom Metazoa; phylum Arthropoda; class Insecta; order Hymenoptera; family Apidae; genus Bombus; species Bombus terrestris. Next base: position 5,228,861 of record NW_025963549.1, read on the forward strand.
CATTGAAATATTCGCACCATCCCGAGGAGCCGGAAGTCTTTATCGAACTGCGTACTGTCCAAAGTTTACAGTTTATCACTAGTTTTACATAAATAGTAATATTTCCACATAGTACAGTGCAACGTGTGGTCCGAAATCGCTGACATAATTAGGCAATATCAGGAAATATATGCAAGGCAATATAAGGTATATGTATAGCGTAGAAATTGTAATCGTTGCTCGCTCGCTCCGCTCGCTCGTAAAAATCTAGTCCAACCTTACAACCGATCCGACACGTTAGTAAATTTGAAATAAGTCGCCTCCTTATCGAATAACGAATGCAAGAGGGACTGGTTTTAGGTTAGGCTATATTTTTCGAGCGATCGCAGCGAGCGAGGGACGCGTAAAGGTGTGTCACAAACCAACGGTTTGGCACATAGGGACATTGAAATATTCGCACCAGCCCGAGGAGCCGGAAGTCTTTATCGAATTGCGTACTGACGAAAGTTTACAGTTTATCAATAATTTTACATAAATAGTAATAATTCCACATAGTACAGTGCAACATGTGGTCCGAAATCGCTGACAAAATTAGGCAATAACAGGAAATATATGCAAGGCAATATAAGGTGTATGTATAGCTTGGAAATTGTAATCGTTGCTCGCTCGCTCCGCTCGCTCGTAAAAATGTAGTCCGACCTCACAACCGATCCGGCACGTTAGCAAATTTGAAATAAGTCGCCTCCTTATCGAATAACGAACGCAAGAGGGATTGGTACTGGGTTAGGCTATAGTTTTCGAGCGAGCGCAGCGAGCGAGGGACGCGTAAAGGTGTGTCACAAACCAACGGTTTGGCACATAGGGACATTGAAATATTCGCACCAGTCTGAGGAGCCGGAAGTCTTTATCGAACTGCGTACTGACAAAAGTTTACAGTTTATCAATAGTTTTACATAACAAGTAATATTTCCACATAGTACAGTCCAACGTGTGGTCCGAAATCGCTGACAAAATTAGGCAATAACAGGAAATATATGCAAGGCAATATAAGGTATATGTATAGCTTGGAAATTGTAATCGTTGCTCGCTCGCTCCGCTCGCTCGTAAAAATCTAGTCCGACCTCACAACCGATCCGACACGTTAGCAAATTTGAAATAAGTCGCCTCCTTATCGAATAACGAACGCAAGAGTAATTGTCTTTAGGTTAGGCTATGGTTTTCGAGCGAGCGCAGCGAGCGAGGGACGCGTAAAGGTGTGTCACAAACCAACGGCTTGGCACATAGGGTCATTGAAATATTCGCACCAGCCCGAGGAGCCGGAAGTCTTTATCGAATTGCGTACTGACGAAAGTTTACAGTTTACCAATAGTTTTACATAAATAGTAATATTTCCACATAGTACAGTGCAACGTGTCGTCCGCAATTGCTGACAAAATTTGGCAATAACAGGAAATACATGCAAGGCAATATAAGGTATATGTATAGCTTGGAAATTGTAATCGTTGCCCGCTCGCTCCGCTCATTCGTAAAAATCTAGTCCGACCTCACAACCGATCCGACACGTTAGCAAATTTGAAATAAGTCGCCTCCTTATCGAATAACGAACGCAAGAGGGACTGGTTTTAGGTTAGGCTATATTTTTCGAGCGAGCGCAGCGAGCGAGGGACGCGTAAAGGTGTGTCACAAACCAACGGTTTGGCACATAGGGACAGTGAAATATTCGCACCAGCCCGAGGAGCCGGAAGTCTTTATCGAATTGCGTACTGACGAAAGTTTACAGTTTACCAATAGTTTTACATAAATAGTAATATTTCCACATAGTACAGTGCAACGTGTGGTCCGAAATTGCTGACAAAATTTGGCAATAACAGGAAATACATGCAAGGCAATATAAGGTATATGTATAGCTTGGAAATTGTAATCGTTGCTCGCTCGCTCCGCTCGCTCGTATAAATCTAGTCCAACCTCACAACCGATCCGACACGTTAGCAAATTTGAAATAAGTCGCCTCCTTATCGAATAACGAACGCAAGAGGGCTTGGTTTTAGGTTAGACTATAGTTTTAGAGCGAGCGCAGCGAGCGAGGGACGCGTAAAGGTGTGTCACAAACCAACGGTTTGGCACATAGGGACATTGAAATATTCGCACCATCCCGAGGAGCCGGAAGTCTTTATCGAACTGCGTACTGTCCAAAGTTTACAGTTTATCACTAGTTTTACATAAATAGTAATATTTCCACATAGTACAGTGCAACGTGTGGTCCGAAATCGCTGACATAATTAGGCAATATCAGGAAATATATGCATGGCAATATAAGGTATATGTATAGCGTGGAAATTGTAATCGTTGCTCGCTCGCTCCGCTCGCTCGTAAAAATCTAGTCCAACCTTACAACCGATCCGACACGTTAGCAAATTTGAAATAAGTCGCCTCCTTATCGAATAATGAATGCAAGAGGGACTGGTTTTAGGTTAGGCTATATTTTTCGAGCGAGCGCAGCGAGCGAGGGACGCGTAAAGGTGTGTCACAAACCAACGGTTTGGCACATAGGGACATTGAAATATTCGCACCAGCCCGAGGAGCCGGAAGTCTTTATCGAATTGCGTACTGACGAAAGTTTACAGTTTATCAATAATTTTACATAAATAGTAATAATTCCACATAGTACAGTGCAACATGTGGTCCGAAATCGCTGACAAAATTAGGCAATAACAGGAAATATATGCAAGGCAATATAAGGTGTATGTATAGCTTGGAAATTGTAATCGTTGCTCGCTCGCTCCGCTCGCTCGTAAAAATGTAGTCCGACCTCACAACCGATCCGACACGTTAGCAAATTTGAAATAAGTCGCCTCCTTTTCGAATAACGAACGCAAGAGGGATTGGTTCTGGGTTAGGCTATAGTTTTCGAGCGAGCGCAGCGAGCGAGGGACGCGTAAAAGTGTGTCACAAACCAACGGTTTGGCACATAGGGACATTGAAATATTCGCACCAGCCTGAGGAGCCGGAAGTCTTTATCGAACTGCGTACTGACAAAAGTTTACAGTTTATCAATAGTTTTACATAACAAGTAATATTTCCACATAGTACAGTCCAACGTGTGGTCCGAAATCGCTGACAAAATTAGGCAATAACAGGAAATATATGCAAGGCAATATAAGGTATATGTATAGCTTGGAAATTGTAATCGTAGCTCGCTCGCTCCGCTCGCTCGTAAAAATCTAGTCCGACCTCACAACCGATCCGACACGTTAGCAAATTTGAAATAAGTCGCCTCCTTATCGAATAACGAACGCAAGAGGGATTGTCTTTAGGTTAGGCTATGGTTTTCGAGCGAGCGCAGCGAGCGAGGGACGCGTAAAGGTGTGTCACAAACCAACGGCTTGGCACATAGGGTCATTGAAATATTCGCACCAGCCCGAGGAGCCGGAAGTCTTTATCGAATTGCGTACTGACGAAAGTTTACAGTTTACCAATAGTTTTACATAAATAGTAATATTTCCACATAGTACAGTGCAACGTGTCGTCCGCAATTGCTGACAAAATTTGGCAATAACAGGAAATACATGCAAGGCAATATAAGGTATATGTATAGCTTGGAAATTGTAATCATTGCTCGCTCGCTCCGCTCATTCGTAAAAATCTAGTCCGACCTCACAACCGATCCGACACGTTAGCAAATTTGAAATAAGTCGCCTCCTTATCGAATAACGAACGCAAGAGGGCTTGGTTTTAGGTTAGACTATAGTTTTAGGGCGAGCGCAGCGAGCGAGGGACGCGTAAAGGTGTGTCACAAACCAACGGTTTGGCACATAGGGACATTGAAATATTCGCACCATCCCGAGGAGCCGGAAGTCTTTATCGAACTGCGTACTGTCCAAAGTTTACAGTTTATCACTAGTTTTACATAAATAGTAATATTTCCACATAGTACAGTGCAACGTGTGGTCCGAAATCGCTGACATAATTAGGCAATATCAGGAAATATATGCATGGCAATATAAGGTATATGTATAGCGTGGAAATTGTAATCGTTGCTCGCTCGCTCCGCTCGCTCGTAAAAATCTAGTCCAACCTTACAACCGATCCGACACGTTAGTAAATTTGAAATAAGTCGCCTCCTTATCGAATAATGAATGCAAGAGGGACTGGTTTTAGGTTAGGCTATATTTTTCGAGCGAGCGCAGCGAGCGAGGGACGCGTAAAGGTGTGTCACAAACCAACGGTTTGGCACATAGGGACATTGAAATATTCGCACCAGCCCGAGGAGCCGGAAGTCTTTATCGAATTGCGTACTGACGAAAGTTTACAGTTTATCAATAATTTTACATAAATAGTAATAATTCCACATAGTACAGTGCAACATGTGGTCCGAAATCGCTGACAAAATTAGGCAATAACAGGAAATATATGCAAGGCAATATAAGGTGTATGTATAGCTTGGAAATTGTAATCGTTGCTAGCTCGCTCCGCTCGCTCGTAAAAATGTAGTCCGACCTCACAACCTATCCGACACGTTAGCAAATTTGAAATAAGTCGCCTCCTTTTCGAATAACGAACGCAAGAGGGATTGGTTCTGGGTTAGGCTATAGTTTTCGAGCGAGCGCAGCGAGCGAGGGACGCGTAAAGGTGTGTCACAAACCAACGGTTTGGCACATAGGGACATTGAAATATTCGCACCAGCCTGAGGAGCCGGAAGTCTTTATCGAACTGCGTACTGACAAAAGTTTACAGTTTATCAATAGTTTTACATAACAAGTAATATTTCCACATAGTACAGTCCAACGTGTGGTCCGAAATCGCTGACAAAATTAGGCAATAACAGGAAATATATGCAAGGCAATATAAGGTATATGTATAGCTTGGAAATTGTAATCGTAGCTCGCTCGCTCCGCTCGCTCGTAAAAATCTTGTCCTACCCCACTGCCGATCCGACACGTTCGCAAATTTGAAATAAGTCGTCTCCTTATCGAATAACGAACGCAAGAGGGATTGTCTTTAGGTTAGGCTATGGTTTTCGAGCGAGCGCAGCGAGCGAGGGACGCGTAAAGGTGTGTCACAAACCAACGGCTTGGCACATAGGGTCATTGAAATATTCGCACCAGCCCGAGGAGCCGGAAGTCTTTATCGAATTGCGTACTGACGAAAGTTTACAGTTTACCAATAGTTTTACATAAATAGTAATATTTCCACATAGTACAGTGCAACGTGTCGTCCGCAATTGCTGACAAAATTTGGCAATAACAGGAAATACATGCAAGGCAATATAAGGTATATGTATAGCTTGGAAATTGTAATCATTGCTCGCTCGCTCTGCTCATTCGTAAAAATCTAGTCCGACCTCACAACCGATCCGACACGTTAGCAAATTTGAAATAAGTCGCCTCCTTATCGAATAACGAACGCAAGAGGGACTGGTTTTAGGTTAGGCCATATTTTTCGAGCGAGCGCAGCGAGCGAGGGACGCGTAAAGGTGTGTCACAAACCAACGGTTTGGCACATAGGGACAGTGAAATATTCGCACCAGCCCGAGGAGCCGGAAGTCTTTATCGAATTGCGTACTGACGAAAGTTTACAGTTTATCAATAATTTTACATAAATAGTAATATTTCCACATAGTACAGTGCAACATGTGGTCCGAAATCGCTGACAAAGTTAGGCAATAACAGGAAATATATGCAAGATTATATAAGGTATATGTATAGCTTGGAAATTGTAATCGTTGCTCGCTCGCTCCGCTCGCTCGTAAAAATGTAGTCCGACCTCACAACCGATTCGACACGTTAGCAAATTTGAAATAAGTTGCCTCCTTATCGAATAGCGAACGCAAGAGGGATTGGTTTTAGGTTAGGCTATAGTTTTCGAGCGAGCGCAGCGAGCGAGGGACGCGTAAAGGTGTGTCACAAACCAACGGTTTGGCACATAGGGACATTGAAATATTCGCACCAGCCCGAGGAGCCGGAAGCTTTTACCGAACTGCGTACTGACAAAAGTTTACAGGTTATCAATAGTTTTACATAACAAGTAATATTTCCACATAGTACAGTCCAACGTGTGGTCCAAAATCGCTGACAACATTAGGCAATAACAGGAAATATATGCAAGGCAATATAAGGTATATGTATAGCTTGGAAATTGTAATCGTTGCTCGCTCGCTCCGCTCGCTCGTAAAAATCTAGTCCGACCTCACAACCGATCCGACACGTTAGCAAATTTGAAATAAGTCGCCTCCTTATCGAATAACGAACGCAAGAGGGACTGGTTTTAGGTTAGGCTATAGTTTTCGAGCGAGCGCAGCGAGCGAGGGACGCGTAAAGGTGTGTCACAAACCAACGGTTTGGCACATAGGCACATTGAAATATTCGCACCAGCCCGAGGAGCCGGAAGTCTTTATCGAATTGCGTACTGACGAAAGTTTACAGTTTATGAATATTTTTACATAAATAGTAATAATTCCACATAGTACAGTGCAACGTGTGGTCCGAAATCGCTGACAAAATTAGGCAATAACAGGAAATATATGCAAGGTTATATAAGGTATATCTATAGCTTGAAATCTGTAATCGTTGCTCGCTCGCTCCGCTCGATCGTAAAAATCTAGTCCAGCCTCACAACCGATCAGACACGTTACCAAATTTGAAATAAGTCGCCTCCTTATCGAATAACGAACGAAAGAGGGATTGGATTTAGGTTAGGCTATAATTTTCGAGCGAGCGCAATGAGCGAGGGATGCGTAAAGGTGTGTCACAAACCAACGGTTTGGCACATAGGGACATTGAAATATTCGCACCATCCCGAGGAGCCGGAAGCCTTTATCGAACTGCGTACTGACAAAAGTTTACAGTTTATCAATAGTTTTACATAACAAGTAATATTTCCACATAGTACAGTCCAACGTGTGGTCCGAAATCGCTGACAAAATTAGGCAATAACAGGAAATATATGCAAGGCAATATAAGGTATATGTATAGCTTGGAAATTGTAATCGTTGCTCGCTCGCTCCGCTCGCTCGTAAAAATCTAGTCCGACCTCACAACCGATCCGACACGTTAGCAAATTTGAAATAAGTCGCCTCCTTATCGAATAACGAACGTAAGAGGGATTGGTTTTAGGTTAGGCTATAGTTTTCGAGCGAGCGCAGCGAGCGAGGGACGCGTAAAGGTGTGTCACAAACCAACGGCTTGGCACCTAGGGACATTGAAATATTCGCACCAGCCCGAGGAACCGCAAGTATTTATCGAATTTCGTACTGACAAATGTTTACAGTTTACCAATAGTTTTACATAACAAGTAATATTTTCACATAGTACAGTCCAACGTGTGGTCCGAAATCGCTGACAACATTAGGCAATAACAGGAAATATATGCAAGGCAATATAAGGTATATGTATAGCTTGGAAATTGTAATCGTTGCTCGCTCGCTCCGCTCGCTCGTAAAAATCTAGTCCAACCTCACAACCGATCCGACACGTTAGCAAATTCGAAATAAGTTGCCTCCTTATCGAATAGCGAACGCAAGAGGTATTGGTTTTAGGTTAGGCTATAGTTTTCGAGCGTGCGCAGCGAGCGAGGGACGCGTAAATGTGTGTCACAAACCAACGGTTTGGCACATAGGGACATTGAAATATTCGCACCAGCCCGAGGAGCCGGAAGTCTTTATCGAATTGCGTACTGACAAAAGTTTACAGTTTATCAATAGTTTTAAATAAGTAGTAATATTTCCACATAGTACAGTCCAACGTGTGGTCCGAAATCGCTGACAACATTAGGCAATAACAGGAAATATATGCAAGGCAATATAAGGTATATGTATAGCTTGGAAATTGTAATCGTTGCTCGCTCGCTCCGCTCGCTCGTAAAAATCCAGTCCGACCTCACAACCGATCCGACACGTTAGCAAATTTGAAATAAGTCGCCTCCTTATCGAATGACGAACGTAAGAGGGATTGGTTTTAGGTTAGGCTATAGTTTTCGAGCGAGCGCAGCGAGCGAGGGACGCGTAAAGGTGTGTCACAAACCAACGGTTTGGCACATAGGGACATTGAAATATTCGCACCATCCCGAGGAGCCGGAAGCCTTTATCGAACTGCGTACTGACAAAAGTTTACAGTTTATCAATAGTTTTACATAACAAGTAATATTTCCACATAGTACAGTCCAACGTGTGGTCCGAAATCGCTGACAAAATTAGGCAATAACAGGAAATATATGCAAGGCAATATAAGGTATATGTATAGCTTGGAAATTGTAATCGTTGCTCGCTCGCTCCGCTCGCTCGTAAAAATCTAGTCCGACCTCACAACCGATCCGACACGTTAGCAAATTTGAAATAAGTCGCCTCCTTATCGAATAACGAACGTAAGAGGGATTGGTTTTAGGTTAGGCTATAGTTTTCGAGCGAGCGCAGCGAGAGAGGGACGCGTAAAGGTGTGTCACAAACCAACGGTTTGGCACATAGGGACATTGAAATATTCGCACCAGCCCGAGGAACCGCAAGTATTTATCGAATTGCGTACTGACAAAAGTTTACAGTTTATGAATATTTTTACATAAATAGTAATAATTCCACATAGTACAGTGCAACGTGTGGTCCGAAATCGCTGACGAAATTAGGCAATAACAGGAAATATATGCAAGGTTATATAAGGTATATGTATAGCTTGGAAATTGTAATCGTTGCTCGCTCGCTCCGCTCGATCGTAAAAATCTAGTCCAGCCTCACAACCGATCAGACACGTTAGCAAATTTGAAATAAGTCGCCTCCTTATCGAATAACGAACGCAAGAGGGATTGGTTTTAGGTTAGGCTATAGTTTTCGAGCGAGCGCAGCGAGCGCGGGACGCGTAAAGGTGTGTCACAAACCAACGGTTTGGAACACAGGGACATTGAAATATTCACACCAGCCCGAGGAACCGCATGTCTTTATCGAATTGCGTACTGACAAAAGTTTACAGTTTATCAATAGTTTTACATAAATAGTAAAATTTCCAGATAGTACAGTGCAACGTGTGGTCCGAAATTGCTGACAAAATTTGGCAATAACACGAAATACATGCAAGGCAATATAAGGTATATGTATAGCTTGGAAATTGTAATCGTTACTCGCTCGCTCCGCTCGCTCGTAAAAATCTAGTCCGACCTCACAAGCGATCCGACACGTTAGCAAATTTGATATTAGTCGCCTCCTTATCGAATAACGAACGTAAGAGGGATTGGTTTTAGGTTAGGCTATAGTTTTCGAGCGAGCGCAGCGAGCGAGGGACGCGTAAAGGTGTGTCAGAAAACAACGTTTTGGCACATAGGGACATTGAAATATTCGCACCAGCTCAAGGAACCGCAAGTATTTATTGAATTGCGTACTGACAAAAGTGTACAGTTTATGAATATTTTTACATAAATAGTAATATTTTCACATAGTACAGTGCAATGTGTGGTCCGAAATCGCTGACATAATTAGGCAATAACAGGAAATATATGCAAGGCACTATAAGGTATATGTATAGCGTGGAAATTGTAATCGTTGCTCGCTCGCTCCGCTCGCTCGTAAAAATCTTGTCCAACCTTACAACTGATCCGCACGTTAGCAAATTTGAAATAAGTCGCCTCATTATCGAATAACGAACGCAACAGGGCTTGGTTTTAGGTTAGACTATAGTTTTCGAGCGAGCGCAGCGAGCGAGGGTCGCGTAAATGTGTGTCGCAATCCAACGGTTTGGCACATAGGGACATTGAAATATTCGCACCAGCCCGAGGAGTCGGAAGTCTTTATCGAATTGCGTACTGACGAAAGTTTACAGTTTATGAATATTTTTACATAAATAGTAATAATTCCACATAGTACAGTGCAACGTGTGGTCCGAAATCGCTGACAAAATTAGGCAATAACAGGAAATATATGCAAGGTTATATAAGGTATATGTATAGCTTGGAAATTGAAATCGTTGCTCGCTCGCTCCGCTCGATCGTAAAAATCTAGTCCAGCCTCACAACCGATCAGACACGTTAGCAAATTTGAAATAAGTCGCCTCCTTATCGAATAACGAACGTAAGAGGGATTGGTTTTAGGTTAGGCTATAGTTTTCGAGCGAGCGCAGCGAGCGCGGGACGCGTAAAGGTGTGTCACAAACAAACGGTTTGGAACACAGGGACATTGAAATATTCACACCAGCCCGAGGAACCGCATGTCTTTATCGAATTGCGTACTGACAAAAGTTTACAGTTTATCAATAGTTTTACATAAATAGTAAAATTTCCAGATAGTACAGTGCAACGTGTGGTCCGAAATTGCTGACAAAATTTGGCAATAACACGAAATACATGCAAGGCAATATAAGGTATATGTATAGCTTGGAAATTGTAATCGTTACTCGCTCGCTCCGCTCGCTCGTAAAAATCTAGTCCGACCTCACAAGCGATCCGACACGTTAGCAAATTTGATATTAGTCGCCTCCTTATCGAATAACGAACGTAAGAGGGATTGGTTTTAGGTTAGGCTATAGTTTTCGAGCGAGCGTAGCGAGCGAGGGACGCATAAAGGTGTGTCACAAACCAACGGCTTGGCACATAGGGACATTGAAATATTCGCACCAGCTCAAGGAACCGCAAGTATTTATTGAATTGCGTACTGACAAAAGTGTACAGTTTATGAATATTTTTACATAAATAGTAATATTTTCACATAGTACAGTGCAATGTGTGGTCCGAAATCGCTGACATAATTAGGCAATAACAGGAAATATATGCAAGGCACTATAAGGTATATGTATAGCGTGGAAATTGTAATCGTTGCTCGCTCGCTCCGCTCGCTCGTAAAAATCTTGTCCAACCTTACAACTGATCCGCACGTTAGCAAATTTGAAATAAGTCGCCTCATTATCGAATAACGAACGCAACAGGGCTTGGTTTTAGGTTAGACTATAGTTTTCGAGCGAGCGCAGCGAGCGAGGGTCGCGTAAATGTGTGTCGCAATCTAACGGTTTGGCACATAGGGACATTGAAATATTCGCACCATCCCGAGGAGCCGGAAGCTTTTATCGAACTGCGTACTGACAAAAGTTTACAGGTTATCAATAGTTTTACATAACAAGTAATATTTCCACATAGTACAGTCCAACGTGTGGTCCGAAATCGCTGACAAAATTAGGCAATAACAGGAAATATATGCAAGGCAATATAAGGTATATGTATAGCTTGGAAATTGTAATCGTTGCTCGCTCGCTCCGCTCGCTCGTAAAAATCTAGTCCGACCTCACAACCGATCCGACACGTTAGCAAATTTGAAATAAGTCGCCTCCTTATCGAATAACGAACGTAAGAGGGATTGGTTTTAGGTTAGGCTATAGTTTTCGAGCGAGCGCAGCGAGCGAGGGACGCGTAAAGGTGTGTCACAAACCAACGGTTTGGCACATAGGGACATTGAAATATTCGCACCAGCCCGAGGAACCGCAAGTATTTATCGAATTGCGTACTGACAAAAGTTTACAGTTTATGAATATTTTTACATAAATAGTAATAATTCCACATAGTACAGTGCAACGTGTGGTCCGAAATCGCTGCAAAAGTAGGCAATAACAGGAAATATATGCAAGGTTATATAAGGTATATGTATAGCTTGGAAATTGAAATCGTTGCTCGCTCGTTCCGCTCGATCGTAAAAATCTAGTCCAGCCTCACAACCGATCAGACACGTTAGCAAATTTGAAATAAGTCGCCTCCTTATCGAATAACGAACGTAAGAGGGATTGGTTTTAGGTTAGGCTATAGTTTTCGAGCGAGCGCAGCGAGCGCGGGACGCGTAAAGGTGTGTCACAAACCAACGGTTTGGAACACAGGGACATTGAAATATTCACACCAGCCCGAGGAACCGCATGTCTTTATCGAATTGCGTACTGACAAAAGTTTACAGTTTATCAATAGTTTTACATAAATAGTAAAATTTCCAGATAGTACAGTGCAACGTGTGGTCCGAAATTGCTGACAACATTACGCAAGAACAGGAAATATATGCAAGGCAATATAAGGTATATGTATAGCTTGGAAATTGTAATCGTTACTCGCTCGCTACGCTCGCTCGTAAAAATCTAGTCCGACCTCACAACCGATCCGACACGTTAGCAAATTTGATATTAGTCGCCTCCTTATCGAATAACGAACGTAAGAGGGATTGGTTTTAGGTTAGGCTATAGTTTTCGAGCGAGCGTAGCGAGCGTGGGACGCGTAAAGTTGTGTCACAAACCAACGGCTTGGCACATAGGGACATTGAAATATTCGCACCAGCTCAAGGAACCGCAAGTATTTATTGAATTGCGTCCTGACAAAATTTTACAGTTTACCAATAGTTTTACATAAATAGTAATATTTCCACATAGTACAGTGCAACGTGTGGTCCGAAATCGCTGACATAATTAGGCAATAACAGGAAATATATGCAAGGCACTATAAGGTATATGTATAGCGTGGAAATTGTAATCGTTGCTCGCTCGCTCCGCTCGCTCGTAAAAATCTTGTCCAACCTTACAACTGATCCGACACGTTAGCAAATTTGAAATAAGTCGCCTCATTATCGAATAACGAACGCAAGAGGGCTTGGTTTTAGGTTAGACTATAGTTTTCGAGCGAGCGCAGCGAGCGAGGGACGCGTAAAGGTGTGTCACAAACCAACGGTTTGGCACATAGGGACATTGAAATATTCGCACCAGCCCGAGGAGTCGGAAGTCTTTATCGAATTGCGTACTGACGAAAGTTTACAGTTTATGACTATTTTTACATAAATAGTAATAATTCCGCATAGTACAGTGCAACGTGTGGTCCGAAATCGCTGACAAAACTAGGCAATAACAGGAAATATATGCAAGGCAATATAAGGTATATGTATAGCTTGGAAATTGTAATCGTTGCTCGCTCGCTCCGCTCGCTCGTAAAAATCTAGTCCGACCTCACAACCGATCCGACACGTTAGCAAATTTGAAATAAGTCGCCTCCTTATCGAATAACGAACGTAACAGGGATTGGTTTTAGGTTAGGCTATAGATTTCGAGCGAGCGCAGCGAGCGAGGGACGCGTAAAGGTGTGTCACAAACCAACGGTTTGGCACATAGGGACATTGAAATATTCGCACCAGCCCGAGGAACCGCAAGTATTTATCGAATTGCGTACTGACAAAAGTTTACAGTTTATCAATAGTTTTACATAAATAGTAAAATTTCCAGATAGTACAGTGCAACGTGTTGTCCGAAATCGCTGACAAAATTAGGCAATAACAGGAAATATATGCAAGGCAATATAAGGTATATGTATAGCATGGAAATTGTAATCGTTGCTCGCTCGCTCCGCTCGCTCGTGAAAATCTTGTCCAACCTTACAACTGATCCGACACGTTAGCAAATTTGAAATAAGTCGCCTCATTATCGAATAACGAACGCAAGAGGGATTGGTTTTAGGCTAGGCTATAGTTTTCGAGCGAGCGCAGCGAGCGAGGGACGCGTAAAGGTGTGTCACAAACCAACGGTTTGGCACATAGGGACATTGAAATATTCGCACCAGCTCGAGGAACCGCAAGTCTTTATCGAATTGCGTACTGACAAAAGTTTACAGTTTATCAATAGTTTTAAATAAGTAGTAATATTTCCACATAGTACAGTGCAACGTGTGGTCCGAAATCGCTGACAAAATTAGGCAAAGCAGGAAATATATGCGAGGCAATATAAGGTATATGTATAGCTTGGAAATTGTAATCGTTGCTCGCTCGCACCGCTCGCTCGTAAAAATCTAGTCCAACCTCACAACCGATCCGACACGTTAGCAAATTCGAAATAAGTCGCCTCCTTAGCGAATAACGAACGCAAGAGGGATTGGTTTTAGGTTAGGCTATTGTTTTCGAGCGAGCGCAGCGAGCGAGGGACGCGTAAAGGTGTGTCAGAAAACAACGTTTTGGCACATAGGGACATTGAAATATTCGCACCAGCTCAAGGAACCGCAAGTATTTATTGAATTGCGTACTGACAAAAGTTTACAGTTTACCAATAGTATTACATAAATAGTAATATTTCCACATAGTACAGTGCAACGTGTGGTCCGAAATCGCTGACATAATTAGGCAATAACAGGAAATATATGCAAGGCACTATAAGGTATATGTATAGCGTGGAAATTGTAATCGTTGCTCGCTCGCTCCGCTTGCTCGTAAAAATCTAGTCCGACCTCACAACCGATCCGACACGTTAGCAAATTTGAAATAAGTCGCCTCCTTATCGAATAACGAACGTAAGAGGGATTGGGTTTAGGTTAGGCTGTAGTTTTCGAGCGAGCGCAGCGAGCGAGGGACGCGTAAAGGTGTGTCAGAAAACAACGTTTTGGCACATAGGGACATTGAAATATTCGCACCAGCTCAAGGAACCGCAAGTATTTATTGAATTGCGTACTGACAAAAGTTTACAGTTTATGAATATTTTTACATAAATAGTAATATTTTCACATAGTACAGTGCAATGTGTGGTCCGAAATCGCTGACATAATTAGGCAATAACAGGAAATATATGCAAGGCACTATAAGGTATATGTATAGCGTGGAAATTGTAATCGTTGCTCGCTCGCTCCGCTCGCTCGTAAAAATCTTGTCCAACCTTACAACTGATCCACACGTTAGCAAATTTGAAATAAGTCGCCTCATTATCGAATAACGAACGCAACAGGGCTTGGTTTTAGGTTAGACTATAGTTTTCGAGCGAGCGCAGCGAGCGAGGGTCGCGTAAATGTGTGTCGCAATCTAACGGTTTGGCACATAGGGACATTGAAATATTCGCACCATCCCGAGGAGCCGGAAGCTTTTATCGAACTGCGTACTGACAAAAGTTTACAGGTTATCAATAGTTTTACATAACAAGTAATATTTCCACATAGTACAGTCCAACGTGTGGTCCGAAATCGCTGACAACATTAGGCAATAACAGGAAATATATGCAAGGCAATATAAGGTATATGTATAGCTTGGAAATTGTAATCGTTGCTCGCTCGCTCCGCTCGCTCGTAAAAATCTAGTCCGCCCTCACAACCGATCCGACACGTTAGCAAATTTGAAATAAGTCGCCTCCTTATCGAATAACGAACGGAAGAGGGATTGGTTTTAGGTTAGGCTATAGTTTTCGAGCGAGCGCAGCGAGCGATGGACGCGTAAAGGTGTGTCACAAACCAACGGTTTGGCACATAGGGACATTGAAATATTCGCACCAGCCCGAGGAACCGCAAGTATTTATTGAATTGCGTACTGACAAAAGTTTACAGTTTATGAATATTTTTACATAAATAGTAATAATTCCACATAGTACAGTGCAACGTGTGGTCCGAAATCGCTGACAAAATTAGGCAATAACAGGAAATATATGCAAGGTTATATAAGGTATATGTATAGCTTGGAAATTGAAATCGTTGCTCGCTCGTTCCGCTCGATCGTAAAAATCTAGTCCAGCCTCACAACCGATCAGACACGTTAGCAAATTTGAAATAAGTCGCCTCCTTATCGAATAACGAACGTAAGAGGGAGTGGTTTTAGGTTAGGCTATAGTTTTCGAGCGAGCGCAGCGAGCGCGGGACGCGTAAAGGTGTGTCACAAACCAACGGTTTGGAACACAGGGACATTGAAATATTCGCACCAGCTCAAGGAACCGCAAGTATTTATTGAATTGCGTCCAGAAAAAATTTTACAGTTTACCAATAGTTTTACATAAATAGTAATATTTCCACATAGTACAGTGCAACGTGTGGTCCGAAATCGCTGACATAATTAGGCAATAACAGGAAATATATGCAAGGTTATATAAGGTATATGTATAGCTTGGAAATTGTAATCGTTGCTCGCTCGCTCCGCTCGCTCGTAAAAATCTAGTCCGCCCTCACAACCGATCCGACACGTTAGCAAATTTGAAATAAGTCGCCTCCTTATCGAATAACGAACGGAAGAGGGATTGGTTTTAGGTTAGGCTATAGTTTTCGAGCGAGCGCAGCGAGCGAGGGACGCGTAAAGGTGTGTCACAAACCAACGGTTTGGCACATAGGGACATTGAAATATTCACACCAGCCCGAGGAACCGCATGTCTTTATCGAATTGCGTACTGACAAAAGTTTACAGTTTATCAATAGTTTTACATAAATAGTAAAATTTCCAGATAGTACAGTGCAACGTGTGGTCCGAAATTGCTGACAATATTAGGCAATAACAGGAAATATATGCAAGGCAATATAAGGTATATGTATAGCTTGGAAATTGTAATCGTTACTCGCTCGCTCCGCTCGCTCGTAAAAATCTAGTCCGACCTCACAACCGATCCGACACGTTAGCAAATTTGATATTAGTCGCCTCCTTATCGAATAACGAACGTAAGAGGGATTGGTTTTAGGTTAGGCTATAGTTTTCGAGCGAGCGTAGCGAGCGTGGGACGCGTAAAGTTGTGTCACAAACCAACGGCTTGGCACATAGGGACATTGAAATATTCGCACCAGCTCAAGGAACCGCAAGTATTTATTGAATTGCGTCCAGAAAAAATTTTACAGTTTACCAATAGTTTTACATAAATAGTAATATTTCCACATAGTACAGTGCAACGTGTGGTCCGAAATCGCTGACATAATTAGGCAATAACAGGAAATATATGCATGGCAATATAAGGTATATGTATAGCGTGGAAATTGTAATCGTTGCTCGCTCGCTCCGCTCGCTCGTAAAAATCTTGTCCAACCTTACAACTGATCCGACACGTTAGCAAATTTGAAATAAGTCGCCTCATTATCGAATAACGAACGCAAGAGGGCTTGGTTTTAGGTTAGACTATAGTTTTCGAGCGAGCGCAGCGAGCGAGGGTCGCGTAAATGTGTGCCACAATCCAACGGTTTGGCACATAGGGACATTGAAATATTCGCACCAGCCCGAGGAGTCGGAAGTCTTTATCGAATTGCGTACTGACGAAAGTTTACAGTTTATGAATATTTTTACATAAATAGTAATAATTCCACATAGTACAGTGCAACGTGTGGTCCGAAATCGCTGACAAAATTAGGCAATAACAGGAAATATATGCAAGGCAATATAAGGTATATGTATAGCTTGGAAATTGTAATCGTTGCTCGCTCGCTCCGCTCGCTCGTAAAAATCTAGTCCGACCTCACGACCGATCCGACACGTTAGCAAATTTGAAATAAGTCGCCTCCTTATCGAATAACGAACGCAAGAGGGATTGGTTTTAGGTTAGGCTATAGTTTTCGAGCGAGCGCAGCGAGCGAGGGACGCGTAAAGGTGTGTCACAAACCAACGGATTGGCACACAGGGACATTGAAATATTCGCACCAGCCCGAGGAACCGCAAGTCTTTATCGAATTGCGTACTGACAAAAGTTTACAGTTTATCAATAGTTTTACATAAATAGTAAAATTTCCATATAGTACAGTGCAACGTGTTGTCCGAAATCGCTGACAAAATTAGGCAATAACAGGAAAT
Source organism: Bombus terrestris (assembly GCF_910591885.1). NCBI lineage: Eukaryota > Metazoa > Arthropoda > Insecta > Hymenoptera > Apidae > Bombus > Bombus terrestris. The sequence goes on from NW_025963549.1 coordinate 5,246,325, forward strand.
ATATGCAAGGCAATATAAGGTATATGTATAGCATGGAAATTGTAATCGTTGCTCGCTCGCTCCGCTCGCTCGTATAAATCTAGTCCAACCTCACAACGAGATCCGACACGTTAGCAAATTTGAAATAAGTCGCCTCATTATCGAATAACGAACGCAAGAGGGCTTGGTTTTAGGTTAGACTATAGTTTTCGAGCGAGCGCAGCGAGCGAGGGTCGCGTAAATGTGTGTCGCAATCCAACGGTTTGGCACATAGGGACATTGAAATATTCGCACCAGCCCGAGGAGTCGGAAGTCTTTATCGAATTGCGTACTGACGAAAGTTTACAGTTTATGAATATTTTTACATAAATAGTAATAATTCCACATAGTACAGTGCAACGTTTGGTCCGAAATCGCTGACAAAACTAGGCAATAACAGGAAATATATGCAAGGCAATATAAGGTATATGTATAGCTTGGAAATTGTAATCGTTGCTCGCTCGCTCCGCTCGCTCGTAAAAATCTAGTCCGACCTCACAACCGATCCGACACGTTAGCAAATTTGAAATAAGTCGCCTCCTTATCGAATAACGAACGTAACAGGGATTGGTTTTAGGTTAGGCTATAGATTTCGAGCGAGCGCAGCGAGCGAGGGACGCGTAAAGGTGTGTCACAAACCAACGGTTTGGCACATAGGGACATTGAAATATTCGCACCAGCCCGAGGAACCGCAAGTATTTATCGAATTGCGTACTGACAAAAGTTTACAGTTTATCAATAGTTTTACATAAATAGTAAAATTTCCAGATAGTACAGTGCAACGTGTGGTCCGAAATCGCTGACAAAATTAGGCAAAGCAGGAAATATATGCGAGGCAATATAAGGTATATGTATAGCTTGGAAATTGTAATCGTTGCTCGCTCGCACCGCTCGCTCGTAAAAATCTAGTCCAACGTCACAACCGATCCGACACGTTAGCAAATTCGAAATAAGTCGCCTCCTTAGCGAATAACGAACGCAAGAGGGATTGGTTTTAGGTTAGGCTATTGTTTTCGAGCGAGCGCAGCGAGCGAGGGACGCGTAAAGGTGTGTCAGAAAACAACGTTTTGGCACATAGGGACATTGAAATATTCGCACCATCTCAAGGAACCGCAAGTATTTATTGAATTGCGTACTGACAAAAGTTTACAGTTTACCAATAGTTTTACATAAATAGTAATATTTCCACATAGTACAGTGCAACGTGTGGTCCGAAATCGCTGACATAATTAGGCAATAACAGGAAATATATGCATGGCAATATAAGGTATATGTATAGCGTGGAAATTGTAATCGTTGCTCGCTCGCTCCGCTTGCTCGTAAAAATCTAGTCCGACCTCACAACCGATCCGACACGTTAGCAAATTTGAAATAAGTCGCCTCCTTATCGAATAACGAACGTAAGAGGGATTGGGTTTAGGTTAGGCTATAGTTTTCGAGCGAGCGCAGCGAGCGAGGGACGCGTAAAGGTGTGTCAGAAAACAACGTTTTGGCACATAGGGACATTGAAATATTCGCACCAGCTCAAGGAACCGCAAGTATTTATTGAATTGCGTACTGACAAAAGTTTACAGTTTATGAATATTTTTACATAAATAGTAATATTTTCACATAGTACAGTGCAATGTGTGGTCCGAAATCGCTGACATAATTAGGCAATAACAGGAAATATATGCAAGGCACTATAAGGTATATGTATAGCGTGGAAATTGTAATCGTTGCTCGCTCGCTCCGCTCGCTCGTAAAAATCTTGTCCAACCTTACAACTGATCCACACGTTAGAAAATTTGAAATAAGTCGCCTCATTATCGAATAACGAACGCAACAGGGCTTGGTTTTAGGTTAGACTATAGTTTTCGAGCGAGCGCAGCGAGCGAGGGTCGCGTAAATGTGTGTCGCAATCTAACGGTTTGGCACATAGGGACATTGAAATATTCGCACCATCCCGAGGAGCCGGAAGCTTTTATCGAACTGCGTACTGACAAAAGTTTACAGGTTATCAATAGTTTTACATAACAAGTAATATTTCCACATAGTACAGTCCAACGTGTGGTCCGAAATCGCTGACAACATTAGGCAATAACAGGAAATATATGCAAGGCAATATAAGGTATATGTATAGCTTGGAAATTGTAATCGCTGCTCGCTCGCTCCGCTCGCTCGTAAAAATCTAGTCCGACCTCACAACCGATCCGACACGTTAGCAAATTTGATATTAGTCGCCTCCTTATCGAATAACGAACGTAAGAGGGATTGGTTTTAGGTTAGGCTATAGTTTTCGAGCGAGCGTAGCGAGCGTGGGACGCGTAAAGGTGTGTCACAAACCAACGGTTTGGCACATAGGGACATTGAAATATTCGCACCAGCCCGAGGAACCGCAAGTATTTATCGAATTGCGTACTGACAAAAGTTTACAGTTTATGAATAGTTTTACATAAATAGTAATATTTCCACATAGTACAGTGCAACGTGTGTTCCGAAATCGCTGACAAATTTAGGCAATAACACGAAATATATGCAAGGCAATATAAGGTATATGTATAGCTTGGAAATTGTAATCGTTGCTCGCTCGCTCCGCTCGCTCGTAAAAATCTAGTCCGACCTCACAACCGACCCGACACGTTAGCAAATTTGAAATATGTCGCCTCCTTATCGAATAACGAACGTAAGAGGGATTGGTTTTAGGTTAGGCTATAGTTTTCGAGCGAGCGCAGCGAGCGAGGGACGCGTAAAGGTGTGTCACAAACCAACGGTTTGGCACATAGGGACATTGAAATATTCGCACCAGCCCGAGGAACCGCAAGTATTTATCGAATTGCGTACTGACAAAAGTTTACAGTTTATCAATAGTTTTACATAAATAGTAAAATTTCCAGATAGTACAGTGCAACGTGTGGTCCGAAATTGCTGACAACATTAGGCAATAACAGGAAATATATGCAAGGCAATATAAGGTATATGTATAGCTTGGAAATTGTAATCGTTACTCGCTCGCTCCGCTCGCTCGTAAAAATCTAGTCCGACCTCACAACCGATCCGACACGTTAGCAAATTTGATATTAGTCGCCTCCTTATCGAATAACGAACGTAAGAGGGATTGGTTTTAGGTTAGGCTATAGTTTTCGAGCGAGCGTAGCGAGCGTGGGACGCGTAAAGGTGTGTCACAAACCAACGGTTTGGCACATAGGGACATTGAAATATTCGCACCAGCCCGAGGAACCGCAAGTATTTATCGAATTGCGTACTGACAAAAGTTTACAGTTTATGAATATTTTTACATAAATAGTAATAATTCCACATAGTACAGTGCAACGTGTGGTCCGAAATCGCTGACAAAATTAGGCAATAACAGGAAATATATGCAAGGCACTATAAGGTATATGTATAGCTTGGAAATTGTAATCGTTGCTCGCTCGCTCCGCTCGCTCGTAAAAATCTAGTCCGACCTCACAACCGATCCGACACGTTAGCAAATTTGAAATAAGTCGCCTCCTTATCGAATAACGAACGCAAGAGGGATTGGTTTTAGGTTAGGCTATAGTTTTCGAGCGAGCGCAGCGAGCGAGGGACGCGTAAAGGTGTGTCACAAACCAACGGATTGGCACACAGGGACATTGAAATATTCGCACCAGCCCGAGGAACCGCAAGTCTTTATCGAATTGCGTACTGACAAAAGTTTACAGTTTATCAATAGTTTTACATAAATAGTAAAATTTCCATATAGTACAGTGCAACGTGTTGTCCGAAATCGCTGACAAAATTAGGCAATAACAGGAAATATATGCAAGGCAATATAAGGTATATGTATAGCATGGAAATTGTAATCGTTGCTCGCTCGCTCCGCTCGCTCGTATAAATCTAGTCCAACCTCACAACCGATCCGACACGTTAGCAAATTTGAAATAAGTCGCCTCATTATCGAATAACGAACGCAAGAGGGCTTGGTTTTAGGTTAGACTATAGTTTTCGAGCGAGCGCAGCGAGCGAGTGTCGCGTAAATGTGTGTCACAATCCAACGGCTTGGCACATAGGGACATTGAAATATTCGCACCAGCCCGAGGAGCCGGAAGTCTTTATCGAATTGCGTACTGACGAAAGTTTACAGTTTATCAATAGTTTTACATAAATAGTAATATTTCCACATAGTACAGTGCAACGTGTGGTCCGAAATCGCTGACAAAATTAGGCAATAACACGAAATATATGCAAGGCAATATAAGGTATATGTATAGCTTGGAAATTGTAATCGTTGCTCGCTCGCTCCGCTCGCTCGTAAAAATCTAGTCCGACCTCACAACCGATCCGACACGTTAGCAAATTTGAAATAAGTCGCCTCCTTATCGAATAACGAACGCAAGAGGGATTGGTTTTAGGTTAGGCTATAGTTTTCGAGCGAGCGCAGCGAGCGAGGGACGCGTAAAGGTGTGTCACAAACCAACGGATTGGCACACAGGGACATTGAAATATTCGCACCAGCCCGAGGAACCGCATGTCTTTATCGAATTGCGTACTGACAAAAGTTTACAGTTTATCAATAGTTTTAAATAAGTAGTAATATTTCCACATAGTACAGTGCAACGTGTGGTCCGAAATCGCTGACAAAATTAGGCAAAGCAGGAAATATATGCGAGGCAATATAAGGTATATGTATAGCTTGGAAATTGTAATCGTTGCTCGCTCGCTCCGCTCGGTCGTAAAAATCTAGTCCGACCTCACAACCAATCCGACACGTTAGCAAATTTGAAATAAGTCGCCTCCTTATCGAATAACGAACGTAAGAGGGATTGGTTTTAGGTTAGGCTATAGTTTTCGAGCGAGCGCAGCGAGCGAGGGACGCGTAAAGGTGTGTCACAAACCAACGGTTTGGCACATAGGGACATTGAAATATTCGCACCATCCCGAGGAGCCGGAAGCTTTTATCGAACTGCGTACTGACAAAAGTTTACAGGTTATCAATAGTTTTACATAACAAGTAATATTTCCACATAGTACAGTCCAACGTGTGGTGCGAAATCGCTGACAACATTAGGCAATAACAGGAAATATATGCAAGGCAATATAAGGTATATGTATAGCTTGGAAATTGTAATCGTTGCTCGCTCGCTCCGCTCGCTCGTAAAAATCTAGTCCGACCTCACAACCGATCCGACACGTTAGCAAATTTGATATTAGTCGCCTCATTATCGAATAACGAACGCAAGAGGGCTTGGTTTTAGGTTAGACTATAGTTTTCGAGCGAGCGCAGCGAGCGAGGGTCGCGTAAATGTGTGTCGCAATCCAACGGTTTGGCACATAGGGACATTGAAATATTCGCACCAGCCCGAGGAGCCGGAAGTCTTTATCGAATTGCGTACTGACGAAAGTTTACAGTTTATCAATAGTTTTACATAAATAGTAATATTTCCACATAGTACAGTGCAACGTGTGGTCCGAAATCGCTGACAAAATTAGGCAATAACACGAAATATATGCAAGGCAATATAAGGTATATGTATAGCTTGGAAATTGTAATCGTTGCTCGCTCGCTCCGCTCGCTCGTAAAAATCTAGTCCGACCTCACAACCGATCCGACACGTTAGCAAATTTGAAATAAGTCGCCTCCTTATCGAATAACGAACGCAAGAGGGATTGGTTTTAGGTTAGGCTATAGTTTTCGAGCGAGCGCAGCGAGCGAGGGACGCGTAAAGGTGTGTCACAAACCAACGTATTGGCACACAGGGACATTGAAATATTCGCACCAGCCCGAGGAACCGCAAGTCTTTATCGAATTGCGTACTGACAAAAGTTTACAGTTTATCAATAGTTTTAAATAAGTAGTAATATTTCCACATAGTACAGTGCAACGTGTTGTCCGAAATCGCTGACAAAATTAGGCACAGCAGGAAATATATGCGAGGCAATATAAGGTATATGTATAGCTTGGAAATTGTAATCGTTGCTCGCTCGCTCCGCTCGCTCGTAAAAATCTTGTCCAACCTTACAACTGATCCGACACGTTAGCAAATTTGAAATAAGTCGCCTCATTATCGAATAACGAACGCAAGAGGGCTTGGTTTTAGGTTAGACTATAGTTTTCGAGCGAGCGCAGCGAGCGAGGGTCGCGTAAATGTGTGTCGCAATCCAACGGTTTGGCACATAGGGACATTGAAATATTCGCACCAGCCCGAGGAGTCGGAAGTCTTTATCGAATTGCGTACTGACGAAAGTTTACAGTTTATGAATATTTTTACATAAATAGTAATAATTCCGCATAGTACAGTGCAACGTGTGGTCCGAAATCGCTGACAAAACTAGGCAATAACAGGAAATATATGCAAGGCAATATAAGGTATATGTATAGCTTGGAAATTGTAATCGTTGCTCGCTCGCTCCGCTCGCTCGTAAAAATCTAGTCCGACCTCACAACCGATCCGACACGTTAGCAAATTTGAAATAAGTCGCCTCCTTATCGAATAACGAACGTAACAGGGATTGGTTTTAGGTTAGGCTATAGATTTCGAGCGAGCGCAGCGAGCGAGGGACGCGTAAAGGTGTGTCACAAACCAACGGTTTGGCACATAGGGACATTGAAATATTCGCACCAGCCCGAGGAACCGCAAGTATTTATCGAATTGCGTACTGACAAAAGTTTACAGTTTATCAATAGTTTTACATAAATAGTAAAATTTCCAGATAGTACAGTGCAACGTGTGGTCCGAAATTGCTGACAACATTAGGCAATAACAGGAAATATATGCAAGGCAATATAAGGTATATGTATAGCTTGGAAATTGTAATCGTTACTCGCTCGCTCCGCTCGCTCGTAAAAATCTAGTCCGACCTCACAACCGATCCGACACGTTAGCAAATTTGATATTAGTCGCCTCCTTATCGAATAACGAACGTAAGAGGGATTGGTTTTAGGTTAGGCTATAGTTTTCGAGCGAGCGTAGCGAGCGTGGGACGCGTAAAGTTGTGTCACAAACCAACGGCTTGGCACATAGGGACATTGAAATATTCGCACCATCCCGAGGAGCCGGAAGCTTTTATCGAACTGCGTACTGACAAAAGTTTACAGGTTATCAATAGTTTTACATAACAAGTAATATTTCCACATAGTACAGTCCAACGTGTGGTCCGAAATCGCTGACAACATTAGGCAATAACAGGAAATATATGCAAGGCAATATAAGGTATATGTATAGCTTGGAAATTGTAATCGTTGCTCGCTCGCTCCGCTCGCTCGTAAAAATCTAGTCCGACCTCACAACCGATCCGACACGTTAGCAAATTTGATATTAGTCGCCTCATTATCGAATAACGAACGCAAGAGGGCTTGGTTTTAGGTTAGACTATAGTTTTCGAGCGAGCGCAGCGAGCGAGGGTCGCGTAAATGTGTGTCGCAATCCAACGGTTTGGCACATAGGGACATTGAAATATTCGCACCAGCCCGAGGAGCCGGAAGTCTTTATCGAATTGCGTACTGACGAAAGTTTACAGTTTATCAATAGTTTTACATAAATAGTAATATTTCCACATAGTACAGTGCAACGTGTGGTCCGAAATCGCTGACAAAATTAGGCAATAACACGAAATATATGCAAGGCAATATAAGGTATATGTATAGCTTGGAAATTGTAATCGTTGCTCGCTCGCTCCGCTCGCTCGTAAAAATCTAGTCCGACCTCACAACCGATCCGACACGTTAGCAAATTTGAAATAAGTCGCCTCCTTATCGAATAACGAACGCAAGAGGGATTGGTTTTAGGTTAGGCTATAGTTTTCGAGCGAGCGCAGCGAGCGAGGGACGCGTAAAGGTGTGTCACAAACCAACGTATTGGCACACAGGGACATTGAAATATTCGCACCAGCCCGAGGAACCGCAAGTCTTTATCGAATTGCGTACTGACAAAAGTTTACAGTTTATCAATAGTTTTAAATAAGTAGTAATATTTCCACATAGTACAGTGCAACGTGTGGTCCGAAATCGCTGACAAAATTAGGCAAAGCAGGAAATATATGCGAGGCAATATAAGGTATATGTATAGCTTGGAAATTGTAATCGTTGCTCGCTCGCTCCGCTCGCTCGTAAAAATCTTGTCCAACCTTACAACTGATCCGACACGTTAGCAAATTTGAAATAAGTCGCCTCATTATCGAATAACGAACGCAAGAGGGCTTGGTTTTAGGTTAGACTATAGTTTTCGAGCGAGCGCAGCGAGCGAGGGTCGCGTAAATGTGTGTCACAATCCAACGGCTTGGCACATACGGACATTGAAATATTCGCACCAGCCCGAGGAGCCGGAAGTCTTTATCGAATTGCGTACTGACGAAAGTTTACAGTTTATCAATAGTTTTACATAAATAGTAATATTTCCACATAGTACAGTGCAACGTGTGGTCCGAAATCGCTGACAAAATTAGGCAATAACAGGAAATATATGCAAGGCAATATAAGGTATATGTATAGCTTGGAAATTGTAATCGTTGCTCGCTCGCTCCGCTCGCTCGTAAAAATCTAGTCCGACCTCACAACCGATCCGACACGTTAGCAAATTTGATATTAGTCGCCTCCTTATCGAATAACGAACGTAAGAGGGATTGGTTTTAGGTTAGGCTATAGTTTTCGAGCGAGCGTAGCGAGCGTGGGACGCGTAAAGTTGTGTCACAAACCAACGGCTTGGCACATAGGGACATTGAAATATTCGCACCATCCCGAGGAGCCGGAAGCTTTTATCGAACTGCGTACTGACAAAAGTTTACAGGTTATCAATAGTTTTACATAACAAGTAATATTTCCACATAGTACAGTCCAACGTGTGGTCCGAAATCGCTGACAACATTAGGCAATAACAGGAAATATATGCAAGGCAATATAAGGTATATGTATAGCTTGGAAATTGTAATCGTTGCTCGCTCGCTCCGCTCGCTCGTAAAAATCTAGTCCGACCTCACAACCGATCCGACACGTTAGCAAATTTGATATTAGTCGCCTCATTATCGAATAACGAACGCAAGAGGGCTTGGTTTTAGGTTAGACTATAGTTTTCGAGCGAGCGCAGCGAGCGAGGGTCGCGTAAATGTGTGTCGCAATCCAACGGTTTGGCACATAGGGACATTGAAATATTCGCACCAGCCCGAGGAGCCGGAAGTCTTTATCGAATTGCGTACTGACGAAAGTTTACAGTTTATCAATAGTTTTACATAAATAGTAATATTTCCACATAGTACAGTGCAACGTGTGGTCCGAAATCGCTGACAAAATTAGGCAATAACACGAAATATATGCAAGGCAATATAAGGTATATGTATAGCTTGGAAATTGTAATCGTTGCTCGCTCGCTCCGCTCGCTCGTAAAAATCTAGTCCGACCTCACAACCGATCCGACACGTTAGCAAATTTGAAATAAGTCGCCTCCTTATCGAATAACGAACGCAAGAGGGATTGGTTTTAGGTTAGGCTATAGTTTTCGAGCGAGCGCAGCGAGCGAGGGACGCGTAAAGGTGTGTCACAAACCAACCGTATTGGCACACAGGGACATTGAAATATTCGCACCAGCCCGAGGAACCGCAAGTCTTTATCGAATTGCGTACTGACAAAAGTTTACAGTTTATCAATAGTTTTAAATAAGTAGTAAAATTTCCATATAGTACAGTGCAACGTGTGGTCCGAAATCGCTGACAAAATTAGGCAAAGCAGGAAATATATGCAAGGCAATATAAGGTATATGTATAGCTTGGAAATTGTAATCGTTGCTCGCTCGCTCCGCTCGCTCGTAAAAATCTAGTCCAACCTTACAACCGATCCGACACGTTAGCAAATTTGAAATAAGTCGCCTCATTATCGAATAACGAACGCAAGAGGGCTTGGTTTTAGGTTAGACTATAGTTTTCGAGCGAGCGCAGCGAGCGAGGGTCGCGTAAATGTGTGTCGCAATCCAACGGTTTGGCACATAGGGACATTGAAATATTCGCACCAGCCCGAGGAGTCGGAAGTCTTTATCGAATTGCGTACTGACGAAAGTTTACAGTTTATGAATATTTTTACATAAATAGTAATAATTCCGCATAGTACAGTGCAACGTGTGGTCCGAAATCGCTGACAAAACTAGGCAATAACAGGAAATATATGCAAGGCAATATAAGGTATATGTATAGCTTGGAAATTGTAATCGTTGCTCGCTCGCTCCGCTCGCTCGTAAAAATCTAGTCCGACCTCACAACCGATCCGACACGTTAGCAAATTTGAAATAAGTCGCCTCCTTATCGAATAACGAACGTAACAGGGATTGGTTTTAGGTTAGGCTATAGATTTCGAGCGAGCGCAGCGAGCGAGGGACGCGTAAAGGTGTGTCACAAACCAACGGTTTGGCACATAGGGACATTGAAATATTCGCACCAGCCCGAGGAACCGCAAGTATTTATCGAATTGCGTACTGACAAAAGTTTACAGTTTATCAATAGTTTTACATAAATAGTAAAATTTCCAGATAGTACAGTGCAACGTGTGGTCCGAAATTGCTGACAACATTAGGCAATAACAGGAAATATATGCAAGGCAATATAAGGTATATGTATAGCTTGGAAATTGTAATCGTTACTCGCTCGCTCCGCTCGCTCGTAAAAATCTAGTCCGACCTCACAACCGATCCGACACGTTAGCAAATTTGATATTAGTCGCCTCCTTATCGAATAACGAACGTAAGAGGGATTGGTTTTAGGTTAGGCTATAGTTTGCGAGCGAGCGTAGCGAGCGTGGGACGCGTAAAGTTGTGTCACAAACCAACGGCTTGGCACATAGGGACATTGAAATATTCGCACCAGCTCAAGGAACCGCAAGTATTTATTGAATTGCGTCCTGACAAAATTTTACAGTTTACCAATAGTTTTACATAAATAGTAATATTTCCACATAGTACAGTGCAACATGTGGTCCGAAATCGCTGACATAATTAGGCAATAACAGGAAATATATGCAAGGCACTATAAGGTATATGTATAGCGTGGAAATTGTAATCGTTGCTCGCTCGCTCCGCTCGCTCGTAAAAATCTAGTCCAACCTCACAACCGATCCGACACGTTAGCAAATTTGAAATAAGTCGCCTCATTATCGAATAACGAACGCAAGAGGGCTTGGTTTTAGGTTAGACTATAGTTTTCGAGCGAGCGCAGCGAGCGAGGGTCGCGTAAATGTGTGTCACAATCCAACGGCTTGGCACATACGGACATTGAAATATTCGCACCAGCCCGAGGAGCCGGAAGTCTTTATCGAATTGCGTACTGACGAAAGTTTACAGTTTATCAATAGTTTTACATAAATAGTAATATTTCCACATAGTACAGTGCAACGTGTGGTCCGAAATCGCTGACATAATTAGGCAATAACAGGAAATATATGCAAGGCAATATAAGGTATATGTATAGCTTGGAAATTGTAATCGTTGCTCGCTCGCTCCGCTCGCTCGTAAAAATCTAGTCCGACCTCACGACCGATCCGACACGTTAGCAAATTTGATATTAGTCGCCTCCTTATCGAATAACGAACGCAAGAGGGATTGGTTTTAGGCTAGGCTATAGTTTTCGAGCGAGCGCAGCGAGCGAGGGACGCGTAAAGGTGTGTCACAAACCAACGGTTTGGCACATAGGGACATTGAAATATTCGCACCAGCTCGAGGAACCGCAAGTCTTTATCGAATTGCGTACTGACAAAAGTTTACAGTTTATCAATAGTTTTAAATAAGTAGTAAAATTTCCATATAGTACAGTGCAACGTGTGGTCCGAAATCGCTGACAAAATTAGGCAAAGCAGGAAATATATGCGAGGCAATATAAGGTATATGTATAGCTTGGAAATTGTAATCGTTGCTCGCTCGCACCGCTCGCTCGTAAAAATCTAGTCCAACCTCACAACCGATCCGACACGTTAGCAAATTCGAAATAAGTCGCCTCCTTAGCGAATAACGAACGCAAGAGGGATTGGTTTTAGGTTAGGCTATTGTTTTCGAGCGAGCGCAGCGAGCGAGGGACGCGTAAAGGTGTGTCAGAAAACAACGTTTTGGCACATAGGGACATTGAAATATTCTCACCAGCTCAAGGAACCGCAAGTATTTATTGAATTGCGTACTGACAAAAGTTTACAGTTTACCAATAGTTTTACATAAATAGTAATATTTCCACATAGTACAGTGCAACGTGTGGTCCGAAATCGCTGACATAATTAGGCAATAACAGGAAATATATGCAAGGCACTATAAGGTATATGTATAGCGTGGAAATTGTAATCGTTGCTCGCTCGCTCCGCTTGCTCGTAAAAATCTAGTCCGACCTCACAACCGATCCGACACGTTAGCAAATTTGAAATAAGTCGCCTCCTTATCGAATAACGAACGTAAGAGGGATTGGGTTTAGGTTAGGCTATAGTTTTCGAGCGAGCGCAGCGAGCGAGGGACGCGTAAAGGTGTGTCAGAAAACAACGTTTTGGCACATAGGGACATTGAAATATTCGCACCAGCTCAAGGAACCGCAAGTATTTATTGAATTGCGTACTGACAAAAGTTTACAGTTTACCAATAGTATTACATAAATAGTAATATTTCCACATAGTACAGTGCAACGTGTGGTCCGAAATCGCTGACATAATTAGGCAATAACAGGAAATATATGCAAGGCACTATAAGGTATATGTATAGCGTGGAAATTGTAATCGTTGCTCGCTCGCTCCGCTCGCTCGTAAAAATCTTGTCCAACCTTACAACTGATCCACACGTTAGCAAATTTGAAATAAGTCGCCTCATTATCGAATAACGAACGCAACAGGGCTTGGTTTTAGGTTAGACTATAGTTTTCGAGCGAGCGCAGCGAGCGAGGGTCGCGTAAATGTGTGTCGCAATCTAACGGTTTGGCACATAGGGACATTGAAATATTCGCACCATCCCGAGGAGCCGGAAGCTTTTATCGAACTGCGTACTGACAAAAGTTTACAGGTTATCAATAGTTTTACATAACAAGTAATATTTCCACATAGTACAGTCCAACGTGTGGTCCGAAATCGCTGACAAAATTAGGCAATAACAGGAAATATATGCAAGGCAATATAAGGTATATGTATAGCTTGGAAATTGTAATCGTTGCTCGCTCGCTCCGCTCGCTCGTAAAAATCTAGTCCGACCTCACAACCGATCCGACACGTTAGCAAATTTGAAATAAGTCGCCTCCTTATCGAATAACGAACGGAAGAGGGATTGGTTTTAGGTTAGGCTATAGTTTTCGAGCGAGCGCAGCGAGCGAGGGACGCGTAAAGGTGTGTCACAAACCAACGGTTTGGCACATAGGGACATTGAAATATTCGCACCAGCCCGAGGAACCGCAAGTATTTATTGAATTGCGTACTGACAAAAGTTTACAGTTTATGAATATTTTTACATAAATAGTAATAATTCCACATAGAACAGTGCAACGTGAGGTCCGACATCGCTCACAAAATTAGGCAATAACAGGAAATATATGCAAGGTTATATAAGGTATATGTATAGCTTGGAAATTGCAATCGTTGCTCGCTCGTTCCGCTCGATCGTAAAAATCTAGTCCAGCCTCACAACCTATCAGACACGTTAGCAAATTTGAAATAAGTCGCCTCCTTATCGAATAACGAACGTAAGAGGGAGTGGTTTTAGGTTAGGCTATAGTTTTCGAGCGAGCGCAGCGAGCGCGGGACGCGTAAAGGTGTGTCACAAACCAACGGTTTGGAACACAGGGACATTGAAATATTCACACCAGCCCGAGGAACCGCATGTCTTTATCGAATTGCGTACTGACAAAAGTTTACAGTTTATCAATAGTTTTACATAAATAGTAAAATTTCCAGATAGTACAGTGCAACGTGTGGTCCGAAATTGCTGACAATATTAAGCAATAACAGGAAATATATGCAAGGCAATATAAGGTATATGTATAGCTTGGAAATTGTAATCGTTACTCGCTCGCTCCGCTCGCTCGTATAAATCTAGTCCAACCTCACAACCGATCCGACACGTTAGCAAATTTGAAATAAGTCGCCTCATTATCGAATAACGAACGCAAGAGGGCTTGGTTTTAGGTTAGAGTATAGTTTTCGAGCGAGCGCAGCGAGCGAGGGTCGCGTAAATGTGTGTCGCAATCCAACGGTTTGGCACATAGGGACATTGAAATATTCGCACCAGCCCGAGGAGTCGGAAGTCTTTATCGAATTGCGTACTGACGAAAGTTTACAGTTTATGAATATTTTTACATAAATAGTAATAATTCCACATAGTACAGTGCAACGTTTGGTCCGTAATCGCTGACAAAACTAGGCAATAACAGGAAATATATGCAAGGCAATATAAGGTATATGTATAGCTTGGAAATTGTAATCGTTGCTCGCTCGCTCCGCTCGCTCGTAAAAATCTAGTCCGACCTCACAACCGATCCGACACGTTAGCAAATTTGAAATAAGTCGCCTCCTTATCGAATAACGAACGTAACAGGGATTGGTTTTAGGTTAGGCTATAGATTTCGAGCGAGCGCAGCGAGCGAGGGACGCGTAAAGGTGTGTCACAAACCAACGGTTTGGCACATAGGGACATTGAAATATTCGCACCAGCCCGAGGAACCGCAAGTATTTATCGAATTGCGTACTGACAAAAGTTTACAGTTTATCAATAGTTTTACATAAATAGTAAAATTTCCAGATAGTACAGTGCAACGTGTGGTCCGAAATCGCTGACATAATTAGGCAATAACAGGAAATATATGCAAGGCACTATAAGGTATATGTATAGCGTGGAAATTGTAATCGTTGCTCGCTCGCTCCGCTCGCTCGTAAAAATCTTGTCCAACCTTACAACTGATCCGACACGTTAGCAAATTTGAAATAAGTCGCCTCATTATCGAATAACGAACGCAAGAGGGCTTGGTTTTAGGTTAGACTATAGTTTTCGAGCGAGCGCAGCGAGCGAGGGTCGCGTAAATGTGTGTCGCAATCCAACGGTTTGGCACATAGGGACATTGAAATATTCGCACCAGCCCGAGGAGTCGGAAGTCTTTATCGAATTGCGTACTGACGAAAGTTTACAGTTTATGAATATTTTTACATAAATAGTAATAATTCCACATAGTACAGTGCAACGTGTGGTCCGAAATCGCTGACAAAATTAGGCAATAACAGGAAATATATGCAAGGCAATATAAGGTATATGTATAGCTTGGAAATTGTAATCGTTGCTCGCTCGCTCCGCTCGCTCGTAAAAATCTAGTCCGACCTCACGACCGATCCGACACGTTAGCAAATTTGAAATAAGTCGCCTCCTTATCGAATAACGAACGCAAGAGGGATTGGTTTTAGGTTAGGCTATAGTTTTCGAGCGAGCGCAGCGAGCGAGGGACGCGTAAAGGTGTGTCACAAACCAACGGATTGGCACACAGGGACATTGAAATATTCGCACCAGCCCGAGGAACCGCAAGTCTTTATCGAATTGCGTACTGACAAAAGTTTACAGTTTATCAATAGTTTTACATAAATAGTAAAATTTCCATATAGTACAGTGCAACGTGTTGTCCGAAATCGCTGACAAAATTAGGCAATAACAGGAAATATATGCAAGGCAATATAAGGTATATGTATAGCATGGAAATTGTAATCGTTGCTCGCTTGCTCCGCTCGCTCGTATAAATCTAGTCCAACCTCACAACCGATCCGACACGTTAGCAAATTTGAAATAAGTCGCCTCATTATCGAATAACGAACGCAAGAGGGCTTGGTTTTAGGTTAGAGTATAGTTTTCGAGCGAGCGCAGCGAGCGAGGGTCGCGTAAATGTGTGTCGCAATCCAACGGTTTGGCACATAGGGACATTGAAATATTCGCACCAGCCCGAGGAGTCGGAAGTCTTTATCGAATTGCGTACTGACGAAAGTTTACAGTTTATGAATATTTTTACATAAATAGTAATAATTCCACATAGTACAGTGCAACGTTTGGTCCGAAATCGCTGACAAAACTAGGCAATAACAGGAAATATATGCAAGGCAATATAAGGTATATGTATAGCTTGGAAATTGTAATCGTTGCTCGCTCGCTCCGCTCGCTCGTAAAAATCTAGTCCGACCTCACAACCGATCCGACACGTTAGCAAATTTGAAATAAGTCGCCTCCTTATCGAATAACGAACGTAACAGGGATTGGTTTTAGGTTAGGCTATAGATTTCGAGCGAGCGCAGCGAGCGAGGGACGCGTAAAGGTGTGTCACAAACCAACGGCTTGGCACATAGGGACATTGAAATATTCGCACCAGCCCGAGGAACCGCAAGTATTTATCGAATTGCGTACTGACAAAAGTTTACAGTTTATCAATAGTTTTACATAAATAGTAAAATTTCCAGATAGTACAGTGCAACGTGTGGTCCGAAATTGCTGACAACATTAGGCAATAACAGGAAATATATGCAAGGCAATATAAGGTATATGTATAGCTTGGAAATTGTAATCGTTACTCGCTCGCTCCGCTCGCTCGTAAAAATCTAGTCCGACCTCACAACCGATCCGACACGTTAGCAAATTTGATATTAGTCGCCTCCTTATCGAATAACGAACGTAAGAGGGATTGGTTTTAGGTTAGGCTATAGTTTTCGAGCGAGCGTAGCGAGCGTGGGACGCGTAAAGTTGTGTCACAAACCAACGGCTTGGCACATAGGGACATTGAAATATTCGCACCAGCTCAAGGAACCGCAAGTATTTATTGAATTGCGTCCAGACAAAATTTTACAGTTTACCAATAGTTTTACATAAATAGTAATATTTCCACATAGTACAGTGCAACGTGTGGTCCGAAATCGCTGACATAATTAGGCAATAACAGGAAATAGATGCAAGGCACTATAAGGTATATGTATAGCGTGGAAATTGTAATCGTTGCTCGCTCGCTCCGCTCGCTCGTAAAAATCTTGTCCAACCTTACAACTGATCCGACACGTTAGCAAATTTGAAATAAGTCGCCTCATTATCGAATAACGAACGCAAGAGGGCTTGGTTTTAGGTTAGACTATAGTTTTCGAGCGAGCGCAGCGAGCGAGGGTCGCGTAAATGTGTGTCGCAATCCAACGGTTTGGCACATAGGGACATTGAAATATTCGCACCAGCCCGAGGAGTCGGAAGTCTTTATCGAATTGCGTACTGACGAAAGTTTACAGTTTATGAATATTTTTACATAAATAGTAATAATTCCACATAGTACAGTGCAACGTGTGGTCCGAAATCGCTGACAAAATTAGGCAATAACAGGAAATATATGCAAGGCAATATAAGGTATATGTATAGCTTGGAAATTGTAATCGTTGCTCGCTCGCTCCGCTCGCTCGTAAAAATCTAGTCCGACCTCACGACCGATCCGACACGTTAGCAAATTTGAAATAAGTCGCCTCCTTATCGAATAACGAACGCAAGAGGGATTGGTTTTAGGTTAGGCTATAGTTTTCGAGCGAGCGCAGCGAGCGAGGGACGCGTAAAGGTGTGTCACAAACCAACGGATTGGCACACAGGGACATTGAAATATTCGCACCAGCCCGAGGAGCCGGAAGTCTTTATCGAATTGCGTACTGACGAAAGTTTACAGTTTATCAATAGTTTTACATAAATAGTAATATTTCCACATAGTACAGTGCAACGTGTGGTCCGAAATCGCTGACAAAATTAGGCAATAACAGGAAATATATGCAAGGCAATATAAGGTATATGTATAGCTTGGAAATTGTAATCGTTGCTCGCTCGCTCCGCTCGCTCGTAAAAATCTAGTCCGACCTCACGACCGATCCGACACGTTAGCAAATTTGATATTAGTCGCCTCCTTATCGAATAACGAACGCAAGAGGGATTGGTTTTAGGCTAGGCTATAGTTTTCGAGCGAGCGCAGCGAGCGAGGGACGCGTAAAGGTGTGTCACAAACCAACGGTTTGGCACATAGGGACATTGAAATATTCGCACCAGCTCGAGGAACCGCAAGTCTTTATCGAATTGCGTACTGACAAAAGTTTACAGTTTATCAATAGTTTTAAATAAGTAGTAATATTTCCAGATAGTACCTTGCAACGTGTGGTCCGAAATTGCTGACAATATTAGGCAATAACAGGAAATATATGCAAGGCAATATAAGGTATATGTATAGCTTGGAAATTGTAATCGTTACTCGCTCGCTCCGCTCGCTCGTAAAAATCTAGTCCGACCTCACGACCGATCCGACACGTTAGCAAATTTGAAATAAGTCGCCTCCTTATCGAATAACGAACGCAAGAGGGATTGGTTTTAGGTTAGGCTATAGTTTTCGAGCGAGCGCAGCGAGCGAGGGACGCGTAAAGGTGTGTCACAAACCAACGGATTGGCACACAGGGACATTGAAATATTCGCACCAGCCCGAGGAACCGCAAGTCTTTATCGAATTGCGTACTGACAAAAGTTTACAGTTTATCAATAGTTTTACATAAATAGTAAAATTTCCATATAGTACAGTGCAACGTGTTGTCCGAAATCGCTGACAAAATTAGGCAATAACAGGAAATATATGCAAGGCAATATAAGGTATATGTATAGCATGGAAATTGTAATCGTTGCTCGCTCGCTCCGCTCGCTCGTATAAATCTAGTCCAACCTCACAACCGATCCGACACGTTAGCAAATTTGAAATAAGTCGCCTCATTATCGAATAACGAACGCAAGAGGGCTTGGTTTTAGGTTAGATTATAGTTTTCGAGCGAGCGCAGCGAGCGAGGGTCGCGTAAATGTGTGTCGCAATCCAACGGTTTGGCACATAGGGACATTGAAATATTCGCACCAGCCCGAGGAGTCGGAAGTCTTTATCGAATTGCGTACTGACGAAAGTTTACAGTTTATGAATATTTTTACATAAATAGTAATAATTCCACATAGTACAGTGCAACGTTTGGTCCGAAATCGCTGACAAAACTAGGCAATAACAGGAAATATATGCAAGGCAATATAAGGTATATGTATAGCTTGGAAATTGTAATCGTTGCTCGCTCGCTCCGCTCGCTCGTAAAAATCTAGTCCGACCTCACAACCGATCCGACACGTTAGCAAATTTGAAATAAGTCGCCTCCTTATCGAATAACGAACGTAACAGGGATTGGTTTTAGGTTAGGCTATAGATTTCGAGCGAGCGCAGCGAGCGAGGGACGCGTAAAGGTGTGTCACAAACCAACGGTTTGGCACATAGGGACATTGAAATATTCGCACCAGCCCGAGGAACCGCAAGTATTTATCGAATTGCGTACTGACAAAAGTTTACAGTTTATCAATAGTTTTACATAAATAGTAAAATTTCCAGATAGTACAGTGCAACGTGTGGTCCGAAATTGCTGACAACATTAGGCAATAACAGGAAATATATGCAAGGCAATATAAGGTATATGTATAGCTTGGAAATTGTAATCGTTACTCGCTCGCTCCGCTCGCTCGTAAAAATCTAGTCCGACCTCACAACCGATCCGACACGTTAGCAAATTTGATATTAGTCGCCTCCTTATCGAATAACGAACGTAAGAGGGATTGGTTTTAGGTTAGGCTATAGTTTTCGAGCGAGCGTAGCGAGCGTGGGACGCGTAAAGTTGTGTCACAAACCAACGGCTTGGCACATAGGGACATTGAAATATTCGCACCAGCTCAAGGAACCGCAAGTATTTATTGAATTGCGTCCAGACAAAATTTTACAGTTTACCAATAGTTTTACATAAATAGTAATATTTCCACATAGTACAGTGCAACGTGTGGTCCGAAATCGCTGACATAATTAGGCAATAACAGGAAATATATGCAAGGCACTATAAGGTATATGTATAGCGTGGAAATTGTAATCGTTGCTCGCTCGCTCCGCTCGCTCGTAAAAATCTTGTCCAACCTTACAACTGATCCGACACGTTAGCAAATTTGAAATAAGTCGCCTCATTATCGAATAACGAACGCAAGAGGGCTTGGTTTTAGGTTAGACTATAGTTTTCGAGCGAGCGCAGCGAGCGAGGGTCGCGTAAATGTGTGTCGCAATCCAACGGTTTGGCACATAGGGACATAGAAATATTCGCACCAGCCCGAGGAACCGCATGTCTTTATCGAATTGCGTACTGACAAAAGTTTACAGTTTATCAATAGTTTTACATAAATAGTAAAATTTCCAGATAGTACAGTGCAACGTGTGGTCCGAAATTGCTGACAATATTAGGCAATAACAGGAAATATATGCAAGGCAATATAAGGTATATGTATAGCTTGGAAATTGTAATCGTTACTCGCTCGCTCCGCTCGCTCGTAAAAATCTAGTCCGACCTCACAACCGATCCGACACGTTAGCAAATTTGATATTAGTCGCCTCCTTATCGAATAACGAACGTAAGAGGGATTGGTTTTAGGTTAGGCTATAGTTTTCGAGCGAGCGTAGCGAGCGTGGGACGCGTAAAGTTGTGTCACAAACCAACGGCTTGGCACATAGGGACATTGAAATATTCGCACCAGCTCAAGGAACCGCAAGTATTTATTGAATTGCGTCCAGAAAAAATTTTACAGTTTACCAATAGTTTTACATAAATAGTAATATTTCCACATAGTACAGTGCAACGTGTGGTCCGAAATCGCTGACATAATTAGGCAATAACAGGAAATATATGCAAGGCACTATAAGGTATATGTATAGCGTGGAAATTGTAATCGTTGCTCGCTCGCTCCGCTCGCTCGTAAAAATCTTGTCCAACCTTACAACTGATCCGACACGTTAGCAAATTTGAAATAAGTCGCCTCATTATCGAATAACGAACGCAAGAGGGCTTGGTTTTAGGTTAGACTATAGTTTTCGAGCGAGCGCAGCGAGCGAGGGTCGCGTAAATGTGTGTCGCAATCCAACGGTTTGGCACATAGGGACATTGAAATATTCGCACCAGCCCGAGGAGTCGGAAGTCTTTATCGAATTGCGTACTGACGAAAGTTTACAGTTTATCAATAGTTTTACATAAATAGTAAAATTTCCAGATAGTACAGTGCAACGTGTGGTCCGAAATTGCTGACAACATTAGGCAATAACAGGAAATATATGCAAGGCAATATAAGGTATATGTATAGCTTGGAAATTGTAATCGTTACTCGCTCGCTCCGCTCGCTCGTAAAAATCTAGTCCGACCTCACAACCGATCCGACACGTTAGCAAATTTGATATTAGTCGCCTCCTTATCGAATAACGAACGTAAGAGGGATTGGTTTTAGGTTAGGCTATAGTTTTCGAGCGAGCGTAGCGAGCGTGGGACGCGTAAAGTTGTGTCACAAACCAACGGCTTGGCACATAGGGACATTGAAATATTCGCACCAGCTCAAGGAACCGCAAGTATTTATTGAATTATGTCCAGACAAAATTTTACAGTTTACCAATAGTTTTACATAAATAGTAATATTTCCACATAGTACAGTGCAACGTGTGGTCCGAAATCGCTGACATAATTAGGCAATAACAGGAAATAGATGCAAGGCACTATAAGGTATATGTATAGCGTGGAAATTGTAATCGTTGCTCGCTCGCTCCGCTCGCTCGTAAAAATCTTGTCCAACCTTACAACTGATCCGACACGTTAGCAAATTTGAAATAAGTCGCCTCATTATCGAATAACGAACGCAAGAGGGCTTGGTTTTAGGTTAGACTATAGTTTTCGAGCGAGCGCAGCGAGCGAGGGTCGCGTAAATGTGTGTCGCAATCCAACGGTTTGGCACATAGGGACATTGAAATATTCGCACCAGCCCGAGGAGTCGGAAGTCTTTATCGAATTGCGTACTGACGAAAGTTTACAGTTTATGAATATTTTTACATAAATAGTAATAATTCCACATAGTACAGTGCAACGTGTGGTCCGAAATCGCTGACAAAATTAGGCAATAACAGGAAATATATGCAAGGCAATATAAGGTATATGTATAGCTTGGAAATTGTAATCGTTGCTCGCTCGCTCCGCTCGCTCGTAAAAATCTAGTCCGACCTCACGACCGATCCGACACGTTAGCAAATTTGAAATAAGTCGCCTCCTTATCGAATAACGAACGCAAGAGGGATTGGTTTTAGGTTAGGCTATAGTTTTCGAGCGAGCGCAGCGAGCGAGGGACGCGTAAAGGTGTTTCACAAACCAACGGATTGGCACATAGGGACATTGAAATATTCGCACCAGCCCGAGGAACCGCAATTCTTTATCGAATTGCGTACTGACAAAAGTTTACAGTTTATCAATAGTTTTACATAAATAGTAAAATTTCCATATAGTACAGTGCAACGTGTTGTCCGAAATCGCTGACAAAATTAGGCAATAACAGGAAATATATGCAAGGCAATATAAGGTATATGTATAGCATGGAAATTGTAATCGTTGCTCGCTCGCTCCGCTCGCTCGTATAAATCTAGTCCAACCTTACAACCGATCCGACACGTTAGCAAATTTGAAACAAGTCGCCTCATTATCGAATAAGGAACGCAAGAGGGCTTGGTTTTAGGTTAGGCTATAGTTTTCGAGCGAGCGCAGCGAGCGAGGGTCGCGTAAAGGTGTGTCACAATCCAACGGCTTGGCACATACGGACATTGAAATATTCGCACCAGCCCGAGGAGCCGGAAGTCTTTATCGAATTGCGTACTGACGAAAGTTTACAGTTTATCAATAGTTTTACATAAATAGTAATATTTCCACATAGTACAGTGCAACGTGTGGTCCGAAATCGCTGACAAAATTAGGCAATAACAGGAAATATATGCAAGGCAATATAAGGTATATGTATAGCTTGGAAATTGTAATCGTTGCTCGCTCGCTCCGCTCGCTCGTAAAAATCTAGTCCGACCTCACGACCGATCCGACACGTTAGCAAATTTGATATTAGTCGCCTCCTTATCGAATAACGAACGCAAGAGGGATTGGTTTTAGGCTAGGCTATAGTTTTCGAGCGAGCGCAGCGAGCGAGGGACGCGTAAAGGTGTGTCACAAACCAACGGTTTGGCACATAGGGACATTGAAATATTCGCACCAGCTCGAGGAACCGCAAGTCTTTATCGAATTGCGTACTGACAAAAGTTTACAGTTTATCAATAGTTTTAAATAAGTAGTAATATTTCCAGATAGTACAGTGCAACGTGTGGTCCGAAATTGCTGACAATATTAGGCAATAACAGGAAATATATGCAAGGCAATATAAGGTATATGTATAGCTTGGAAATTGTAATCGTTACTCGCTCGCTCCGCTCGCTCGTAAAAATCTAGTCCGACCTCACGACCGATCCGACACGTTAGCAAATTTGAAATAAGTCGCCTCCTTATCGAATAACGAACGCAAGAGGGATTGGTTTTAGGTTAGGCTATAGTTTTCGAGCGAGCGCAGCGAGCGAGGGACGCGTAAAGGTGTGTCACAAACCAACGGATTGGCACACAGGGACATTGAAATATTCGCACCAGCCCGAGGAACCGCAAGTCTTTATCGAATTGCGTACTGACAAAAGTTTACAGTTTATCAATAGTTTTACATAAATAGTAAAATTTCCATATAGTACAGTGCAACGTGTTGTCCGAAATCGCTGACAAAATTAGGCAATAACAGGAAATATATGCAAGGCAATATAAGGTATATGTATAGCATGGAAATTGTAATCGTTGCTCGCTCGCTCCGCTCGCTCGTATAAATCTAGTCCAACCTCACAACCGATCCGACACGTTAGCAAATTTGAAATAAGTCGCCTCATTATCGAATAACGAACGCAAGAGGGCTTGGTTTTAGGTTAGAGTATAGTTTTCGAGCGAGCGCAGCGAGCGAGGGTCGCGTAAATGTGTGTCGCAATCCAACGGTTTGGCACATAGGGACATTGAAATATTCGCACCAGCCCGAGGAGTCGGAAGTCTTTATCGAATTGCGTACTGACGAAAGTTTACAGTTTATGAATATTTTTACATAAATAGTAATAATTCCACATAGTACAGTGCAACGTTTGGTCCGAAATCGCTGACAAAACTAGGCAATAACAGGAAATATATGCAAGGCAATATAAGGTATATGTATAGCTTGGAAATTGTAATCGTTGCTCGCTCGCTCCGCTCGCTCGTAAAAATCTAGTCCGACCTCACAACCGATCCGACACGTTAGCAAATTTGAAATAAGTCGCCTCCTTATCGAATAACGAACGTAAGAGGGATTGGTTTTAGGTTAGGCTATAGATTTCGAGCGAGCGCAGCGAGCGAGGGACGCGTAAAGGTGTGTCACAAACCAACGGTTTGGCACATAGGGACATTGAAATATTCGCACCAGCCCGAGGAACCGCAAGTATTTATCGAATTGCGTACTGACAAAAGTTTACAGTTTATCAATAGTTTTACATAAATAGTAAAATTTCCAGATAGTACAGTGCAACGTGTGGTCCGAAATTGCTGACAACATTAGGCAATAACAGGAAATATATGCAAGGCAATATAAGGTATATGTATAGCTTGGAAATTGTAATCGTTACTCGCTCGCTCCGCTCGCTCGTAAAAATCTAGTCCGACCTCACAACCGATCCGACACGTTAGCAAATTTGATATTAGTCGCCTCCTTATCGAATAACGAACGTAAGAGGGATTGGTTTTAGGTTAGGCTATAGTTTTCGAGCGAGCGTAGCGAGCGTGGGACGCGTAAAGTTGTGTCACAAACCAACGGCTTGGCACATAGGGACATTGAAATATTCGCACCAGCTCAAGGAACCGCAAGTATTTATTGAATTGCGTCCAGACAAAATTTTACAGTTTACCAATAGTTTTACATAAATAGTAATATTTCCACATAGTACAGTGCAACGTGTGGTCCGAAATCGCTGACATAATTAGGCAATAACAGGAAATATATGCAAGGCACTATAAGGTATATGTATAGCGTGGAAATTGTAATCGTTGCTCGCTCGCTCCGCTCGCTCGTAAAAATCTTGTCCAACCTTACAACTGATCCGACACGTTAGCAAATTTGAAATAAGTCGCCTCATTATCGAATAACGAACGCAAGAGGGCTTGGTTTTAGGTTAGACTATAGTTTTCGAGCGAGCGCAGCGAGCGAGGGTCGCGTAAATGTGTGTCGCAATCCAACGGTTTGGCACATAGGGACATTGAAATATTCGCACCAGCCCGAGGAACCGCATGTCTTTATCGAACTGCGTACTGACAAAAGTTTACAGTTTATCAATAGTTTTACATAAATAGTAAAATTTCCAGATAGTACAGTGCAACGTGTGGTCCGAAATTGCTGACAATATTAGGCAATAACAGGAAATATATGCAAGGCAATATAAGGTATATGTATAGCTTGGAAATTGTAATCGTTACTCGCTCGCTCCGCTCGCTCGTAAAAATCTAGTCCGACCTCACAACCGATCCGACACGTTAGCAAATTTGATATTAGTCGCCTCCTTATCGAATAACGAACGTAAGAGGGATTGGTTTTAGGTTAGGCTATAGTTTTCGAGCGAGCGTAGCGAGCGTGGGACGCGTAAAGTTGTGTCACAAACCAACGGCTTGGCACATAGGGACATTGAAATATTCGCACCAGCTCAAGGAACCGCAAGTATTTATTGAATTGCGTCCAGAAAAAATTTTACAGTTTACCAATAGTTTTACATAAATAGTAATATTTCCACATAGTACAGTGCAACGTGTGGTCCGAAATCGCTGACATAATTAGGCAATAACAGGAAATATATGCAAGGCACTATAAGGTATATGTATAGCGTGGAAATTGTAATCGTTGCTCGCTCGCTCCGCTCGCTCGTAAAAATCTTGTCCAACCTTACAACTGATCCGACACGTTAGCAAATTTGAAATAAGTCGCCTCATTATCGAATAACGAACGCAAGAGGGCTTGGTTTTAGGTTAGACTATAGTTTTCGAGCGAGCGCAGCGAGCGAGGGTCGCGTAAATGTGTGTCACAATCCAACGGTTTGGCACATAGGGACATTGAAATATTCGCACCAGCCCGAGGAGTCGGAAGTCTTTATCGAATTGCGTACTGACGAAAGTTTACAGTTTATGAATATTTTTACATAAATAGTAATAATTCCACATAGTACAGTGCAACGTGTTGTCCGAAATCGCTGACAAAATTAGGCAATAACAGGAAATATATGCAAGGCAATATAAGGTATATGTATAGCTTGGAAATTGTAATCGTTGCTCGCTCGCTCCGCTCGCTCGTAAAAATCTAGTCCGACCTCACGACCGATCCGACACGTTAGCAAATTTGAAATAAGTCGCCTCCTTATCGAATAACGAACGCAAGAGGGATTGGTTTTAGGTTAGGCTATAGTTTTCGAGCGAGCGCAGCGAGCGAGGGACGCGTAAAGGTGTGTCACAAACCAACGGATTGGCACATAGGGACATTGAAATATTCGCACCAGCCCGAGGAACCGCAAGTCTTTATCGAATTGCGTACTGACAAAAGTTTACAGTTTATCAATAGTTTTACATAAATAGTAAAATTTCCATATAGTACAGTGCAACGTGTTGTCCGAAATCGCTGACAAAATTAGGCAATAACAGGAAATATATGCAAGGCAATATAAGGTATATGTATAGCATGGAAATTGTAATCGTTGCTCGCTCGCTCCGCTCGCTCGTATAAATCTAGTCCAACCTTACAACCGATCCGACACGTTAGCAAATTTGAAACAAGTCGCCTCATTATCGAATAAGGAACGCAAGAGGGCTTGGTTTTAGGTTAGGCTATAGTTTTCGAGCGAGCGCATCGAGCGAGGTTCGCGTAAATGTGTGTCACAATCCAACGGCTTGGCACATACGGACATTGAAATATTCGCACCAGCCCGAGGAGCCGGAAGTCTTTATCGAATTGCGTACTGACGAAAGTTTACAGTTTATCAATAGTTTTACATAAATAGTAATATTTCCACATAGTACAGTGCAACGTGTGGTCCGAAATCGCTGACAAAATTAGGCAATAACAGGAAATATATGCAAGGCAATATAAGGTATATGTATAGCTTGGAAATTGTAATCGTTGCTCGCTCGCTCCGCTCGCTCGTAAAAATCTAGTCCGACCTCACGACCGATCCGACACGTTAGCAAATTTGATATTAGTCGCCTCCTTATCGAATAACGAACGCAAGAGGGATTGGTTTTAGGCTAGGCTATAGTTTTCGAGCGAGCGCAGCGAGCGAGGGACGCGTAAAGGTGTGTCACTAACCAACGGTTTGGCACATAGGGACATTGAAATATTCGCACCAGCTCGAGGAACCGCAAGTCTTTATCGAATTGCGTACTGACAAAAGTTTACAGTTTATCAATAGTTTTAAATAAGTAGTAATATTTCCACATAGTACAGTGCAACGTGTGGTCCGAAATCGCTGACAAAATTAGGCAAAGCAGGAAATATATGCGAGGCAATATAAGGTATATGTATAGCTTGGAAATTGTAATCGTTGCTCGCTCGCACCGCTCGCTCGTAAAAATCTAGTCCAACGTCACAACCGATCCGACACGTTAGCAAATTCGAAATAAGTCGCCTCCTTAGCGAATAACGAACGCAAGAGGGATTGGTTTTAGGTTAGGCTATTGTTTTGGAGCGAGCGCAGCGAGCGAGGGACGCGTAAAGGTGTGTCAGAAAACAACGTTTTGGCACATAGGGACATTGAAATATTCGCACCAGCTCAAGGAACCGCAAGTATTTATTGAATTGCGTACTGACAAAAGTTTACAGTTTACCAATAGTTTTACATAAATAGTAATATTTCCACATAGTACAGTGCAACGTGTGGTCCGAAATCGCTGACATAATTAGGCAATAACAGGAAATATATGCAAGGCACTATAAGGTATATGTATAGCGTGGAAATTGTAATCGTTGCTCGCTCGCTCCGCTTGCTCGTAAAAATCTAGTCCGACCTCACAACCGATCCGACACGTTAGCAAATTTGAAATAAGTCGCCTCCTTATCGAATAACGAACGTAAGAGGGATTGGGTTTAGGTTAGGCTATAGTTTTCGAGCGAGCGCAGCGAGCGAGGGACGCGTAAAGGTGTGTCAGAAAACAACGTTTTGGCACATAGGGACATTGAAATATTCGCACCAGCTCAAGGAACCGCAAGTATTTATTGAATTGCGTACTGACAAAAGTTTACAGTTTATGAATATTTTTACATAAATAGTAATATTTTCACATAGTACAGTGCAATGTGTGGTCCGAAATCGCTGACATAATTAGGCAATAACAGGAAATATATGCAAGGCACTATAAGGTATATGTATAGCGTGGAAATTGTAATCGTTGCTCGCTCGCTCCGCTCGCTCGTAAAAATCTTGTCCAACCTTACAACTGATCCACACGTTAGCAAATTTGAAATAAGTCGCCTCATTATCGAATAACGAACGCAACAGGGCTTGGTTTTAGGTTAGACTATAGTTTTCGAGCGAGCGCAGCGAGCGAGGGTCGGGTAAATGTGTGTCGCAATCTAACGGTTTGGCACATAGGGACATTGAAATATTCGCACCATCCCGAGGAGCCGGAAGCTTTTATCGAACTGCGTACTGACAAAAGTTTACAGGTTATCAATAGTTTTACATAACAAGTAATATTTCCACATAGTACAGTCCAACGTGTGGTCCGAAATCGCTGACAACATTAGGCAATAACAGGAAATATATGCAAGGCAATATAAGGTATATGTATAGCTTGGAAATTGTAATCGCTGCTCGCTCGCTCCGCTCGCTCGTAAAAATCTAGTCCGACCTCACAACCGATCCGACACGTTAGCAAATTTGATATTAGTCGCCTCCTTATCGAATAACGAACGTAAGAGGGATTGGTTTTAGGTTAGGCTATAGTTTTCGAGCGAGCGTAGCGAGCGTGGGACGCGTAAAGGTGTGTCACAAACCAACGGTTTGGCACATAGGGACATTGAAATATTCGCACCAGCCCGAGGAACCGCAAGTATTTATCGAATTGCGTACTGACAAAAGTTTACAGTTTATGAATAGTTTTACATAAATAGTAATATTTCCACATAGTACAGTGCAACGTGTGTTCCGAAATCGCTGACAAAATTAGGCAATAACACGAAATATATGCAAGGCAATATAAGGTATATGTATAGCTTGGAAATTGTAATCGTTACTCGCTCGCTCCGCTCGCTCGTAAAAATCTAGTCCGACCTCACAACCGATCCGACACGTTAGCAAATTTGATATTAGTCGCCTCCTTATCGAATAACGAACGTAAGAGGGATTGGTTTTAGGTTAGGCTATAGTTTTCGAGCGAGCGTAGCGAGCGTGGGACGCGTAAAGTTGTGTCACAAACCAACGGCTTGGCACATAGGGACATTGAAATATTCGCACCAGCTCAAGGAACCGCAAGTATTTATTGAATTGCGTCCTGACAAAATTTTACAGTTTACCAATAGTTTTACATAAATAGTAATATTTCCACATAGTACAGTGCAACATGTGGTCCGAAATCGCTGACATAATTAGGCAATAACAGGAAATATATGCAAGGCACTATAAGGTATATGTATAGCGTGGAAATTGTAATCGTTGCTCGCTCGCTCCGCTCGCTCGTAAAAATCTTGTCCAACCTTACAACTGATCCGACACGTTAGCAAATTTGAAATAAGTCGCCTCATTATCGAATAACGAACGCAAGAGGGCTTGGTTTTAGGTTAGACTATAGTTTTCGAGCGAGCGCAGCGAGCGAGGGTCGCGTAAATGTGTGTCGCAATCCAACGGTTTGGCACATAGGGACATTGAAATATTCGCACCAGCCCGAGGAGTCGGAAGTCTTTATCGAATTGCGTACTGACGAAAGTTTACAGTTTATGAATATTTTTACATAAATAGTAATAATTCCACATAGTACAGTGCAACGTGTGGTCCGAAATCGCTGACAAAATTAGGCAATAACAGGAAATATATGCAAGGCAATATAAGGTATATGTATAGCTTGGAAATTGTAATCGTTGCTCGCTCGCTCCGCTCGCTCGTAAAAATCTAGTCCGACCTCACGACCGATCCGACACGTTAGCAAATTTGAAATAAGTCGCCTCCTTATCGAATAACGAACGCAAGAGGGATTGGTTTTAGGTTAGGCTATAGTTTTCGAGCGAGCGCAGCGAGCGAGGGACGCGTAAAGGTGTGTCACAAACCAACGGATTGGCACATAGGGACATTGAAATATTCGCACCAGCCCGAGGAACCGCAAGTCTTTATCGAATTGCGTACTGACAAAAGTTTACAGTTTATCAATAGTTTTACATAAATAGTAAAATTTCCATATAGTACAGTGCAACGTGTTGTCCGAAATCGCTGACAAAATTAGGCAATAACAGGAAATATATGCAAGGCAATATAAGGTATATGTATAGCATGGAAATTGTAATCGTTGCTCGCTCGCTCCGCTCGCTCGTATAAATCTAGTCCAACCTCACAACCGATCCGACACGTTAGCAAATTTGAAATAAGTCGCCTCATTATCGAATAACGAACGCAAGAGGGCTTGGTTTTAGGTTAGACTATAGTTTTCGAGCGAGCGCAGCGAGCGAGGGTCGCGTAAATGTGTGTCACAATCCAACGGTTTGGCACATAGGGACATTGAAATATTCGCACCAGCCCGAGGAGCCGGAAGTCTTTATCGAATTGCGTACTGACGAAAGTTTACAGTTTATCAATAGTTTTACATAAATAGTAATATTTCCACATAGTACAGTGCAACGTGTGGTCCGAAATCGCTGACAAAATTAGGCAATAACAGGAAATATATGCAAGGCAATATAAGGTATATGTATAGCTTGGAAATTGTAATCGTTGCTCGCTCGCTCCGCTCGCTCGTAAAAATCTAGTCCGACCTCACAACCGATCCGACACGTTAGCAAATTTGATATTAGTCGCCTCCTTATCGAATAACGAACGCAAGAGGGATTGGTTTTAGGCTAGGCTATAGTTTTCGAGCGAGCGCAGCGAGCGAGGGACGCGTAAAGGTGTGTCACAAACCAACGGTTTGGCACATAGGGACATTGAAATATTCGCACCAGCTCGAGGAACCGCAAGTCTTTATCGAATTGCGTACTGACAAAAGTTTACAGTTTATCAATAGTTTTAAATAAGTAGTAAAATTTCCATATAGTACAGTGCAACGTGTGGTCCGAAATCGCTGACAAAATTAGGCAAAGCAGGAAATATATGCGAGGCAATATAAGGTATATGTATAGCTTGGAAATTGTAATCGTTGCTCGCTCGCACCGCTCGCTCGTAAAAATCTAGTCCAACCTCACAACCGATCCGACACGTTAGCAAATTCGAAATAAGTCGCCTCCTTAGCGAATAACGAACGCAAGAGGGATTGGTTTTAGGTTAGGCTATTGTTTTCGAGCGAGCGCAGCGAGCGAGGGACGCGTAAAGGTGTGTCAGAAAACAACGTTTTGGCACATAGGGACATTGAAATATTCGCACCAGCTCAAGGAACCGCAAGTATTTATTGAATTGCGTACTGACAAAAGTTTACAGTTTACCAATAGTTTTACATAAATAGTAATATTTCCACATAGTACAGTGCAACGTGTGGTCCGAAATCGCTGACATAATTAGGCAATAACAGGAAATATATGCAAGGCACTATAAGGTATATGTATAGCGTGGAAATTGTAATCGTTGCTCGCTCGCTCCGCTTGCTCGTAAAAATCTAGTCCGACCTCACAACCGATCCGACACGTTAGCAAATTTGAAATAAGTCGCCTCCTTATCGAATAACGAACGTAAGAGGGATTGGGTTTAGGTTAGGCTATAGTTTTCGAGCGAGCGCAGCGAGCGAGGGACGCGTAAAGGTGTGTCTGAAAACAACGTTTTGGCACATAGGGACATTGAAATATTCGCACCAGCTCAAGGAACCGCAAGTATTTATTGAATTGCGTACTGACAAAAGTTTACAGTTTATGAATATTTTTACATAAATAGTAATATTTTCACATAGTACAGTGCAATGTGTGGTCCGAAATCGCTGACATAATTAGGCAATAACAGGAAATATATGCAAGGCACTATAAGGTATATGTATAGCGTGGAAATTGTAATCGTTGCTCGCTCGCTCCGCTCGCTCGTAAAAATCTTGTCCAACCTTACAACTGATCCACACGTTAGCAAATTTGAAATAAGTCGCCTCATTATCGAATAACGAACGCAACAGGGCTTGGTTTTAGGTTAGACTATAGTTTTCGAGCGAGCGCAGCGAGCGAGGGTCGCGTAAATGTGTGTCGCAATCTAACGGTTTGGCACATAGGGACATTGAAATATTCGCACCATCCCGAGGAGCCGGAAGCTTTTATCGAACTGCGTACTGACAAAAGTTTACAGGTTATCAATAGTTTTACATAACAAGTAATATTTCCACATAGTACAGTCCAACGTGTGGTCCGAAATCGCTGACAAAATTAGGCAATAACAGGAAATATATGCAAGGCAATATAAGGTATATGTATAGCTTGGAAATTGTAATCGTTGCTCGCTCGCTCCGCTCGCTCGTAAAAATCTAGTCCGACCTCACAACCGATCCGACACGTTAGCAAATTTGAAATAAGTCGCCTCCTTATCGAATAACGAACGGAAGAGGGATTGGTTTTAGGTTAGGCTATAGTTTTCGAGCGAGCGCAGCGAGCGAGGGACGCGTAAAGGTGTGTCACAAACCAACGGTTTGGCACATAGGGACATTGAAATATTCGCACCAGCCCGAGGAACCGCAAGTATTTATTGAATTGCGTACTGACAAAAGTTTACAGTTTATCAATATTTTTACATAAATAGTAATAATTCCACATAGTACAGTGCAACGTGTGGTCCGAAATCGCTGACAAAATTAGGCAATAACAGGAAATATATGCAAGGTTATATAAGGTATATGTATAGCTTGGAAATTGAAATCGTTGCTCGCTCGTTCCGCTCGATCGTAAAAATCTAGTCCAGCCTCACAACCTATCAGACACGTTAGCAAATTTGAAATAAGTCGCCTCCTTATCGAATAACGAACGTAAGAGGGAGTGGTTTTAGGTTAGGCTATAGTTTTCGAGCGAGCGCAGCGAGCGCGGGACGCGTAAAGGTGTGTCACAAACCAACGGTTTGGAACACAGGGACATTGAAATATTCACACCAGCCCGAGGAACCGCATGTCTTTATCGAATTGCGTACTGACAAAAGTTTACAGTTTATCAATAGTTTTACATAAATAGTAAAATTTCCAGATAGTACAGTGCAACGTGTGGTCCGAAATTGCTGACAATATTAGGCAATAACAGGAAATATATGCAAGGCAATATAAGGTATATGTATAGCTTGGAAATTGTAATCGTTACTCGCTCGCTCCGCTCGCTCGTAAAAATCTAGTCCGACCTCACAACCGATCCGACACGTTAGCAAATTTGATATTAGTCGCCTCCTTATCGAATAACGAACGTAAGAGGGATTGGTTTTAGGTTAGGCTATAGTTTTCGAGCGAGCGTAGCGAGCGTGGGACGCGTAAAGTTGTGTCACAAACCAACGGCTTGGCACATAGGGACATTGAAATATTCGCACCAGCTCAAGGAACCGCAAGTATTTATTGAATTGCGTCCAGAAAAAATTTTACAGTTTACCAATAGTTTTACATAAATAGTAATATTTCCACATAGTACAGTGCAACGTGTGGTCCGAAATCGCTGACATAATTAGGCAATAACAGGAAATATATGCAAGGCACTATAAGGTATATGTATAGCGTGGAAATTGTAATCGTTGCTCGCTCGCTCCGCTCGCTCGTAAAAATCTAGTCCAACCTTACAACCGATCCGACACGTTAGCAAATTTGAAATAAGTCGCCTCATTATCGAATAACGAACGCAAGAGGGCTTGGTTTTAGGTTAGACTATAGTTTTCGAGCGAGCGCAGCGAGCGAGGGTCGCGTAAATGTGTGTCGCAATCCAACGGTTTGGCACATAGGGACATTGAAATATTCGCACCAGCCCGAGGAGTCGGAAGTCTTTATCGAATTGCGTACTGACGAAAGTTTACAGTTTATGAATATTTTTACATAAATAGTAATAATTCCACATAGTACAGTGCAACGTGTGGTCCGAAATCGCTGACAAAATTAGGCAATAACAGGAAATATATGCAAGGCAATATAAGGTATATGTATAGCTTGGAAATTGTAATCGTTGCTCGCTCGCTCCGCTCGCTCGTAAAAATCTAGTCCGACCTCACGACCGATCCGACACGTTAGCAAATTTGAAATAAGTCGCCTCCGTATCGAATAACGAACGCAAGAGGGATTGGTTTTAGGTTAGGCTATAGTTTTCGAGCGAGCGCAGCGAGCGAGGGACGCGTAAAGGTGTGTCACAAACCAACGGATTGGCACCTAGGGACATTGAAATATTCGCACCAGCCCGAGGAACCGCAAGTCTTTATCGAATTGCGTACTGACAAAAGTTTACAGTTTATCAATAGTTTTAAATAAGTAGTAAAATTTCCATATAGTACAGTGCAACGTGTTGTCCGAAATCGCTGACAAAATTAGGCAATAACAGGAAATATATGCAAGGCAATATAAGGTATATGTATAGCATGGAAATTGTAATCGTTGCTCGCTCGCTCCGCTCGCTCGTATAAATCTAGTCCAACCTCACAACCGATCCGACACGTTAGCAAATTTGAAATAAGTCGCCTCATTATCGAATAACGAACGCAAGAGGGCTTGGTTTTAGGTTAGAGTATAGTTTTCGAGCGAGCGCAGCGAGCGAGGGTCGCGTAAATGTGTGTCGCAATCCAACGGTTTGGCACATAGGGACATTGAAATATTCGCACCAGCCCGAGGAGTCGGAAGTCTTTATCGAATTGCGTACTGACGAAAGTTTACAGTTTATGAATATTTTTACATAAATAGTAATAATTCCACATAGTACAGTGCAACGTTTGGTCCGAAATCGCTGACAAAATTAGGCAATAACAGGAAATATATGCAAGGCAATATAAGGTATATGTATAGCTTGGAAATTGTAATCGTTGCTCGCTCGCTCCGCTCGCTCGTAAAAATCTAGTCCGACCTCACAACCGATCCGACACGTTAGCAAATTTGAAATAAGTCGCCTCCTTATCGAATAACGAACGTAACAGGGATTGGTTTTAGGTTAGGCTATAGATTTCGAGCGAGCGCAGCGAGCGATGGACGCGTAAAGGTGTGTCACAAACCAACGGTTTGGCACATAGGGACATTGAAATATTCGCACCAGCCCGAGGAACCGCAAGTATTTATCGAATTGCGTACTGACAAAAGTTTACAGTTTATCAATAGTTTTACATAAATAGTAAAATTTCCAGATAGTACAGTGCAACGTGTGGTCCGAAATTGCTGACAACATTAGGCAATAACAGGAAATATATGCAAGGCAATATAAGGTATATGTATAGCTTGGAAATTGTAATCGTTACTCGCTCGCTCCGCTCGCTCGTAAAAATCTAGTCCGACCTCACAACCGATCCGACACGTTAGCAAATTTGATATTAGTCGCCTCCTTATCGAATAACGAACGTAAGAGGGATTGGTTTTAGGTTAGGCTATAGTTTTCGAGCGAGCGTAGCGAGCGTGGGACGCGTAAAGTTGTGTCACAAACCAACGGCTTGGCACATAGGGACATTGAAATATTCGCACCAGCTCAAGGAACCGCAAGTATTTATTGAATTGCGTCCAGACAAAATTTTACAGTTTACCAATAGTTTTACATAAATAGTAATATTTCCACATAGTACAGTGCAACGTGTGGTCCGAAATCGCTGACATAATTAGGCAATAACAGGAAATATATGCAAGGCACTATAAGGTATATGTATAGCGTGGAAATTGTAATCGTTGCTCGCTCGCTCCGCTCGCTCGTAAAAATCTTGTCCAACCTTACAACTGATCCGACACGTTAGCAAATTTGAAATAAGTCGCCTCATTATCGAATAACGAACGCAAGAGGGCTTGGTTTTAGGTTAGACTATAGTTTTCGAGCGAGCGCAGCGAGCGAGGGTCGCGTAAATGTGTGTCGCAATCCAACGGTTTGGCACATAGGGACATTGAAATATTCGCACCAGCCCGAGGAGTCGGAAGTCTTTATCGAATTGCGTACTGACGAAAGTTTACAGTTTATGAATATTTTTACATAAATAGTAATAATTCCACATAGTACAGTCCAACGTGTGGTCCGAAATCGCTGACAAAATTAGGCAATAACAGGAAATATATGCAAGGCAATATAAGGTATATGTATAGCTTGGAAATTGTAATCGTTGCTCGCTCGCTCCGCTCGCTCGTAAAAATCTAGTCCGACCTCACGACCGATCCGACACGTTAGCAAATTTGAAATAAGTCGCCTCCTTATCGAATAACGAACGCAAGAGGGATTGGTTTTAGGTTAGGCTATAGTTTTCGAGCGAGCGCAGCGAGCGAGGGTCGCGTAAAGGTGTGTCACAAACCAACGGATTGGCACACAGGGACATTGAAATATTCGCACCAGCCCGAGGAACCGCAAGTATTTATCGAATTGCGTACTGACAAAAGTTTACAGTTTATCAATAGTTTTACATAAATAGTAAAATTTCCATATAGTACAGTGCAACGTGTTGTCCGAAATCGCTGACAAAATTAGGCAATAACAGGAAATATATGCAAGGCAATATAAGGTATATGTATAGCATGGAAATTGTAATCGTTGCTCGCTCGCTCCGCTCGCTCGTATAAATCTAGTCCAACCTCACAACCGATCCGACACGTTAGCAAATTTGAAACAAGTCGCCTCATTATCGAATAACGAACGCAAGAGGGCTTGGTTTTAGGTTAGGCTATAGTTTTCGAGCGAGCGCAGCGAGCGAGGGTCGCGTAAATGTGTGTCACAATCCAACGGCTTGGCACATACGGACATTGAAATATTCGCACCAGCCCGAGGAGCCGGAAGTCTTTATCGAATTGCGTACTGACGAAAGTTTACAGTTTATCAATAGTTTTACATAAATAGTAATATTTCCACATAGTACAGTGCAACGTGTGGTCCGAAATCGCTGACAAAATTAGGCAATAACAGGAAATATATGCAAGGCAATATAAGGTATATGTATAGCTTGGAAATTGTAATCGTTGCTCGCTCGCTCCGCTCGCTCGTAAAAATCTAGTCCGACCTCACGACCGATCCGACACGTTAGCAAATTTGATATTAGTCGCCTCCTTATCGAATAACGAACGCAAGAGGGATTGGTTTTAGGTTAGGCTATAGTTTTCGAGCGAGCGCAGCGAGCGAGGGACGCGTAAAGGTGTGTCACAAACCAACGGTTTGGCACATAGGGACATTGAAATATTCGCACCAGCTCGAGGAACCGCAAGTCTTTATCGAATTGCGTACTGACAAAAGTTTACAGTTTATCAATAGTTTTAAATAAGTAGTAAAATTTCCATATAGTACAGTGCAACGTGTGGTCCGAAATCGCTGACAAAATTAGGCAAAGCAAGAAATATATGCGAGGCAATATAAGGTATATGTATAGCTTGGAAATTGTAATCGTTGCTCGCTCGCACCGCTCGCTCGTAAAAATCTAGTCCAACGTCACAACCGATCCGACACGTTAGCAAATTCGAAATAAGTCGCCTCCTTATCGAATAACGAACGCAAGAGGGATTGGTTTTAGGTTAGGCTATTGTTTTCGAGCGAGCGCAGCGAGCGAGGGACGCGTAAAGGTGTGTCAGAAAACAACGTTTTGGCACATAGGGACATTGAAATATTCGCACCAGCTCAAGGAACCGCAAGTATTTATTGAATTGCGTACTGACAAACGTTTACAGTTTACCAATAGTTTTACATAAATAGTAATACTTCCACATAGTACAGTGCAACGTGTGGTCCGAAATCGCTGACATAATTAGGCAATAACAGGAAATATATGCATGGCACTATAAGGTATATGTATAGCGTGGAAATTGTAATCGTTGCTCGCTCGCTCCGCTTGCTCGTAAAAATCTAGTCCGACCTCACAACCGATCCGACACGTTAGCAAATTTGAAATAAGTCGCCTCCTTATCGAATAACGAACGTAAGAGGGATTGGGTTTAGGTTAGGCTATAGTTTTCGAGCGAGCGCAGCGAGCGAGGGACGCGTAAAGGTGTGTCAGAAAACAACGTTTTGGCACATAGGGACATTGAAATATTCGCACCAGCTCAAGGAACCGCAAGTATTTATTGAATTGCGTACTGACAAAAGTTTACAGTTTATGAATATTTTTACATAAATAGTAATATTTTCACATAGTACAGTGCAATGTGTGGTCCGAAATCGCTGACATAATTAGGCAATAACAGGAAATATATGCAAGGCACTATAAGGTATATGTATAGCGTGGAAATTGTAATCGTTGCTCGCTCGCTCCGCTCGCTCGTAAAAATCTTGTCCAACCTTACAACTGATCCACACGTTAGCAAATTTGAAATAAGTCGCCTCATTATCGAATAACGAACGCAACAGGGCTTGGTTTTAGGTTAGACTATAGTTTTCGAGCGAGCGCAGCGAGCGAGGGTCGCGTAAATGTGTGTCGCAATCTAACGGTTTGGCACATAGGGACATTGAAATATTCGCACCATCCCGAGGAGCCGGAAGCTTTTATCGAACTGCGTACTGACAAAAGTTTACAGGTTATCAATAGTTTTACATAACAAGTAATATTTCCACATAGTACAGTCCAACGTGTGGTCCGAAATCGCTGACAACATTAGGCAATAACAGGAAATATATGCAAGGCAATGTAAGGTATATGTATAGCTTGGAAATTGTAATCGCTGCTCGCTCGCTCCGCTCGCTCGTAAAAATCTAGTCCGACCTCACAACCGATCCGACACGTTAGCAAATTTGATATTAGTCGCCTCCTTATCGAATAACGAACGTAAGAGGGATTGGTTTTAGGTTAGGCTATAGTTTTCGAGCGAGCGTAGCGAGCGTGGGACGCGTAAAGGTGTGTCACAAACCAACGGTTTGGCACATAGGGACATTGAAATATTCGCACCAGCCCGAGGAACCGCAAGTATTTATCGAATTGCGTACTGACAAAAGTTTACAGTTTATGAATAGTTTTACATAAATAGTAATATTTCCACATAGTACAGTGCAACGTGTGTTCCGAAATCGCTGACAAAATTAGGCAATAACTGGAAATATATGCAAGGCAATATAAGGTATATGTATAGCTTGGAAATTGTAATCGTTGCTCGCTCGCTCCGCTCGCTCGTAAAAATCTAGTCCGACCTCACAACCGATCCGACACGTTAGCAAATTTGAAATATGTCGCCTCCTTATCGAATAACGAATGTAAGAGGGATTGGTTTTAGGTTAGGCTATAGTTTTCGAGCGAGCGCAGCGAGCGAGGTACGCGTAAAGGTGTGTCACAAACCAACGGTTTGGCACATAGGGACATTGTTATATTCGCACCAGCCCGAGGAGCCGGAAGTCTTTATCGAATTGCCTACAGACAAAAGTTTACAGTTTATCAATAGTTTTACATAAATAGTAATATTTCCACATAGTACAGTGCAACGTGTGGTCCGAAATCGCTGACAAAATTAGGCAATAACACGAAATATATGCAAGGCAATATAAGGTATATGTATAGCTTGGAAATTGTAATCGTTGCTCGCTCGCTCCGCTCGCTCGTAAAAATCTAGTCCGACCTCACAACCGACCCGACACGTTAGCAAATTTGAAATAAGTCGCCTCCTTATCGAATAACGAACGCAAGAGGGATTGGTTTTAGGTTAGGCTATAGTTTTCGAGCGAGCGCAGCGAGCGAGGGACGCGTAAAGGTGTGTCACAAACCAACGGTTTGGCACATAGGGACATTGAAATATTCGCACCAGCCCGAGGAACCGCAAGTATTTATCGAATTGCGTACTGACAAAAGTTTACAGTTTATGAATATTTTTACATAAATAGTAATAATTCCACATAGTACAGTGCAACGTGTGGTCCGAAATCGCTGACAAAATTAGGCAATAACAGGAAATATATGCAAGGCACTATAAGGTATATGTATAGCATGGAAATTGTAATCGTTGCTCGCTCGCTCCGCTCGCTCGTATAAATCTAGTCCAACCTCACAGCCGATCCGACACGTTAGCAAATTTGAAATAAGTCGCCTCATTATCGAATAACGAACGCAAGAGGGCTTGGTTTTAGGTTAGACTATAGTTTTCGAGCGAGCGCAGCGAGCGAGGGTCGCGTAAATGTGTGTCACAATCCAACGGCTTGGCACATAGGGACATTGAAATATTCGCACCAGCCCGAGGAGCCGGAAGTCTTTATCGAATTGCGTACTGACGAAAGTTTACAGTTTATCAATAGTTTTACATAAATAGTAATATTTCCACATAGTACAGTGCAACGTGTGTTCCGAAATCGCTGACATAATTAGGCAATAACAGGAAATATATGCAAGGCACTATAAGGTATATGTATAGCGTGGAAATTGTAATCGTTGCTCGCTCGCTCCGCTTGCTCGTAAAAATCTAGTCCGACCTCACAACCGATCCGACACGTTAGCAAATTTGAAATAAGTCGCCTCCTTATCGAATAACGAACGTAAGAGGGATTGGGTTTAGGTTAGGCTATAGTTTTCGAGCGAGCGCAGCGAGCGAGGGACGCGTAAAGGTGTGTCAGAAAACAACGTTTTGGCACATAGGGACATTGAAATATTCGCACCAGCTCAAGGAACCGCAAGTATTTATTGAATTGCGTACTGACAAAAGTTTACAGTTTATGAATATTTTTACATAAATAGTAATATTTTCACATAGTACAGTGCAATGTGTGGTCCGAAATCGCTGACATAATTAGGCAATAACAGGAAATATATGCAAGGCACTATAAGGTATATGTATAGCGTGGAAATTGTAATCGTTGCTCGCTCGCTCCGCTCGCTCGTAAAAATCTTGTCCAACCTTACAACTGATCCACACGTTAGCAAATTTGAAATAAGTCGCCTCATTATCGAATAACGAACGCAACAGGGCTTGGTTTTAGGTTAGACTATAGTTTTCGAGCGAGCGCAGCGAGCGAGGGTCGCGTAAATGTGTGTCGCAATCTAACGGTTTGGCACATAGGGACATTGAAATATTCGCACCATCCCGAGGAGCCGGAAGCTTTTATCGAACTGCGTACTGACAAAAGTTTACAGGTTATCAATAGTTTTACATAACAAGTAATATTTCCACATAGTACAGTCCAACGTGTGGTCCGAAATCGCTGACAACATTAGGCAATAACAGGAAATATATGCAAGGCAATATAAGGTATATGTATAGCTTGGAAATTGTAATCGCTGCTCGCTCGCTCCGCTCGCTCGTAAAAATCTAGTCCGACCTCACAACCGATCCGACACGTTAGCAAATTTGATATTAGTCGCCTCCTTATCGAATAACGAACGTAAGAGGGATTGGTTTTAGGTTAGGCTATAGTTTTCGAGCGAGCGGAGCGAGCGTGGGACGCGTAAAGGTGTGTCACAAACCAACGGTTTGGCACATAGGGACATTGAAATATTCGCACCAGCCCGAGGAACCGCAAGTATTTATCGAATTGCGTACTGACAAAAGTTTACAGTTTATGAATAGTTTTACATAAATAGTAATATTTCCACATAGTACAGTGCAACGTGTGTTCCGAAATCGCTGACAAAATTAGGCAATAACACGAAATATATGCAAGGCAATATAAGGTATATGTATAGCTTGGAAATTGTAATCGTTGCTCGCTCGCTCCGCTCGCTCGTAAAAATCTAGTCCAACCTCACAACCGATCCGGCATTTTCGCAAATTTGAAATATGTCGCCTCCTTATCGAATAACGAACGTAAGAGGGATTGGTTTTAGGTTAGGCTATAGTTTTCGAGCGAGCGCAGCGAGCGAGGGACGCGTAAAGGTGTGTCACAAACCAACGGTTTGGCACATAGGGACATTGAAATATTCGCACCAGCCCGAGGAACCGCAAGTATTTATCGAATTGCGTACTGACAAAAGTTTACAGTTTATGAATATTTTTACATAAATAGTAATAATTCCACATAGTACAGTGCAACGTGTGGTCCGAAATCGCTGACAAAATTAGGCAATAACAGGAAATATATGCAAGGCACTATAAGGTATATGTATAGCATGGAAATTGTAATCGTTGCGCGCTCGCTCCGCTCGCTCGTATAAATCTAGTCCAACCTCACAACCGATCCGACACGTTAGCAAATTTGAAATAAGTCGCCTCATTATCGAATAACGAACGCAAGAGGGCTTGGTTTTAGGTTAGACTATAGTTTTCGAGCGAGCGCAGCGAGCGAGGGTCGCGTAAATGTGTGTCACAATCCAACGGCTTGGCACATAGGGACATTGAAATATTCGCACCAGCCCGAGGAGCCGGAAGTCTTTATCGAATTGCGTACTGACGAAAGTTTACAGTTTATCAATAGTTTTACATAAATAGTAATATTTCCACATAGTACAGTGCAACGTGTGGTCCGAAATCGCTGACAAAATTAGGCAATAAC
Source organism: Bombus terrestris (assembly GCF_910591885.1). Taxonomy (NCBI): domain Eukaryota; kingdom Metazoa; phylum Arthropoda; class Insecta; order Hymenoptera; family Apidae; genus Bombus; species Bombus terrestris. The sequence continues at coordinate 5,288,927 of NW_025963549.1, forward strand.
ACGAAATATATGCAAGGCAATATAAGGTATATGTATAGCTTGGAAATTGTAATCGTTGCTCGCTCGCTCCGCTCGCTCGTAAAAATCTAGTCCGACCTCACAACCGACCCGACACGTTAGCAAATTTGAAATAAGTCGCCTCCTTATCGAATAACGAACGCAAGAGGGATTGGTTTTAGGTTAGGCTATAGTTTTCGAGCGAGCGCAGCGAGCGAGGGACGCGTAAAGGTGTGTCACAAACCAACGGATTGGCACACAGGGACATTGAAATATTCGCACCAGCCCGAGGAACCGCAAGTCTTTATCGAATTGCGTACTGACAAAAGTTTACAGTTTATCAATAGTTTTAAATAAGTAGTAATATTTCCACATAGTACAGTGCAACGTGTGGTCCGAAATCGCTGACAAAATTAGGCAAAGCAGGAAATATATGCGAGGCAATATAAGGTATATGTATAGCTTGGAAATTGTAATCGTTGCTCGCTCGCTCCGCTCGGTCGTAAAAATCTAGTCCGACCTCACAACCGATCCGACACGTTAGCAAACTTGAAATAAGTCGCCTCCTTATCGAATAACGAACGTAAGAGGGATTGGTTTTAGGTTAGGCTATAGTTTTCGAGCGAGCGCAGCGAGCGAGGGACGCGTAAAGGTGTGTCACAAACCAACGGTTTGGCACATAGGGACATTGAAATATTCGCACCATCCCGAGGAGCCGGAAGCTTTTATCGAACAGCGTACTGACAAAAGTTTACAGGTTATCAATAGTTTTACATAACAAGTAATATTTCCACATAGTACAGTCCAACGTGTGGTCCGAAATCGCTGACAACATTAGGCAATAACAGGAAATATATGCAAGGCAATATAAGGTATATGTATAGCTTGGAAATTGTAATCGTTGCTCGCTCGCTCCGCTCGCTCGTAAAAATCTAGTCCGACCTCACAACCGATCCGACACGTTAGCAAATTTGAAATAAGTCGCCTCCTTATCGAATAACGAACGCAAGAGGGATTGGTTTTAGGTTAGGCTATAGTTTTCGAGCGAGCGCAGCGAGCGAGGGACGCGTAAAGGTGTGTCACAAACCAACGTATTGGCACACAGGGACATTGAAATATTCGCACCAGCCCGAGGAACCGCAAGTCTTTATCGAATTGCGTACTGACAAAAGTTTACAGTTTATCAATAGTTTTAAATAAGTAGTAATATTTCCACATAGTACAGTGCAACGTGTGGTCCGAAATCGCTGACAAAATTAGGCAAAGCAGGAAATATATGCGAGGCAATATAAGGTATATGTATAGCTTGGAAATTGTAATCGTTGCTCACTCGCTCCGCTCGCTCGTAAAAATCTAGTCCGACCTCACAACCGATCCGACACGTTAGCAAATTTGAAATAAGTCGCCTCCTTATCGAATAACGAACGTAAGAGGGATTGGTTTTAGGTTAGGCTATAGTTTTCGAGCGAGCGCAGCGAGCGAGGGACGCGTAAAGGTGTGTCACAAACCAACGGTTTGGCACATAGGGACATTGAAATATTCGCACCATCCCGAGGAGCCGGAAGCTTTTATCGAACTGCGTACTGACAAAAGTTTACAGGTTATCAATAGTTTTACATAACAAGTAATATTTCCACATAGTACAGTCCAACGTGTGGTCCGAAATCGCTGACAACATTAGGCAATAACAGGAAATATATGCAAGGCAATATAAGGTATATGTATAGCTTGGAAATTGTAATCGTTGCTCGCTCGCTCCGCTCGCTCGTAAAAATCTAGTCCGACCTCACAACCGATCCGACACGTTAGCAAATTTGATATTAGTCGCCTCCTTATCGAATAACGAACGTAAGAGGGATTGGTTTTAGGTTAGGCTATAGTTTTCGAGCGAGCGTAGCGAGCGTGGGACGCGTAAAGTTGTGTCACAAACCAACGGCTTGGCACATAGGGACATTGAAATATTCGCACCAGCTCAAGGAACCGCAAGTATTTATTGAATTGCGTCCTGACAAAATTTTACAGTTTACCAGTAGTTTTACATAAATAGTAATATTTCCACATAGTACAGTGCAACGTGTGGTCCGAAATCGCTGACATAATTAGGCAATAACAGGAAATATATGCAAGGCACTATAAGGTATATGTATAGCGTGGAAATTGTAATCGTTGCTCGCTCGCTCCGCTCGCTCGTAAAAATCTTGTCCAACCTTACAACTGATCCGACACGTTAGCAAATTTGAAATAAGTCGCCTCATTATCGAATAACGAACGCAAGAGGGCTTGGTTTTAGGTTAGACTATAGTTTTCGAGCGAGCGCAGCGAGCGAGGGTCGCGTAAATGTGTGTCGCAATCCAACGGTTTGGCACATAGGGACATTGAAATATTCGCACCAGCCCGAGGAGTCGGAAGTCTTTATCGAATTGCGTACTGACGAAAGTTTACAGGTTATGAATATTTTTACATAAATAGTAATAATTCCACATAGTACAGTGCAACGTGTGGTCCGAAATCGCTGACAAAATTAGGCAATAACAGGAAATATATGCAAGGCAATATAAGGTATATGTATAGCTTGGAAATTTTAATCGTTGCTCGCTCGCTCCGCTCGCTCGTAAAAATCTAGTCCGACCTCACAACCGATCCGACACGTTAGCAAATTTGAAATAAGTCGCCTCCTTATCGAATAACGAACGCAAGAGGGCTTGGTTTTAGGTTAGGCTATAGTTTTCGAGCGAGCGCAGCGAGCGAGGGACGCGTAAAGGTGTGTCACAAACCAACGGATTGGCACACAGGGACATTGAAATATTCGCACCAGCCCGAGGAACCGCAAGTCTTTATCGAATTGCGTACTGACAAAAGTTTACAGTTTATCAATAGTTTTACATAAATAGTAAAATTTCCATATAGTACAGTGCAACGTGTTGTCCGAAATCGCTGACAAAATTAGGCAATAACAGGAAATATATGCAAGGCAATATAAGGTATATGTATAGCTTGGAAATTGTAATCGTTGCTCGCTCGCTCCGCTCGATCGTAAAAATCTAGTCCAACCTCACAACCGATCCGACACGTTAGCAAATTCGAAATAAGTCGCCTCCTTAGCGAATAACGAACGCAAGAGGGCTTGGTTTTAGGTTAGACTATAGTTTTCGAGCGAGCGCAGCGAGCGAGGGACGCGTAAAGGTGTGTCAGAAAACAACGTTTTGGCACATAGGGACATTGAAATATTCGCACCAGCTCAAGGAACCGCAAGTATTTATTGAATTGCGTACTGACAAAAGTTTACAGGTTATCAATAGTTTTACATAACAAGTAGTATTTCCACATAGTACAGTCCAACGTGTGGTCCGAAATCGTTGACAACATTAGGCAATAACAGGAAATATATGCAAGGCAATATAAGGTAAATGTATAGCTTGGAAATTGTAATCGTTGCTCGCTCGCTCCGCTCGCTCGTAAAAATCTAGTCCGACCTCACAACCGATCCGACACGTTAGCAAATTTGAAATAAGTCGCCTCCTTATCGAATAACGAACGCAAGAGGGATTGGTTTTAGGTTAGGCTATAGTTTTCGAGCGAGCGCAGCGAGCGAGGGACGCGTAAAGGTGTGTCACAAACCAACGGTTTGGCACATAGGGACATTGAAATATTCGCACCATCCCGAGGAGCCGGAAGCCTTTATCGAACTGCGTACTGACAAAAGTTTACAGTTTATCAATAGTTTTACATAACAAGTAATATTTCCACATAGTACAGTCCAACGTGTGGTCCGAAATCGCTGACAACATTAGGCAATAACAGGAAATATATGCAAGGCAATATAAGGTATATGTATAGCGTGGAAATTGTAATCGTTGCTCGTTCGCTCCGCTCGCTCGTAAAAATCTTGTCCAACCTTACAACTGATCCGACACGTTAGCAAATTTGAAATAAGTCGCCTCAGTATCGAATAACGAACGCAAGAGGGCTTGGTTTTAGGTTAGACTATAGTTTTCGAGCGAGCGCAGCGAGCGAGGGTCGCGTAAAAGTGTGTCGCAATCCAACGGTTTGGCACATAGGGACATTGAAATATTCGCACCAGCCCGAGAAGTCGGAAGTCTCTATCGAATTGCGTACTGACGAAAGTTTACAGTTTATGAATATTTTTACATAAATAGTAATAATTCCACATAGTACAGTGCAACGTGTGGTCCGAAATCGCTGACAAAACTACGCAATAACAGGAAATATATGCAAGGCAATATAAGGTATATGTATAGCTTGGAAATTGTAATCGTTGCTCGCTCGCTCCGCTCGCTCGTAAAAATCTAGTCCGACCTCACAACCGATCCGACACGTTAGCAAATTTGAAATAAGTCGCCTCCTTATCGAATAACGAACGCAAGAGGGATTGGTTTTAGGTTAGGCTATAGTTTTCGAGCGAGCGCAGCGAGCGAGGGACGCGTAAAGGTGTGTCACAAACCAACGGATTGGCACACAGGGACATTGAAATATTCGCACCAGCCCGAGGAACCGCAAGTCTTTATCGAATTGCGTACTGACAAAAGTTTACAGTTTATCAATAGTTTTACATAAATAGTAAAATTTCCATATAGTACAGTGCAACGTGTGGTCCGAAATCGCTGACAAAATTAGGCAAAGCAGGAAATATATGCGAGGCAATATAAGGTATATGTATAGCTTGGAAATTGTAATCGTTGCTCGCTCGCTGCGCTCGCTCGTATAAATCTAGTCCAACCTCACAACCGATCCGACACGTTAGCAAATTCGAAATAAGTCGCCTCCTTAGCGAATAACGAACGCAAGAGGGATTGGTTTTAGGTTAGGCTATTGTTTTCGAGCGAGCGCAGCGAGCGAGGGACGCGTAAAGGTGTGTCAGAAAACAACGTTTTGGCACATAGGGACATTGAAATATTCGCACCAGCTCAAGGAACCGCAAGTATTTATTGAATTGCGTACTGACAAAAGTTTACAGGTTATCAATAGTTTTACATAACAAGTAGTATTTCCACATAGTACAGTCCAACGTGTGGTCCGAAATCGCTGACAACATTAGGCAATAACAGGAAATATATGCAAGGCAATATAAGGTATATGTATAGCTTGGAAATTGTAATCGTTGCTCGCTCGCTCCGCTCGCTCGTAAAAATCTAGTCCAACCTCACAACCGATCCGGCATTTTCGCAAATTTGAAATATGTCGCCTCCTTATCGAATAACGAACGTAAGAGGGATTGGTTTTAGGTTAGGCTATAGTTTTCGAGCGAGCGCAGCGAGCGAGGGACGCGTAAAGGTGTGTCACAAACCAACGGTTTGGCACATAGGGACATTGAAATATTCGCACCATCCCGAGGAGCCGGAAGCCTTTATCGAACTGCGTACTGACAAAAGTTTACAGGTTATCAATAGTTTTACATAACAAGTAATATTTCCACATAGTACAGTCCAACGTGTGGTCCGAAATCGCTGACAACATTAGGCAATAACAGGAAATATATGCAAGGCAATATAAGGTATATGTATAGCTTGGAAATTGTAATCGTTGCTCGCTCGCTCCGCTCGCTCGTAAAAATCTAGTCCGACCTCACAACCGATCCGACACGTTAGCAAATTTGAAATAAGTCGCCTCCTTATCGAATAACGAACGTAACAGGGATTGGTTTTAGGTTAGGCTATAGTTTTCGAGCGAGCGCAGCGAGCGAGGGACGCGTAAAGGTGTGTCACAAACCAACGGTTTGGCACATAGGGACATTGAAATATTCGCACCAGCCCGAGGAACCGCAAGTATTTATCGAATTGCGTACTGACAAAAGTTTACAGTTTATCAATAGTTTTACATAAATAGTAAAATTTCCAGATAGTACAGTGCAACGTGTGGTCCGACATTGCTGACAACATTAGGCAATAACAGGAAATATATGCAGGGCAATATAAGGTATATGTATAGCTTGGAAATTGTAATCGTTACTCGCTCGCTCCGCTCGCTCGTAAAAATCTAGTCCGACCTCACAACCGATCCGACACGTTAGCAAATTTGATATTAGTCGCCTCCTTATCGAATAACGAACGTAAGAGGGATTGGTTTTAGGTTAGGCTATAGTTTTCGAGCGAGCGTAGCGAGCGTGGGACGCGTAAAGTTGTGTCACAAACCAACGGCTTGGCACATAGGGACATTGAAATATTCGCAACAGCTCAAGGAACCGCAAGTATTTATTAAATTGCGTCCTGACAAAATTTTACAGTTTACCAATAGTTTTACATAAATAGTAATATTTCCACATAGTACAGTGCAACGTGTGGTCCGAAATCGCTGACATAATTAGGCAATAACAGGAAATATATGCAAGGCACTATAAGGTATATGTATAGCGTGGAAATTGTAATCGTTGCTCGCTCGCTCCGCTCGCTCGTAAAAATCTTGTCCAACCTTACAACTGATCCGACACGTTAGCAAATTTGAAATAAGTCGCCTCATTATCGAATAACGAACGCAAGAGGGATTGGTTTTAGGTTAGGCTATAGTTTTCGAGCGAGCGCAGCGAGCGAGGGACGCGTAAAGGTGTGTCACAAACCAACGGATTGGCACACAGGGACATTGAAATATTCGCAACAGCTCAAGGAACCGCAAGTATTTATTAAATTGCGTCCTGACAAAATTTTACAGTTTACCAATAGTTTTACATAAATAGTAATATTTCCACATAGTACAGTGCAACGTGTGGTCCGAAATCGCTGACATAATTAGGCAATAACAGGAAATATATGCAAGGCACTATAAGGTATATGTATAGCGTGGAAATTGTAATCGTTGCTCGCTCGCTCCGCTCGCTCGTAAAAATCTTGTCCAACCTTACAACTGATCCGACACGTTAGCAAATTTGATATTAGTCGCCTCCTTATCGAATAACGAACGTAAGAGGGATTGGTTTTAGGTTAGGCTATAGTTTTCGAGCGAGCGTAGCGAGCGTGGGACGCGTAAAGTTGTGTCACAAACCAACGGCTTGGCACATAGGGACATTGAAATATTCGCACCAGCTCAAGGAACCGCAAGTATTTATTGAATTGCGTCCTGACAAAATTTTACAGTTTATCAATAGTTTTACATAAATAGTAATATTTCCACATAGTACAGTGCAACGTGTGGTCCGAAATCGCTGACATAATTAGGCAATAACAGGAAATATATGCAAGGCACTATAAGGTATATGTATAGCGTGGAAATTGTAATCGTTGCTCGCTCGCTCCGCTCGCTCGTAAAAATCTTGTCCAACCTTACAACTGATCCGACACGTTAGCAAATTTGAAATAAGTCGCCTCATTATCGAATAACGAACGCAAGAGGGCTTGGTTTTGGGTTAGACTATAGTTTTCGAGCGAGCGCAGCGAGCGAGGGTCGCGTAAATGTGTGTCGCAATCCAACGGTTTGGCACATAGGGACATTGAAATATTCGCACCAGCCCGAGGAGTCGGAAGTCTTTATCGAATTGCGTACTGACGAAAGTTTACAGTTTACGAATATTTTTACATAAATAGTAATAATTCCACATAGTACAGTGCAACGTGTGGTCCGAAATCGCTGACAAAATTAGGCAATAACAGGAAATATATGCAAGGCAATATAAGGTATATGTATAGCTTGGAAATTGTAATCGTTGCTCGCTCGCTCCGCTCGCTCGTAAAAATCTAGTCCGACCTCACAACCGATCCGACACGTTAGCAAATTTGAAATAAGTCGCCTCCTTATCGAATAACGAACGCAAGAGGGATTGGTTTTAGGTTAGGCTATAGTTTTCGAGCGAGCGCAGCGAGCGAGGGACGCGTAAAGGTGTGTCACAAACCAACGGATTGGCACACAGGGACATTGAAATATTCGCACCAGCCCGAGGAACCGCAAGTCTTTATCGAATTGCGTACTGACAAAAGTTTACAGTTTATCAATAGTTTTAAATAAATAGTAAAATTTCCATATAGTACAGTGCAACGTGTTGTCCGAAATCGCTGACAAAATTAGGCAATAACAGGAAATATATGCAAGGCAATATAAGGTATATGTATAGCTTGGAAATTGTAATCGTTGCTCGCTCGCTCCGCTCGATCGTAAAAATCTAGTCCAACCTCACAACCGATCCGACACGTTAGCAAATTCGAAATAAGTCGCCTCCTTAGCGAATAACGAACGCAAGAGGGCTTGGTTTTAGGTTAGACTATAGTTTTCGAGCGAGCGCAGCGAGCGAGGGACGCGTAAAGGTGTGTCAGAAAACAACGTTTTGGCACATAGGGACATTGAAATATTCGCACCAGCTCAAGGAACCGCAAGTATTTATTGAATTGCGTACTGACAAAAGTTTACAGGTTATCAATAGTTTTACATAACAAGTAGTATTTCCACATAGTACAGTCCAACGTGTGGTCCGAAATCGTTGACAACATTAGGCAATAACAGGAAATATATGCAAGGCAATATAAGGTATATGTATAGCGTGGAAATTGTAATCGTTGCTCGTTCGCTCCGCTCGCTCGTAAAAATCTTGTCCAACCTTACAACTGATCCGACACGTTAGCAAATTTGAAATAAGTCGCCTCAGTATCGAATAACGAACGCAAGAGGGCTTGGTTTTAGGTTAGACTATAGTTTTCGAGCGAGCGCAGCGAGCGAGGGTCGCGTAAATGTGTGTCGCAATCCAACGGTTTGGCACATAGGGACATTGAAATATTCGCACCAGCCCGAGAAGTCGGAAGTCTCTATCGAATTGCGTACTGACGAAAGTTTACAGTTTATGAATATTTTTACATAAATAGTAATAATTCCACATAGTACAGTGCAACGTGTGGTCCGAAATCGCTGACAAAACTACGCAATAACAGGAAATATATGCAAGGCAATATAAGGTATATGTATAGCTTGGAAATTGTAATCGTTGCTCGCTCGCTCCGCTCGCTCGTAAAAATCTAGTCCGACCTCACAACCGATCCGACACGTTAGCAAATTTGAAATAAGTCGCCTCCTTATCGAATAACGAACGCAAGAGGGATTGGTTTTAGGTTAGGCTATAGTTTTCGAGCGAGCGCAGCGAGCGAGGGACGCGTAAAGGTGTGTCACAAACCAACGGATTGGCACACAGGGACATTGAAATATTCGCACCAGCCCGAGGAACCGCAAGTCTTTATCGAATTGCGTACTGACAAAAGTTTACAGTTTATCAATAGTTTTACATAAATAGTAAAATTTCCATATAGTACAGTGCAACGTGTGGTCCGAAATCGCTGACAAAATTAGGCAAAGCAGGAAATATATGCGAGGCAATATAAGGTATATGTATAGCTTGGAAATTGTAATCGTTGCTCGCTCGCTCCGCTCGCTCGTATAAATCTAGTCCAACCTCACAACCGATCCGACACGTTAGCAAATTCGAAATAAGTCGCCTCCTTAGCGAATAACGAACGCAAGAGGGATTGGTTTTAGGTTAGGCTATTGTTTTCGAGCGAGCGCAGCGAGCGAGGGACGCGTAAAGGTGTGTCAGAAAACAACGTTTTGGCACATAGGGACATTGAAATATTCGCACCAGCTCAAGGAACCGCAAGTATTTATTGAATTGCGTACTGACAAAAGTTTACAGGTTATCAATAGTTTTACATAACAAGTAATATTTCCACATAGTACAGTCCAACGTGTGGTCCGAAATCGCTGACAAAATTAGGCAAAGCAGGAAATATATGCGAGGCAATATAAGGTATATGTATAGCTTGGAAATTGTAATCGTTGCTCGCTCGCTCCGCTCGCTCGTAAAAATCTAGTCCAACCTCACAACCGATCCGACACGTTAGCAAATTCGAAATAAGTCGCCTCCTTAGCGAATAACGAACGCAAGAGGGATTGGTTTTAGGTTAGGCTATTGTTTTCGAGCGAGCGCAGCGAGCGAGGGTCGCGTAAATGTGTGTCACAATCCAACGGCTTGGCACATACGGACATTGAAATATTCGCACCAGCTCGAGGAACCGCAAGTCTTTATCGAATTGCGTACTGACAAAAGTTTACGGTTTATCAATAGTTTTAAATAAGTAGTAATATTTCCACATAGTACAGTGCAACGTGTGGTCCGAAATCGCTGACAAAATTAGGCAAAGCAGGAAATATATGCGAGGCAATATAAGGTATATGTATAGCTTGGAAATTGTAATCGTTGCTCGCTCGCTCCGCTCGCTCGTAAAAATCTAGTCCGACCTCACAACCGATCCGACACGTTAGCAAATTTGAAATAAGTCGCCTCCTTATCGAATGACGAACGTAAGAGGGATTGGTTTTAGGTTAGGCTATAGTTTTCGAGCGAGCGCAGCGAGCGAGGGACGCGTAAAGGTGTGTCACAAACCAACGGTTTGGCACATAGGGACATTGAAATATTCGCACCATCCCGAGGAGCCGGAAGCTTTTATCGAACTGCGTACTGACAAAAGTTTACAGGTTATCAATAGTTTTACATAACAAGTAATATTTCCACATAGTACAGTACAACGTGTGGTCCGAAATCGCTGACAACATTAGGCAATAACAGGAAATATATGCAAGGCAATATAAGGTATATGTATAGCTTGGAAATTGTAATCGTTGCTCGCTCGCTCCGCTCGCTCGTAAAAATCTAGTCCGACCTCACAACCGATCCGACACGTTAGCAAATTTGATATTAGTCGCCTCCTTATCGAATAACGAACGTAAGAGGGATTGGTTTTAGGTTAGGCTATAGTTTTCGAGCGAGCGTAGCGAGCGTGGGACGCGTAAAGTTGTGTCACAAACCAACGGCTTGGCACATAGGGACATTGAAATATTCGCACCAGCTCAAGGAACCGCAAGTATTTATTGAATTGCGTCCTGACAAAATTTTACAGTTTACCAATAGTTTTACATAAATAGTAATATTTCCACATAGTACAGTGCAACGTGTGGTCCGAAATCGCTGACATAATTAGGCAATAACAGGAAATATATGCAAGGCACTATAAGGTATATGTATAGCGTGGAAATTGTAATCGTTGCTCGCTCGCTCCGCTCGCTCGTAAAAATCTTGTCCAACCTTACAACTGATCCGACACGTTAGCAAATTTGAAATAAGTCGCCTCATTATCGAATAACGAACGCAAGAGGGCTTGGTTTTAGGTTAGACTATAGTTTTCGAGCGAGCGCAGCGAGCGAGGGTCGCGTAAATGTGTGTCGCAATCCAACGGTTTGGCACATAGGGACATTGAAATATTCGCACCAGCCCGAGGAGTCGGAAGTCTTTATCGAATTGCGTACTGACGAAAGTTTACAGTTTATGAATATTTTTACATAAATAGTAATAATTCCACATAGTACAGTGCAACGTGTGGTCCGAAATCGCTGACATAATTAGGCAATAACAGGAAATATATGCAAGGCACTATAAGGTATATGTATAGCGTGGAAATTGTAATCGTTGCTCGCTCGCTCCGCTCGCTCGTAAAAATCTTGTCCAACCTTACAACTGATCCGACACGTTAGCAAATTTGAAATAAGTCGCCTCATTATCGAATAACGAACGCAAGAGGGCTTGGTTTTGGGTTAGACTATAGTTTTCGAGCGAGCGCAGCGAGCGAGGGTCGCGTAAATGTGTGTCGCAATCCAACGGTTTGGCACATAGGGACATTGAAATATTCGCACCAGCCCGAGGAGTCGGAAGTCTTTATCGAATTGCGTACTGACGAAAGTTTACAGTTTACGAATATTTTTACATAAATAGTAATAATTCCACATAGTACAGTCCAACGTGTGGTCCGAAATCGCTGACAACATTAGGCAATAACAGGAAATATATGCAAGGCAATATAAGGTATATGTATAGCTTGGAAATTGTAATCGTTGCTCGCTCGCTCCGCTCGCTCGTAAAAATCTAGTCCGACCTCACAACCGATCCGACACGTTAGCAAATTTGATATTAGTCGCCTCCTTATCGAATAACGAACGTAAGAGGGATTGGTTTTAGGTTAGGCTATAGTTTTCGAGCGAGCGTAGCGAGCGTGGGACGCGTAAAGTTGTGTCACAAACCAACGGCTTGGCACATAGGGACATTGAAATATTCGCACCAGCTCAAGGAACCGCAAGTATTTATTGAATTGCGTCCTGACAAAATTTTACAGTTTATCAATAGTTTTACATAAATAGTAATATTTCCACATAGTACAGTGCAACGTGTGGTCCGAAATCGCTGACATAATTAGGCAATAACAGGAAATATATGCAAGGCACTATAAGGTATATGTATAGCGTGGAAATTGTAATCGTTGCTCGCTCGCTCCGCTCGCTCGTAAAAATCTTGTCCAACCTTACAACTGATCCGACACGTTAGCAAATTTGAAATAAGTCGCCTCATTATCGAATAACGAACGCAAGAGGGCTTGGTTTTAGGTTAGACTATAGTTTTCGAGCGAGCGCAGCGAGCGAGGGTCGCGTAAATGTGTGTCGCAATCCAACGGTTTGGCACATAGGGACATTGAAATATTCGCACCAGCCCGAGGAGTCGGAAGTCTTTATCGAATTGCGTACTGACGAAAGTTTACAGTTTATGAATATTTTTACATAAATAGTAATAATTCCACATAGTACAGTGCAACGTGTGGTCCGAAATCGCTGACAAAATTAGGCAATAACAGGAAATATATGCAAGGCAATATAAGGTATATGTATAGCTTGGAAATATTAATCGTTGCTCGCTCGCTCCGCTCGCTCGTAAAAATCTAGTCCGACCTCACAACCGATCCGACACGTTAGCAAATTTGAAATAAGTCGCCTCCTTATCGAATAACGAACGCAAGAGGGCTTGGTTTTAGGTTAGACTATAGTTTTCGAGCGAGCGCAGCGAGCGAGGGTCGCGTAAATGTGTGTCACAATCCAACGGCTTGGCACATACGGACATTGAAATATTCGCACCAGCTCGAGGAACCGCAAGTCTTTATCGAATTGCGTACTGACAAAAGTTTACGGTTTATCAATAGTTTTAAATAAGTAGTAATATTTCCACATAGTACAGTGCAACGTGTGGTCCGAAATCGCTGACAAAATTAGGCAAAGCAGGAAATATATGCAGGGCAATATAAGGTATATGTATAGCTTGGAAATTGTAATCGTTGCTCGCTCGCTCCGCTCGCTCGTAAAAATCTAGTCCGACCTCACAACCGATCCGACACGTTAGCAAATTTGAAATAAGTCGCCTCCTTATCGAATAACGAACGTAAGAGGGATTGGTTTTAGGTTAGGCTATAGTTTTCGAGCGAGCGCAGCGAGCGAGGGACGCGTAAAGGTGTGTCACAAACCAACGGTTTGGCACATAGGGACATTGAAATATTCGCACCATCCCGAGGAGCCGGAAGTATTTATTGAATTGCGTCCTGACAAAATTTTACAGTTTACCAATAGTTTTACATAAATAGTAATATTTCCACATAGTACAGTGCAACGTGTGGTCCGAAATCGCTGACATAATTAGGCAATAACAGGAAATATATGCAAGGCACTATAAGGTATATGTATAGCGTGGAAATTGTAATCGTTGCTCGCTCGCTCCGCTCGCTCGTAAAAATCTTGTCCAACCTTACAACTGATCCGACACGTTAGCAAATTTGAAATAAGTCGCCTCATTATCGAATAACGAACGCAAGAGGGCTTGGTTTTAGGTTAGACTATAGTTTTCGAGCGAGCGCAGCGAGCGAGGGTCGCGTAAATGTGTGTCGCAATCCAACGGTTTGGCACATAGGGACGTTGAAATATTCGCACCAGCCCGAGGAGTCGGAAGTCTTTATCGAATTGCGTACTGACGAAAGTTTACAGTTTATGAATATTTTTACATAAATAGTAATAATTCCACATAGTACAGTGCAACGTGTGGTCCGAAATCGCTGACAAAATTAGGCAATAACAGGAAATATATGCAAGGCAATATAAGGTATATGTATAGCTTGGAAATTGTAATCGTTGCTCGCTCGCTCCGCTCGCTCGTAAAAATCTAGTCCGACCTCACAACCGATCCGACACGTTAGCAAATTTGAAATAAGTCGCCTCCTTATCGAATAACGAACGTAAGAGGGATTGGTTTTAGGTTAGGCTATAGTTTTCGAGCGAGCGCAGCGAGCGAGGGACGCGTAAAGGTGTGTCACAAACCAACGGTTTGGCACATAGGGACATTGAAATATTCGCACCATCCCGAGGAGCCGGATGCATTTATCGAACTGCGTACTGACAAAAGTTTACAGTTTATCAATAGTTTTACATAACAAGTAATATTTCCACATAGTACAGTCCAACGTGTGGTCCGAAATCGCTGACAAAATTAGGCAATAACAGGAAATATATGCAAGGCAATATAAGGTATATGTATAGCTTGGAAATTGTAATCGTTGCTCGCTCGCTCCGCTCGCTCGTAAAAATCTAGTCCGACCTCACAACCGATCCGACACGTTAGCAAATTTGATATTAGTCGCCTCCTTATCGAATAACGAACGTAAGAGGGATTGGTTTTAGGTTAGGCTATAGTTTTCGAGCGAGCGTAGCGAGCGTGGGACGCGTAAAGTTGTGTCACAAACCAACGGCTTGGCACATAGGGACATTGAAATATTCGCACCAGCTCAAGGAACCGCAAGTATTTATTGAATTGCGTCCTGACAAAATTTTACAGTTTATCAATAGTTTTACATAAATAGTAATATTTCCACATAGTACAGTGCAACGTGTGGTCCGAAATCGCTGACATAATTAGGCAATAACAGGAAATATATGCAAGGCACTATAAGGTATATGTATAGCGTGGAAATTGTAATCGTTGCTCGCTCGCTCCGCTCGCTCGTAAAAATCTTGTCCAACCTTACAACTGATCCGACACGTTAGCAAATTTGAAATAAGTCGCCTCATTATCGAATAACGAACGCAAGAGGGCTTGGTTTTAGGTTAGACTATAGTTTTCGAGCGAGCGCAGCGAGCGAGGGTCGCGTAAATGTGTGTCACAATCCAACGGTTTGGCACATAGGGACATTGAAATATTCGCACCAGCCCGAGGAGTCGGAAGTCTTTATCGAATTGCGTACTGACGAAAGTTTACAGTTTATGAATATTTTTACATAAATAGTAATAATTCCACATAGTACAGTGCAACGTGTGGTCCGAAATCGCTGACAAAATTAGGCAATAACAGGAAATATATGCAAGGCAATATAAGGTATATGTATAGCTTGGAAATTTTAATCGTTGCTCGCTCGCTCCGCTCGCTCGTAAAAATCTAGTCCGACCTCACAACCGATCCGACACGTTAGCAAATTTGAAATAAGTCGCCTCCTTATCGAATAACGAACGCAAGAGGGCTTGGTTTTAGGTTAGACTATAGTTTTCGAGCGAGCGCAGCGAGCGAGGGTCGTGTAAATGTGTGTCACAATCCAACGGCTTGGCACATACGGACATTGAAATATTCGCACCAGCTCGAGGAACCGCAAGTCTTTATCGAATTGCGTACTGACAAAAGTTTACGGTTTATCAATAGTTTTAAATAAGTAGTAATATTTCCACATAGTACAGTGCAACGTGTGGTCCGAAATCGCTGACAAAATTAGGCAAAGCAGGAAATATATGCGAGGCAATATAAGGTATATGTATAGCTTGGAAATTGTAATCGTTGCTCGCTCGCTCCGCTCGCTCGTAAAAATCTAGTCCGACCTCACAACCGATCCGACACGTTAGCAAATTTGAAATAAGTCGCCTCCTTATCGAATAACGAACGTAAGAGGGATTGGTTTTAGGTTAGGCTATAGTTTTCGAGCGAGCGCGGCGAGCGAGGGACGCGTAAAGGTGTGTCACAAACCAACGGTTTGGCACATAGGGACATTGAAATATTCGCACCATCCCGAGGAGCCGGAAGCTTTTATCGAACTGCGTACTGACAAAAGTTTACAGGTTATCAATAGTTTTACATAACAAGTAATATTTCCACATAGTACAGTCCAACGTGTGGTCCGAAATCGCTGACAAAATTAGGCAATAACAGGAAATATATGCAAGGCAATATAAGGTATATGTATAGCTTGGAAATTGTAATCGTTGCTCGCTCGCTCCGCTCGCTCGTAAAAATCTAGTCCGACCTCACAACCGATCCGACACGTTAGCAAATTTGATATTAGTCGCCTCCTTATCGAATAACGAACGTAAGAGGGATTGGTTTTAGGTTAGGCTATAGTTTTCGAGCGAGCGTTGCGAGCGTGGGACGCGTAAAGTTGTGTCACAAACCAACGGCTTGGCACATAGGGACATTGAAATATTCGCACCAGCTCAAGGAACCGCAAGTATTTATTGAATTGCGTCCTGACAAAATTTTACAGTTTACCAATAGTTTTACATAAATAGTAATATTTCCACATAGTACAGTGCAACGTGTGGTCCGAAATCGCTGACATAATTAGGCAATAACAGGAAATATATGCAAGGCACTATAAGGTATATGTATAGCTTGGAAATTGTAATCGTTGTTCGCTCGCTCCGCTCGCTCGTAAAAATCTAGTCCGACCTCACAACCGATCCGACACGTTAGCAAATTTGAAATAAGTCGCCTCCTTATCGAATAACGAACGTAAGAGGGATTGGTTTTAGGTTAGGCTATAGTTTTCGAGCGAGCGCAGCGAGCGAGGGACGCGTAAAGGTGTGTCACAAACCAACGGTTTGGCACATAGGGACATTGAAATATTCGCACCATCCCAAGGAGCCGGAAGCTTTTATCGAACTGCGTACTGACAAAAGTTTACAGGTTATCAATAGTTTTACGTAACAAGTAATATTTCCACATAGTACAGTCCAACGTGTGGTCCGAAATCGCTGACAACATTAGGCAATAACAGGAAATATATGCAAGGCAATATAAGGTATATGTATAGCTTGGAAATTGTAATCGTTGCTCGCTCGCTCCGCTCGCTCGTAAAAATCTAGTCCGACCTCACAACCGATCCGACACGTTAGCAAATTTGATATTAGTCGCCTCCTTATCGAATAACGAACGTAAGAGGGATTGGTTTTAGGTTAGGCTATAGTGTTCGAGCGAGCGTAGCGAGCGTGGGACGCGTAAAGTTGTGTCACAAACCAACGGCTTGGCACATAGGGACATTGAAATATTCGCACCAGCTCAAGGAACCGCAAGTATTTATTGAATTGCGTCCTGACAAGATTTTACAGTTTACCAATAGTTTTACATAAATAGTAATATTTCCACATAGTCAGGGCAACGTGTGGTCCGAAATCGCTGACATAATTAGGCAATAACAGGAAATATATGCAAGGCACTATAAGGTATATGTATAGCGTGGAAATTGTAATCGTTGCTCGCTCGCTCCGCTCGCTCGTAAAAATCTTGTCCAACCTTACAACTGATCCGACACGTTAGCAAATTTGAAATAAGTCGCCTCATTATCGAATAACGAACGCAAGAGGGCTTGGTTTTAGGTTAGACTATAGTTTTCGAGCGAGCGCAGCGAGCGAGGGTCGCGTAAATGTGTGTCGCAATCCAACGGTTTGGCACATAGGGACATTGAAATATTCGCACCAGCCCGAGGAGTCGGAAGTCTTTATCGAATTGCGTACTGACGAAAGTTTACAGTTTATGAATATTTTTACATAAATAGTAATAATTCCACATAGTACAGTGCAACGTGTGGTCCGAAATCGCTGACAAAATTAGGCAATAACAGGAAATATATGCAAGGCAATATAAGGTATATGTATAGCTTGGAAATTGTAATCGTTGCTCGCTCGCTCCGCTCGCTCGTAAAAATCTAGTCCGACCTCACAACCGATCCGACACGTTAGCAAATTTGAAATAAGTCGCCTCCTTATCGAATAACGAACGCAAGAGGGATTGGTTTTAGGTTAGGCTATAGTTTTCGAGCGAGCGCAGCGAGCGAGGGACGCGTAAAGGTGTGTCACAAACCAACGGATTGGCACCTAGGGACATTGAAATATTCGCACCAGCCCGAGGAACCGCAAGTCTTTATCGAATTGCGTACTGACAAAAGTTTACAGTTTATCAATAGTTTTACATAAATAGTAAAATTTCCATATAGTACAGTGCAACGTGTTGTCCGAAATCGCTGACAAAATTAGGCAATAACAGGAAATATATGCAAGGCAATATAAGGTATATGTATAGCTTGGAAATTGTAATCGTTGCTCGCTCGCTCCGCTCGCTCGTAAAAATCTAGTCCGACCTCACAACCGATCCGACACGTTAGCAAATTTGATATTAGTCGCCTCCTTATCGAATAACGAACGCAAGAGGGATTGGTTTTAGGCTAGGCTATAGTTTTCGAGCGAGCGCAGCGAGCGAGGGACGCGTAAAGGTGTGTCACAAACCAACATTTGGCACATAGGGACATTGAAATATTCGCACCAGCTCGAGGAACCGCAAGTCTTTATCGAATTGCGTACTGACAAAAGTTTACAGTTCATCAATAGTTTTAAATAAGTAGTAATATTTCCACATAGTACAGTGCAACGTGTGGTCCGAAATCGCTGACAAAATTAGGCAAAGCAGGAAATATATGCGAGGCAATCTAAGGTATATGTATAGCTTGGAAATTGTAATCGTTGCTCGCTCGCTCCGCTCGCTCGTAAAAATCTAGTCCGACCTCACAACCGATCCGACACGTTAGCAAATTTGAAATAAGTCGCCTCCTTATCGAATAACGAACGTAAGAGGGATTGGTTTTAGGTTAGGCTATAGTTTTCGAGCGAGCGCAGCGAGCGAGGGACGCGTAAAGGTGTGTCACAAACCAACGGTTTGGCACATAGGGACATTGAAATATTCGCACCATCCCGAGGAGCCGGATGCCTTTATCGAACTGCGTACTGACAAAAGTTTACAGGTTATCAATAGTTTTACATAACAAGTAATATTTCCACATAGTACAGTCCAACGTGTGGTCCGAAATCGCTGACAACATTAGGCAATAACAGGAAATATATGCAAGGCAATATAAGGTATATGTATAGCTTGGAAATTGTAATCGTTGCTCGCTCGCTCCGCTCGCTCGTAAAAATCTAGTCCGACCTCACAACCGATCCGACACGTTAGCAAATTTGATATTAGTCGCCTCCTTATCGAATAACGAACGTAAGAGGGATTGGTTTTAGGTTAGGCTATAGTTTTCGAGCGAGCGTAGCGAGCGTGGGACGCGTAAAGTTGTGTCACAAACCAACGGCTTGGCACATAGGGACATTGAAATATTCGCACCAGCTCAAGGAACCGCAAGTATTTATTGAATTGCGTCCTGACAAAATTTTACAGTTTACCAATAGTTTTACATAAATAGTAATATTTCCACATAGTACAGTGCAACGTGTGGTCCGAAATCGCTGACATAATTAGGCAATAACAGGAAATATATGCAAGGCACTATAAGGTATATGTATAGCTTGGAAATTGTAATCGTTGCTCGCTCGCTCCGCTCGCTCGTAAAAATCTAGTCCGACCTCACAACCGATCCGACACGTTAGCAAATTTGAAATAAGTCGCCTCCTTATCGAATAACAAACGTAAGAGGGATTGGTTTTAGGTTAGGCTATAGTTTTCGAGCGTGCGCGGCGAGCGAGGGACGCGTAAAGGTGTGTCACAAACCAACGGTTTGGCACATAGGGACGTTGAAATATTCGCACCATCCCGAGGAGCCGGAAGCTTTTATCGAACTGCGTACTGACAAAAGTTTACAGGTTATCAATAGTTTTACATAACAAGTAATATTTCCACATAGTACAGTCCAACGTGTGGTCCGAAATCGCTGACAACATTAGGCAATAACAGGAAATATATGCAAGGCAATATAAGGTATATGTATAGCTTGGAAATTGTAATCGTTGCTCGCTCGCTCCGCTCGCTCGTAAAAATCTAGTCCGACCTCACAACCGATCCGACACGTTAGCAAATTTGAAATAAGTCGCCTCCTTATCGAATAACGAACGCAAGAGGGATTGGTTTTAGGTTAGGCTATAGTTTTCGAGCGAGCGCAGCGAGCGAGGGACGCGTAAAGGTGTGTCCCAAACCAACGGATTGGCACACAGGGACATTGAAATATTCGCACCAGCCCGAGGAACCGCAAGTCTTTATCGAATTGCGTACTGACAAAAGTTTACAGTTTATCAATAGTTTTACATAAATAGTAAAATTTCCATATAGTACAGTGCAACGTGTTGTCCGAAATCGCTGACAAAATTAGGCAATAACAGGAAATATATGCAAGGCAATATAAGGTATATGTATAGCTTGGAAATTGTAATCGTTGCTCGCTCGCTCCGCTCGCTCGTAAAAATCTAGTCCGACCTCACAACCGATCCGACACGTTAGCAAATTTGATATTAGTCGCCTCCTTATCGAATAACGAACGCAAGAGGGATTGGTTTTAGGTTAGGCTATAGTTTTCGAGCGAGCGCAGCGAGCGAGGGACGCGTAAAGGTGTGTCACAAACCAACGGTTTGGCACATAGGGACATTGAAATATTCGCACCAGCTCGAGGAACCGCAAGTCTTTATCGAATTGCGTACTGACAAAAGTTTACAGTTCATCAATAGTTTTAAATAAGTAGTAATATTTCCACATAGTACAGTGCAACGTGTGGTCCGAAATCGCTGACATAATTAGGCAATAACAGGAAATATATGCAAGGCACTATAAGGTATATGTATAGCGTGGAAATTGTAATCGTTGCTCGCTCGCTCCGCTCGCTCGTAAAAATCTTGTCCAACCTTACAACTGATCCGACACGTTAGCAAATTTGAAATAAGTCGCCTCATTATCGAATAACGAACGCAAGAGGGCTTGGTTTTAGGTTAGACTATAGTTTTCGAGCGAGCGCAGCGAGCGAGGGTCGCGTAAATGTGTGTCGCAATCCAACGGTTTGGCACATAGGGACATTGAAATATTCGCACCAGCCCGAGGAGTCGGAAGTCTTTATCGAATTGCGTACTGACGAAAGTTTACAGTTTATGAATATTTTTACATAAATAGTAATAATTCCACATAGTACAGTGCAACGTGTGGTCCGAAATCGCTGACAAAATTAGGCAATAACAGGAAATATATGCAAGGCAATATAAGGTATATGTATAGCTTGGAAATTGTAATCGTTGCTCGCTCGCTCCGCTCGCTCGTAAAAATCTAGTCCGACCTCACAACCGATCCGACACGTTAGCAAATTTGAAATAAGTCGCCTCCTTATCGAATAACGAACGCAAGAGGGATTGGTTTTAGGTTAGGCTATAGTTTTCGAGCGAGCGCAGCGAGCGAGGGACGCGTAAAGGTGTGTCACAAACCAACGGATTGGCACACAGGGACATTGAAATATTCGCACCAGCCCGAGGAACCGCAAGTCTTTATCGAATTGCGTACTGACAAAAGTTTACGGTTTATCAATAGTTTTAAATAAGTAGTAATATTTCCACATAGTACAGTGCAACGTGTGGTCCGAAATCGCTGACAAAATTAGGCAAAGCAGGAAATATATGCGAGGCAATATAAGGTATATGTATAGCTTGGAAATTGTAATCGTTGCTCGCTCGCTCCGCTCGCTCGTAAAAATCTAGTCCGACCTCACAACCGATCCGACACGTTAGCAAATTTGATATTAGTCGCCTCCTTATCGAATAACGAACGTAAGAGGGATTGGTTTTAGGTTAGGCTATAGTTTTCGAGCGAGCGTAGCGAGCGTGGGACGCGTAAAGTTGTGTCACAAACCAACGGCTTGGCACATAGGGACATTGAAATATTCGCACCAGCTCAAGGAACCGCAAGTATTTATTGAATTGCGTCCTGACAAGATTTTACAGTTTACCAATAGTTTTACATAAATAGTAATATTTCCACATAGTACAGTGCAACGTGTGGTCCGAAATCGCTGACATAATTAGGCAATAACAGGAAATATATGCAAGGCACTATAAGGTATATGTATAGCGTGGAAATTGTAATCGTTGCTCGCTCGCTCCGCTCGCTCGTAAAAATCTTGTCCAACCTTACAACTGATCCGACACGTTAGCAAATTTGAAATAAGTCGCCTCATTATCGAATAACGAACGCAAGAGGGCTTGGTTTTAGGTTAGACTATAGTTTTCGAGCGAGCGCAGCGAGCGAGGGTCGCGTAAATGTGTGTCGCAATCCAACGGTTTGGCACATAGGGACATTGAAATATTCGCACCAGCCCGAGGAGTCGGAAGTCTTTATCGAATTGCGTACTGAGGAAAGTTTACAGTTTATGAATATTTTTACATAAATAGTAATAATTCCACATAGTACAGTGCAACGTGTGGTCCGAAATCGCTGACAAAATTAGGCAATAACAGGAAATATATGCAAGGCAATATAAGGTATATGTATAGCTTGGAAATTGTAATCGTTGCTCGCTCGCTCCGCTCGCTCGTAAAAATCTAGTCCGACCTCACAACCGATCCGACACGTTAGCAAATTTGAAATAAGTCGCCTCCTTATCGAATAACGAACGCAAGAGGGATTGGTTTTAGGTTAGGCTATAGTTTTCGAGCGAGCGCAGCGAGCGAGGGACGCGTAAAGGTGTGTCACAAACCAACGGATTGGCACACAGGGACATTGAAATATTCGCACCAGCCCGAGGAACCGCAAGTCTTTATCGAATTGCGTACTGACAAAAGTTTACAGTTTATCAATAGTTTTACATAAATAGTAAAATTTCCATATAGTACAGTGCAACGTGTTGTCCGAAATCGCTGGCAAAATTAGGCAATAACAGGAAATATATGCAAGGCAATATAAGGTATATGTATAGCATGGAAATTGTAATCGTTGCTCGCTCGCTCCGCTCGCTCGTATAAATCTAGTCCAACCTCACAACCGATCCGACACGTTAGCAAATTTGAAATAAGTCGCCTCATTATCGAATAACGAACGCAAGAGTGCTTGGTTTTAGGTTAGACTATAGTTTTCGAGCGAGCGCAGCGAGCGAGAGTCGCGTAAATGTGTGTCACAATCCAACGGCTTGGCACATACGGACATTGAAATATTCGCACCAGCCCGAGGAGCCGGAAGTCTTTATCGAATTGCGTACTGACGAAAGTTTACAGTTCATCAATAGTTTTAAATAAGTAGTAATATTTCCACATAGTACAGTGCAACGTGTGGTCCGAAATCGCTGACAAAATTAGGCAAAGCAGGAAATATATGCGAGGCAATATAAGGTATATGTATAGCTTGGAAATTGTAATCGTTGCTCGCTCGCTCCGCTCGCTCGTAAAAATCTAGTCCGACCTCACAACCGATCCGACACGTTAGCAAATTTGATATTAGTCGCCTCCTTATCGAATAACGAACGTAAGAGGGATTGGTTTTAGGTTAGGCTATAGTTTTCGAGCGAGCGTAGCGAGCGTGGGACGCGTAAAGTTGTGTCACAAACCAACGGCTTGGCACATAGGGACAGTGAAATATTCGCACCAGCTCAAGGAACCGCAAGTATTTATTGAATTGCGTCCTGACAAGACTTTACAGTTTACCAATAGTTTTACATAAATAGTAATATTTCCACATAGTACAGTGCAACGTGTGGTCCGAAATCGCTGACATAATTAGGCAATAACAGGAAATATATGCAAGGCACTATAAGGTATATGTATAGCGTGGAAATTGTAATCGTTGCTCGCTCGCTCCGCTCGCTCGTAAAAATCTTGTCCAACCTTACAACTGATCCGACACGTTAGCAAATTTGAAATAAGTCGCCTCATTATCGAATAACGAACGCAAGAGGGCTTGGTTTTAGGTTAGACTATAGTTTTCGAGCGAGCGCAGCGAGCGAGGGTCGCGTAAATGTGTGTCGCAATCCAACGGTTTGGCACATAGGGACATTGAAATATTCGCACCAGCCCGAGGAGTCGGAAGTCTTTATCGAATTGCGTACTGACGAAAGTTTACAGTTTATGAATATTTTTACATAAATAGTAATAATTCCACATAGTACAGTGCAACGTGTGGTCCGAAATCGCTGACAAAATTAGGCAATAGCAGGAAATATATGCAAGGCAATATAAGGTATATGTATAGCTTGGAAATTGTAATCGTTGCTCGCTCGCTCCGCTCGCTCGTAAAAATCTAGTCCGACCTCACAACCGATCCGACACGTTAGCAAATTTGAAATAAGTCGCCTCCTTATCGAATAACGAACGCAAGAGGGATTGGTTTTAGGTTAGGCTATAGTTTTCGAGCGAGCGCAGCGAGCGAGGGACGCGTAAAGGTGTGTCACAAACCAACGGATTGGCACACAGGGACATTGAAATATTCGCACCAGCCCGAGGAACCGCAAGTCTTTATCGAATTGCGTACTGACAAAAGTTTACGGTTTATCAATAGTTTTAAATAAGTAGTAATATTTCCACATAGTACAGTGCAACGTGTGGTCCGAAATCGCTGACAAAATTAGGCAAAGCTGGAAATATATGCGAGGCAATATAAGGTATATGTATAGCTTGGAAATTGTAATCGTTGCTCGCTCGCTCCGCTCGCTCGTAAAAATCTAGTCCGACCTCACAACCGATCCGACACGTTAGCAAATTTGAAATAAGTCGCCTCCTTATCGAATAACGAACGTAAGAGGGATTGGTTTTAGGTTAGGCTATAGTTTTCGAGCGAGCGCAGCGAGCGAGGGACGCGTAAAGGTGTGTCACAAACCAACGGTTTGGCACATAGGGACATTGAAATATTCGCACCATCCCGAGGAGCCGGAAGCTTTTATCGAACTGCGTACTGACAAAAGTTTACAGGTTACCAATAGTTTTACATAACAAGTAATATTTCCACATAGTACAGTCCAACGTGTGGTCCGAAATCGCTGACAACATTAGGCAATAACAGGAAATATATGCAAGGCAATATAAGGTATATGTATAGCTTGGAAATTGTAATCGTTGCTCGCTCGCTCCGCTCGCTCGTAAAAATCTAGTCCGACCTCACAACCGATCCGACACGTTAGCAAATTTGACATAAGTCGCCTCCTTATCGAATAACGAACGTAAGAGGGATTGGTTTTAGGTTAGGCTATAGTTTTCGAGCGAGCGCAGCGAGCGAGGGACGCGTAAAGGTGTGTCACAAACCAACGGTTTGGCACATAGGGACATTGAAATATTCGCACCATCCCGAGGAGCCGGATGCATTTATCGAACTGCGTACTGACAAAAGTTTACAGGTTATCAATAGTTTTACATAACAAGTAATATTTCCACATAGTACAGTCCAACGTGTGGTCCGAAATCGCTGACAACATTAGGCAATAACAGGAAATATATGCAAGGCAATATAAGGTATATGTATAGCTTGGAAATTGTAATCGTTGCTCGCTCGCTCCGCTCGCTCGTAAAAATCTAGTCCGACCTCACAACCGATCCGACACGTTAGCAAATTTGATATTAGTCGCCTCCTTATCGAATAACGAACGTAAGAGGGATTGGTTTTAGGTTAGGCTATAGTTTTCGAGCGAGCGTAGCGAGCGTGGGACGCGTAAAGTTGTGTCACAAACCAACGGCTTGGCACATAGGGACATTGAAATATTCGCACCAGCTCAAGGAACCGCAAGTATTTATTGAATTGCGTCCTGACAAGACTTTACAGTTTACCAATAGTTTTACATAAATAGTAATATTTCCACATAGTACAGTGCAACGTGTGGTCCGAAATCGCTGACATAATTAGGCAATAACAGGAAATATATGCAAGGCACTATAAGGTATATGTATAGCGTGGAAATTGTAATCGTTGCTCGCTCGCTCCGCTCGCTCGTAAAAATCTTGTCCAACCTTACAACTGATCCGACACGTTAGCAAATTTGAAATAAGTCGCCTCATTATCGAATAACGAACGCAAGAGGGCTTGGTTTTAGGTTAGACTATAGTTTTCGAGCGAGCGCAGCGAGCGAGGGTCGCGTAAATGTGTGTCGCAATCCAACGGTTTGGCACATAGGGACATTGAAATATTCGCACCAGCCCGAGGAGTCGGAAGTCTTTATCGAATTGCGTACTGACGAAAGTTTACAGTTTATGAATATTTTTACATAAATAGTAATAATTCCACATAGTACAGTGCAACGTGTGGTCCGAAATCGCTGACAAAATTAGGCAATAACAGGAAATATATGCAAGGCAATATAAGGTATATGTATAGCTTGGAAATTGTAATCGTTGCTCGCTCGCTCCGCTCGCTCGTAAAAATCTAGTCCGACCTCACAACCGATCCGACACGTTAGCAAATTTGAAATAAGTCGCCTCATTATCCAATAACGAACGCAAGAGGGATTGGTTTTAGGTTAGGCTATAGTTTTCGAGCGAGCGCAGCGAGCGAGGGACGCGTAAAGGTGTGTCACAAACCAACGGATTGGCACACAGGGACATTGAAATATTCGCACCAGCCCGAGGAACCGCAAGTCTTTATCGAATTGCGTACTGACAAAAGTTTACGGTTTATCAATAGTTTTAAATAAGTAGTAAAATTTCCATATAGTACAGTGCAACGTGTTGTCCGAAATCGCTGACAAAATTAGGCACAGCAGGAAATATATGCAAGGCAATATAAGGTATATGTATAGCTTGGAAATTGTAATCGTTGCTCGCTCGCTCCGCTCGCTCGTAAAAATCTAGTCCGACCTCACAACCGATCCGACACGTTAGCAAATTTGAAATAAGTCGCCTCCTTATCGAATAACGAACGTAAGAGGGATTGGTTTTAGGTTAGGCTATAGTTTTCGAGCGAGCGCAGCGAGCGAGGGACGCGTAAAGGTGTGTCACAAACCAACGGTTTGGCACATAGGGACATTGAAATATTCGCACCATCCCGAGGAGCCGGAAGCTTTTATCGAACTGCGTACTGACAAAAGTTTACAGGTTACCAATAGTTTTACATAACAAGTAATATTTCCACATAGTACAGTCCAACGTGTGGTCCGAAATCGCTGACAAAATTAGGCAATAACAGGAAATATATGCAAGGCAATATAAGGTATATGTATAGCTTGGAAATTGTAATCGTTGCTCGCTCGCTCCGCTCGCTCGTAAAAATCTAGTCCGACCTCACAACCGATCCGACACGTTAGCAAATTTGATATAAGTCGCCTCCTTATCGAATAACGAACGTAAGAGGGATTGGTTTTAGGTTAGGCTATAGTTTTCGAGCGAGCGCAGCGAGCGAGGGACGCGTAAAGGTGTGTCACAAACCAACGGTTTGGCACATAGGGACATTGAAATATTCGCACCATCCCGAGGAGCCGGAAGCCTTTATCGAACTGCGTACTGACAAAAGTTTACAGTTTATCAATAGTTTTACATAACAAGTAATATTTCCACATAGTACAGTCCAACGTGTGGTCCGAAATCGCTGACAAAATTAGGCAATAACAGGAAATATATGCAAGGCAATATAAGGTATATGTATAGCTTGGAAATTGTAATCGTTGCTCGCTCGCTCCGCTCGCTCGTAAAAATCTAGTCCGACCTCACAACCGATCCGACACGTTAGCAAATTTGATATTAGTCGCCTCCTTATCGAATAACGAACGTAAGAGGGATTGGTTTTAGGTTAGGCTATAGTTTTCGAGCGAGCGTAGCGAGCGTGGGACGCGTAAAGTTGTGTCACAAACCAACGGCTTGGCACATAGGGACATTGAAATATTCGCACCAGCTCAAGGAACCGCAAGTATTTATTGAATTGCGTCCTGACAAGATTTTACAGTTTACCAATAGTTTTACATAAATAGTAATATTTCCACATAGTACAGTGCAACGTGTGGTCCGAAATCGCTGACATAATTAGGCAATAACAGGAAATATATGCAAGGCACTATAAGGTATATGTATAGCGTGGAAATTGTAATCGTTGCTCGCTCGCTCCGCTCGCTCGTAAAAATCTTGTCCAACCTTACAACTGATCCGACACGTTAGCAAATTTGAAATAAGTCGCCTCATTATCGAATAACGAACGCAAGAGGGCTTGGTTTTAGGTTAGACTATAGTTTTCGAGCGAGCGCAGCGAGCGAGGGTCGCGTAAATGTGTGTCGCAATCCAACGGTTTGGCACATAGGGACATTGAAATATTCGCACCAGCCCGAGGAGTCGGAAGTCTTTATCGAATTGCGTACTGACGAAAGTTTACAGTTTATGAATATTTTTACATAAATAGTAATAATTCCACATAGTACAGTGCAACGTGTGGTCCGAAATCGCTGACAAAATTAGGCAATAACAGGAAATATATGCAAGGCAATATAAGGTATATGTATAGCTTGGAAATTGTAATCGTTGCTCGCTCGCTCCGCTCGCTCGTAAAAATCTAGTCCGACCTCACAACCGATCCGACACGTTAGCAAATTTGAAATAAGTCGCCTCCTTATCGAATAACGAACGCAAGAGGGATTGGTTTTAGGTTAGGCTATAGTTTTCGAGCGAGCGCAGCGAGCGAGGGACGCGTAAAGGTGTGTCACAAACCAACGGATTGGCACACAGGGACATTGAAATATTCGCACCAGCCCGAGGAACCGCAAGTCTTTATCGAATTGCGTACTGACAAAAGTTTACAGTTTATCAATAGTTTTACATAAATAGTAAAATTTCCATATAGTACAGTGCAACGTGTTGTCCGAAATCGCTGGCAAAATTAGGCAATAACAGGAAATATATGCAAGGCAATATAAGGTATATGTATAGCATGGAAATTGTAATCGTTGCTCGCTCGCTCCGCTCGCTCGTATAAATCTAGTCCAACCTCACAACCGATCCGACACGTTAGCAAATTTGAAATAAGTCGCCTCATTATCGAATAACGAACGCAAGAGTGCTTGGTTTTAGGTTAGACTATAGTTTTCGAGCGAGCGCAGCGAGCGAGGGTCGCGTAAATGTGTGTCACAATCCAACGGCTTGGCACATAGGGACATTGAAATATTCGCACCAGCCCGAGGAGTCGGAAGTCTTTATCGAATTGCGTACTGACGAAAGTTTACAGTTTATGAATATTTTTACATAAATAGTAATAATTCCACATAGTACAGTGCAACGTGTGGTCCGAAATCGCTGACAAAATTAGGCAATAACAGGAAATATATGCAAGGCAATATAAGGTATATGTATAGCTTGGAAATTGTAATCGTTGCTCGCTCGCTCCGCTCGCTCGTAAAAATCTAGTCCGTCCTCACAACCGATCCGACACGTTAGCAAATTTGAAATAAGTCGCCTCCTTATCGAATAACGAACGCAAGAGGGATTGGTTTTAGGTTAGGCTATAGTTTTCGAGCGAGCGCAGCGAGCGAGGGACGCGTAAAGGTGTGTCACAAACCAACGGATTGGCACACAGGGACATTGAAATATTCGCACCAGCCCGGGGAACCGCAAGTCTTTATCGAATTGCGTACTGACAAAAGTTTACGGTTTATCAATAGTTTTAAATAAGTAGTAATATTTCCACATAGTACAGTGCAACGTGTGGTCCGAAATCGCTGACAAAATTAGGCAAAGCAGGAAATATATGCGAGGCAATATAAGGTATATGTATAGCTTGGAAATTGTAATCGTTGCTCGCTCGCTCCGCTCGCTCGTAAAAATCTAGTCCGACCTCACAACCGATCCGACACGTTAGCAAATTTGAAATAAGTCGCCTCCTTATCGAATAACGAACGTAAGAGGGATTGGTTTTAGGTTAGGCTATAGTTTTCGAGCGAGCGCAGCGAGCGAGGGACGCGTAAAGGTGTGTCACAAACCAACGGTTTGGCACATAGGGACATTGAAATATTCGCACCATCCCGAGGAGCCGGAAGCTTTTATCGAACTGCGTACTGACAAAAGTTTACAGGTTACCAATAGTTTTACATAACAAGTAATATTTCCACATAGTACAGTCCAACGTGTGGTCCGAAATCGCTGACAAAATTAGGCAATAACAGGAAATATATGCAAGGCAATATAAGGTATATGTATAGCTTGGAAATTGTAATCGTTGCTCGCTCGCTCCGCTCGCTCGTAAAAATCTAGTCCGACCTCACAACCGATCCGACACGTTAGCAAATTTGATATAAGTCGCCTCCTTATCGAATAACGAACGTAAGAGGGATTGGTTTTAGGTTAGGCTATAGTTTTCGAGCGAGCGCAGCGAGCGAGGGACGCGTAAAGGTGTGTCACAAACCAACGGTTTGGCACATAGGGACATTGAAATATTCGCACCATCCCGAGGAGCCGGAAGCCTTTATCGAACTGCGTACTGACAAAAGTTTACAGTTTATCAATAGTTTTACATAACAAGTAATATTTCCACATAGTACAGTCCAACGTGTGGTCCGAAATCGCTGACAAAATTAGGCAATAACAGGAAATATATGCAAGGCAATATAAGGTATATGTATAGCTTGGAAATTGTAATCGTTGCTCGCTCGCTCCGCTCGCTCGTAAAAATCTAGTCCGACCTCACAACCGATCCGACACGTTAGCAAATTTGAAATAAGTCGCCTCCTTATCGAATAACGAACGCAAGAGGGATTGGTTTTAGGTTAGGCTATAGTTTTCGAGCGAGCGCAGCGAGCGAGGGACGCGTAAAGGTGTGTCACAAACCAACGGATTGGCACACAGGGACATTGAAATATTCGCACCAGCCCGAGGAACCGCAAGTCTTTATCGAATTGCGTACTGACAAAAGTTTACAGTTTATCAATAGTTTTACATAAATAGTAAAATTTCCATATAGTACAGTGCAACGTGTTGTCCGAAATCGCTGGCAAAATTAGGCAATAACAGGAAATATATGCAAGGCAATATAAGGTATATGTATAGCATGGAAATTGTAATCGTTGCTCGCTCGCTCCGCTCGCTCGTATAAATCTAGTCCAACCTCACAACCGATCCGACACGTTAGCAAATTTGAAATAAGTCGCCTCATTATCGAATAACGAACGCAAGAGTGCTTGGTTTTAGGTTAGACTATAGTTTTCGAGCGAGCGCAGCGAGCGAGGGTCGCGTAAATGTGTGTCACAAACCAACGGTTTGGCACATAGGGACATTGAAATATTCGCACCATCCCGAGGAGCCGGAAGCTTTTATCGAACTGCGTACTGACAAAAGTTTACAGGTTATCAATAGTTTTACATAACAAGTAATATTTCCACATAGTACAGTCCAACGTGTGGTCCGAAATCGCTGACAACATTAGGCAATAACAGGAAATATATGCAAGGCAATATAAGGTATATGTATAGCTTGGAAATTGTAATCGTTGCTCGCTCGCTCCGCTCGCTCGTAAAAATCTAGTCCGACCTCACAACCGATCCGACACGTTAGCAAATTTGATATTAGTCGCCTCCTTATCGAATAACGAACGTAAGAGGGATTGGTTTTAGGTTAGGCTATAGTTTTCGAGCGAGCGTAGCGAGCGTGGGACGCGTAAAGTTGTGTCACAAACCAACGGCTTGGCACATAGGGACATTGAAATATTCGCACCAGCTCAAGGAACCGCAAGTATTTATTGAATTGCGTCCTGACAAGATTTTACAGTTTACCAATAGTTTTACATAAATAGTAATAATTCCACTTAGTACAGTGCAACGTGTGGTCCGAAATCGCTGACATAATTAGGCAATAACAGGAAATATATGCAAGGCACTATAAGGTATATGTATAGCGTGGAAATTGTAATCGTTGCTCGCTCGCTCCGCTCGCTCGTAAAAATCTTGTCCAACCTTACAACTGATCCGACACGTTAGCAAATTTGAAATAAGTCGCCTCATTATCGAATAACGAACGCAAGAGGGCTTGGTTTTAGGTTAGACTATAGTTTTCGAGCGAGCGCAGCGAGCGAGGGTCGCGTAAATGTGTGTCGCAATCCAACGGTTTGGCACATAGGGACATTGAAATATTCGCACCAGCCCGAGGAGTCGGAAGTCTTTATCGAATTGCGTACTGACGAAAGTTTACAGGTTATCAATAGTTTTACATAACAAGTAATATTTCCACATAGTACAGTCCAACGTGTGGTCCGAAATCGCTGACAACATTAGGCAATAACAGGAAATATATGCAAGGCAATATAAGGTATATGTATAGCTTGGAAATTGTAATCGTTGCTCGCTCGCTCCGCTCGCTCGTAAAAATCTAGTCCGACCTCACAACCGATCCGACACGTTAGCAAATTTGATATTAGTCGCCTCCTTATCGAATAACGAACGTAAGAGGGATTGGTTTTAGGTTAGGCTATAGTTTTCGAGCGAGCGTAGCGAGCGTGGGACGCGTAAAGTTGTGTCACAAACCAACGGCTTGGCACATAGGGACATTGAAATATTCGCACCAGCTCAAGGAACCGCAAGTATTTATTGAATTGCGTCCTGACAAAATTTTACAGTTTACCAATAGTTTTACATAAATAGTAATATTTCCACATAGTACAGTGCAACGTGTGGTCCGAAATCGCTGACATAATTAGGCAATAACAGGAAATATATGCAAGGCACTATAAGGTATATGTATAGCGTGGAAATTGTAATCGTTGCTCGCTCGCTCCGCTCGCTCGTAAAAATCTTGTCCAACCTTACAACTGATCCGACACGTTAGCAAATTTGAAATAAGTCGCCTCATTATCGAATAACGAACGCAAGAGGGCTTGGTTTTAGGTTAGACTATAGTTTTCGAGCGAGCGCAGCGAGCGAGGGTCGCGTAAATGTGTGTCGCAATCCAACGGTTTGGCACATAGGGACATTGAAATATTCGCACCAGCCCGAGGAGTCGGAAGTCTTTATCGAATTGCGTACTGACGAAAGTTTACAGTTTATGAATATTTTTACATAAATAGTAATAATTCCACATAGTACAGTGCAACGTGTGGTCCGAAATCGCTGACAAAATTAGGCAATAACAGGAAATATATGCAAGGCAATATAAGGTATATGTATAGCTTGGAAATTGTAATCGTTGCTCGCTCGCTCCGCTCGCTCGTAAAAATCTAGTCCGTCCTCACAACCGATCCGACACGTTAGCAAATTTGAAATAAGTCGCCTCCTTATCGAATAACGAACGCAAGAGGGATTGGTTTTAGGTTAGGCTATAGTTTTCGAGCGAGCGCAGCGAGCGAGGGACGCGTAAAGGTGTGTCACAAACCAACGGATTGGCACACAGGGACATTGAAATATTCGCACCAGCCCGAGGAACCGCAAGTCTTTATCGAATTGCGTACTGACAAAAGTTTACGGTTTATCAATAGTTTTAAATAAGTAGTAATATTTCCACATAGTACAGTGCAACGTGTGGTCCGAAATCGCTGACAAAATTAGGCAAAGCAGGAAATATATGCGAGGCAATATAAGGTATATGTATAGCTTGGAAATTGTAATCGTTGCTCGCTCGCTCCGCTCGCTCGTAAAAATCTAGTCCGACCTCACAACCGATCCGACACGTTAGCAAATTTGAAATAAGTCGCCTCCTTATCGAATAACGAACGGAAGAGGGAATGGTTTTAGGTTAGGCTATAGTTTTCGAGCGAGCGCAGCGAGCGAGGGACGCGTAAAGGTGTGTCACAAACCAACGGTTTGGCACATAGGGACATTGAAATATTCGCACCATCCCGAGGAGCCGGAAGCTTTTATCGAACTGCGTACTGACAAAAGTTTACAGGTTACCAATAGTTTTACATAACAAGTAATATTTCCACATAGTACAGTCCAACGTGTGGTCCGAAATCGCTGACAACATTAGGCAATAACAGGAAATATATGCAAGGCAATATAAGGTATATGTATAGCTTGGAAATTGTAATCGTTGCTCGCTCGCTCCGCTCGCTCGTAAAAATCTAGTCCGACCTCACAACCGATCCGACACGTTAGCAAATTTGATATTAGTCGCCTCCTTATCGAATAACGAACGTAAGAGGGATTGGTTTTAGGTTAGGCTATAGTTTTCGAGCGAGCGCAGCGAGCGAGGGACGCGTAAAGGTGTGTCACAAACCAACGGTTTGGCACATAGGGACATTGAAATATTCGCACCATCCCGAGGAGCCGGAAGCTTTTATCGAACTGCGTACTGACAAAAGTTTACAGGTTATCAATAGTTTTACATAACAAGTAATATTTCCACATAGTACAGTCCAACGTGTGGTCCGAAATCGCTGACAAAATTAGGCAATAACAGGAAATATATGCAAGGCAATATAAGGTATATGTATAGCTTGGAAATTGTAATCGTTGCTCGCTCGCTCCGCTCGCTCGTAAAAATCTAGTCCGACCTCACAACCGATCCGACACGTTAGCAAATTTGATATTAGTCGCCTCCTTATCGAATAACGAACGTAAGAGGGATTGGTTTTAGGTTAGGCTATAGTTTTCGAGCGAGCGTAGCGAGCGTGGGACGCGTAAAGTTGTGTCACAAACCAACGGCTTGGCACATAGGGACATTGAAATATTCGCACCAGCTCAAGGAACCGCAAGTATTTATTGAATTGCGTCCTGACAAGATTTTACAGTTTACCAATAGTTTTACATAAATAGTAATAATTCCACATAGTACAGTGCAACGTGTGGTCCGAAATCGCTGACAAAATTAGGCAATAACAGGAAATATATGCAAGGCAATATAAGGTATATGTATAGCGTGGAAATTGTAATCGTTGCTCGCTCGCTCCGCTCGCTCGTAAAAATCTTGTCCAACCTTACAACTGATCCGACACGTTAGCAAATTTGAAATAAGTCGCCTCATTATCGAATAACGAACGCAAGAGGGCTTGGTTTTAGGTTAGACTATAGTTTTCGAGCGAGCGCAGCGAGCGAGGGTCGCGTAAATGTGTGTCGCAATCCAACGGTTTGGCACATAGGGACATTGAAATATTCGCACCAGCCCGAGGAGTCGGAAGTCTTTATCGAATTGCGTACTGACGAAAGTTTACAGTTTATGAATATTTTTACATAAATAGTAATAATTTCACATAGTACAGTGCAACGTGTGGTCCGAAATCGCTGACAAAATTAGGCAATAACAGGAAATATATGCAAGGCAATATAAGGTA
The DNA here is from genome assembly GCF_910591885.1 of Bombus terrestris. Taxonomy (NCBI): domain Eukaryota; kingdom Metazoa; phylum Arthropoda; class Insecta; order Hymenoptera; family Apidae; genus Bombus; species Bombus terrestris. The sequence continues at coordinate 5,323,965 of NW_025963549.1, forward strand.
TATGTATAGCTTGGAAATTGTAATCGTTGCTCGCTCGCTCCGCTCGCTCGTAAAAATCTAGTCCGACCTCACAACCGATCCGACACGTTAGCAAATTTGAAATAAGTCGCCTCCTTATCGAATAACGAACGCAAGAGGGATTGGTTTTAGGTTAGGCTATAGTTTTCGAGCGAGCGCAGCGAGCGAGGGACGCGTAAAGGTGTGTCACAAACCAACGGTTTGGCACATAGGGACATTGAAATATTCGCACCATCCCGAGGAGCCGGAAGCTTTTATCGAACTGCGTACTGACAAAAGTTTACAGGTTATCAATAGTTTTACATAACAAGTAATATTTCCACATAGTACAGTCCAACGTGTGGTCCGAAATCGCTGACAACATTAGGCAATAACAGGAAATATATGCAAGGCAATATAAGGTATATGTATAGCTTGGAAATTGTAATCGCTGCTCGCTCGCTCCGCTCGCTCGTAAAAATCTAGTCCGACCTCACAACCGATCCGACACGTTAGCAAATTTGAAATAAGTCGCCTCCTTATCGAATAACGAACGTAACAGGGATTGGTGTTAGGTTAGGCTATAGTTTTCGAGCGAGCGCAGCGAGCGAGGGACGCGTAAAGGTGTGTCACAAACCAACGGTTTGGCACATAGGGACATTGAAATATTCGCACCAGCCCGAGGAACCGCAAGTATTTATCGAATTGCGTACTGACAAAAGTTTACAGTTTATCAATAGTTTTACATAAATAGTAAAATTTCCAGATAGTACAGTGCAACGTGTGGTCCGACATTGCTGACAACATTAGGAAATAACAGGAAATATATGCAAGGCAATATAAGGTATATGTATAGCTTGGAAATTGTAATCGTTGCTCGCTCGCTCCGCTCGCTCGTAAAAATCTAGTCCGACCTCACAACCGATCCGACACGTTAGCAAATTTGAAATAAGTCGCCTCCTTATCGAATAACGAACGCAAGAGGGATTGGTTTTGGGTTAGGCTATAGTTTTCGAGCTAGCGCAGCGAGCGAGGGACGCGTAAAGGTGTGTCACAAACCAACGGATTGGCACACAGGGACATTGAAATATTCGCACCAGCCCGAGGAACCGCAAGTCTTTATCGAATTGCGTACTGACAAAAGTTTACAGTTTATCAATAGTTTTACATAAATAGTAAAATTTCCATATAGTACAGTGCAACGTGTGGTCCGAAATCGCTGACAAAATTAGGCAAAGCAGGAAATATATGCGAGGCAATATAAGGTATATGTATAGCTTGGAAATTGTAATCGTTGCTCGCTCGCTCCGCTCGCTCGTAAAAATCTTGTCCAACCTTACAACTGATCCGACACGTTAGCAAATTTGAAATAAGTCGCCTCATTATCGAATACCGAACGCAAGAGGGCTTGGTTTTAGGTTAGACTATAGTTTTCGAGCGAGCGCAGCGAGCGAGGGTCGCGTAAATGTGTGTCGCAATCCAACGGTTTGGCACATAGGTACATTGAAATATTCGCACCAGCCCGAGGAGTCGGAAGTCTTTATCGAATTGCGTACTGACGAAAGTTTACAGTTTATGAATATTTTTACATAAATAGTAATAATTCCACATAGTACAGTGCAACGTGTGGTCCGAAATCGCTTACAAAATTAGGCAATAACAGGAAATATATGCGAGGCAATATAAGGTATATGTATAGCTTGCAAATTGTAATCGTTGCTCGCTCGCTCCGCTCGCTCGTAAAAATCTAGTCCGACCTCACAACCGATCCGACACGTTAGCAAATTTGAAATAAGTCGCCTCCTTATCGAATAACGAACGCAAGAGGGATTGGTTTTAGGTTAGGCTATAGTTTTCGAGCGAGCGCAGCGAGCGAGGGACGCGTAAAGGTGTGTCACAAACCAACGGATTGGCACACAGGGACATTGAAATATTCGCACCAGCCCGAGGAACCGCAAGTCTTTATCGAATTGCGTACTGACAAAAGTTTACAGTTTATCAATAGTTTTACATAAATAGTAAAATTTCCATATAGTACAGTGCAACGTGTGGTCCGAAATCGCTGACAAAATTAGGCAATAACAGGAAATATATGCAAGGCAATATAAGGTATATGTATAGCTTGGAAATTGTAATCGTTGCTCGCTCGCTCCGCTCGCTCGTAAAAATCTAGTCCGACATCACAACCGATCCGACACGTTAGCAAATTTGAAATAAGTCGCCTCCTTATCGAATAACGAACGCAAGAGGGATTGGTTTTAGGTTAGGCTATAGTTTTCGAGCGAGCGCAGCGAGCGAGGGACGCGTAAAGGTGTGTCACAAACCAACGGATTGGCACACAGGGACATTGAAATATTCGCACCAGCCCGAGGAACCGCAAGTCTTTATCGAATTGCGTACTGACAAAAGTTTACAGTTTATCAATAGTTTTACATAAATAGTAAAATTTCCATATAGTACAGTGCAACGTGTTGTCCGAAATCGCTGACAAAATTAGGCAATAACAGGAAATATATGCAAGGCAATATAATGTATATGTACAGCATGGAAATTGTAATCGTTGCTCGCTCGCTCCGCTCGCTCGTATAAATCTAGTCCAACCTCACAACCGATCCGACACGTTAGCAAATTTGAAATAAGTCGCCTCATTATCGAATAACGAACGCAAGAGGGCTTGGTTTTAGGTTAGACTATAGTTTTCGAGCGAGCGCAGCGAGCGAGGGACGCGTAAAGGTGTGTCACAAACCAACGGATTGGCACACAGGGACATTGAAATATTCGCACCAGCCCGAGGAACCGCAAGTCTTTATCGAATTGCGTACTGACAAAAGTTTACAGTTTATCAATAGTTTTACATAAATAGTAAAATTTCCATATAGTACAGTGCAACGTGTTGTCCGAAATCGCTGGCAAAATTAGGCAATAACAGGAAATATATGCAAGGCAATATAAGGTATATGTATAGCATGGAAATTGTAATCGTAGCTCGCTCGCTCCGCTCGCTCGTATAAATCTAGTCCAACCTCACAACCGATCCGACACGTTAGCAAATTTGAAATAAGTCGCCTCATTATCGAATAACGAACGCAAGAGTGCTTGGTTTTAGGTTAGACTATAGTTTTCGAGCGAGCGCAGCGAGCGAGGGTCGCGTAAATGTGTGTCACAATCCAACGGTTTGGCACATACGGACATTGAAATATTCGCACCAGCCCGAGGAGCCGGAAGTCTTTATCGAATTGCGTACTGACGAAAGTTTACAGTTTATCAATAGTTTTACATAAATAGTAATATTTCCACATAGTACAGTGCAACGTGTGTTCCGAAATCGCTGACAAAATTAGGCAATAACACGAAATATATGCAAGGCAATATAAGGTATATGTATAGCTTGGAAATTGTAATCGTTGCTCGCTCGCTCCGCTCGCTCGTAAAAATCTAGTCCGACCTCACAACCGATCCGACACGTTAGCAAATTTGATATCAGTCGCCTCCTTATCGAATAACGAACGCAAGAGGGATTGGTTTAAGGCTAGGCTATAGTTTTCGAGCGAGCGCAGCGAGCGAGGGACGCGTAAAGGTGTGTCACAAACCAACGGTTTGGCACATAGGGACATTGAAATATTCGCACCAGCTCGAGGAACCGCAAGTCTTTATCGAATTGCGTACTGACAAAAGTTTACAGTTCATCAATAGTTTTACATAAATAGTAATATTTCCACATAGTACAGTGCAACGTGTGGTCCGAAATCGCTGACAAAATTAGGCAAAGCAGGAAATATATGCGACGCAATATAAGGTATATGTATAGCTTGGAAATTGTAATCGTTGCTCGCTCGCTCCGCTCGCTCGTAAAAATCTAGTCCGACCTCACAACCGATCCGACACGTTAGCAAATTTGATATTAGTCGCCTCCTTATCGAATAACGAACGTAAGAGGGATTGGTTTTAGGTTAGGCTATAGTTTTCGAGCGAGCGTAGCGAGCGTGGGACGCGTAAAGTTGTGTCACAAACCAACGGCTTGGCACATAGGGACATTGAAATATTCGCACCAGCTCAAGGAACCGCAAGTATTTATTGAATTGCGTCCTGACAAAATTTTACAGTTTACCAATAGTTTTACATAAATAGTAATATTTCCACATAGTACAGTGCAACGTGTGGTCCGAAATCGCTGACATAATTAGGCAATAACAGGAAATATATGCAAGGCACTATAAGGTATATGTATAGCGTGGAAATTGTAATCGTTGCTCGCTCGCTCCGCTCGCTCGTAAAAATCTAGTCCAACCTTACAACCGATCCGACACGTTAGCAAATTTGAAATAAGTCGCCTCATTATCGAATAACGAACGCAAGAGGGCTTGGTTTTAGGTTAGACTATAGTTTTCGAGCGAGCGCAGCGAGCGAGGTTCGCGTAAATGTGTGTCGCAATCCAACGGTTTGGCACATAGGGACATTGAAATATTCGCACCAGCCCGAGGAGTCGGAAGTCTTTATCGAATTGCGTACTGACGAAAGTTTACAGTTTATGAATATTTTTACATAAATAGTAATAATTCCACATAGTACAGTGCAACGTGTGGTCCGAAATCGCTGACAAAATTAGGCAATAACAGGAAATATATGCAAGGCAATATAAGGTATATGTATAGCTTGGAAATTGTAATCGTTGCTCGCTCGCTCCGCTCGCTCGTAAAAATCTAGTCCAACCTCACAACCGATCCGACACGTTAGCAAATTCGAAATAAGTCGCCTCCTTAGCGAATAACGAACGCAAGAGGGATTGGTTTTAGGTTAGGCTATTGTTTTCGAGCGAGCGCAGCGAGCGAGGGACGCGTAAAGGTGTGTCACAAACCAACGGATTGGCACACAGGGACATTGAAATATTCGCACCAGCCCGAGGAACCGCAAGTCTTTATCGAATTGCGTACTGACAAAAGTTTACAGTTTATCAATAGTTTTACATAAATAGTAAAATTTCCATATAGTACAGTTCAACGTGTTGTCCGAAATCGCTGACAAATTTGGCAATAACAGGAAATATATGCAAGGCAATATAATGTATATGTACAGCATGGAAATTGTAATCGTTGCTCGCTCGCTCCGCTCGCTCGTATAAATCTAGTCCAACCTCACAACCGATCCGACACGTTAGCAAATTTGAAATAAGTCGCCTCATTATCGAATAACGAACGCAAGAGGGCTTGGTTTTAGGTTAGACTATAGTTTTCGAGCGAGCGCAGCGAGCGAGGGACGCGTAAAGGTGTGTCACAAACCAACGGTTTGGCACACAGGGACATTGAAATATTCGCACCAGCCCGAGGAACCGCAAGTCTTTATCGAATTGCGTACTGACAAAAGTTTACAGTTTATCAATAGTTTTACATAAATAGTAAAATTTCCATATAGTACAGTGCAACGTGTTGTCCGAAATCGCTGGCAAAATTAGGCAATAACAGGAAATATATGCAAGGCAATATAAGGTATATGTATAGCATGGAAATTGTAATCGTAGCTGGCTCGCTCCGCTCGCTCGTATAAATCTAGTCCAACCTCACAACCGATCCGACACGTTAGCAAATTTGAAATAAGTCGCCTCATTATCGAATAACGAACGCAAGAGTGCTTGGTTTTAGGTTAGACTATAGTTTTCGAGCGAGCGCAGCGAGCGAGGGACGCGTAAATGTGTGTCACAATCCAACGGCTTGGCACATACGGACATTGAAATATTCGCACCAGCCCGAGGAGCCGGAAGTCTTTATCGAATTGCGTACTGACGAAAGTTTACAGTTTATCAATAGTTTTACATAAATAGTAATATTTCCACATAGTACAGTGCAACGTGTGTTCCGAAATCGCTGACAAAATTAGGCAATAACACGAAATATATGCAAGGCAATATAAGGTATATGTATAGCTTGGAAATTGTAATCGTTGCTCGCTCGCTCCGCTCGCTCGTAAAAATCTAGTCCGACCTCACAACCGATCCGACACGTTAGCAAATTTGATATCAGTCGCCTCCTTATCGAATAACGAACGCAAGAGGGATTGGTTTTAGGCTAGGCTATAGTTTTCGAGCGAGCGCAGCGAGCGAGGGACGCGTAAAGGTGTGTCACAAACCAACGGTTTGGCACATAGGGACATTGAAATATTCGCACCAGCTCGAGGAACCGCAAGTCTTTATCGAATTGCGTACTGACAAAAGTTTACAGTTCATCAATAGTTTTACATAAGTAGTAATATTTCCACATAGTACAGTGCAACGTGTGGTCCGAAATCGCTGACAAAATTAGGCAAAGCAGGAAATATATGCGAGGCAATATAAGGTATATGTATAGCTTGGAAATTGTAATCGTTGCTCGCTCGCTCCGCTCGCTCGTAAAAATCTAGTCCGACCTCACAACCGATCCGACACGTTAGTAAATTTGAAATTAGTCGCCTCCTTATCGAATAACGAACGCCAGAGGGATTGGTTTTAGGTTAGGCTATAGTTTTCGAGCGAGCGTAGCGAGCGTGGGACGCGTAAAGTTGTGTCACAAACCAACGGCTTGGCACATAGGGACATTGAAATATTCGCACCAGCTCAAGGAACCGCAAGTATTTATCGAATTGCGTACTGACAAAAGTTTACAGTTTACCAATAGTTTTACATAAATAGTAATATTTCCACATAGTACAGTGCAACGTGTGGTCCGAAATCGCTGACATAATTAGGCAATAACAGGAAATATATGCAAGGCAATATAAGGTATATGTATAGCATGGAAATTGTAATCGTTGCTCGCTCGCTCCGCTCGCTCGTAAAAATCTAGTCCAACCTCACAACCGGTCCGGCATTTTCGCAAATTTGAAATATGTCGCCTCCTTATCGAATAACGAACGTAAGAGGGATTGGTTTTAGGTTAGGCTATAGTTTTCGAGCGAGCGCAGCGAGCGAGGGACGCGTAAAGGTGTGTCACAAACCAACGGTTTGGCACACAGGGACATTGAAATATTCGCACCATCCCGAGGAGCCGGATGCATTTATCGAACTGCGTACTGACAAAAGTTTACAGTTTATCAATAGTTTTACATAACAAGTAATATTTCCACATAGTACAGTCCAACGTGTGGTCCGAAATCGCTGACAAAATTAGGCAAAGCAGGAAATATGTGCAAGGCAATATAAGGTATATGTATAGCTTGGAAATTGTAATCGTTGCTCGCTCGCTCCGCTCGCTCGTAAAAATCTAGTCCAACCTCACAACCGATCCGACACGTTAGCAAATTCGAAATAAGTCGCCTCCTTAGCGAATAACGAACGCAAGAGGGATTGGTTTTAGGTTAGGCTATTGTTTTCGAGCGAGCGCAGCGAGCGAGGGACGCGTAAAGGTGTGTCAGAAAACAACGTTTTGGCACATAGGGACATTGAAATATTCGCACCAGCTCAAGGAACCGCAAGTATTTATTGAATTGCGTACTGACAAAAGTTTACAGGTTATCAATAGTTTTACATAACAAGTAGTATTTCCACATAGTACAGTCCAACGTGTGGTCCGAAATCGCTGACAAAATTAGGCAATAACAGGAAATATATGCAAGGCAATATAAGGTATATGTATAGCTTGGAAATTGTAATCGTTGCTCGCTCGCTCCGCTCGATCGTAAAAATCTAGTCCGACCTCACAACCGATCCGACACGTTAGCAAATTTGAAATATGTCGCCTCCTTATCGAATAACGAACGTAAGAGGGATTGGTTTTAGGTTAGGCTATAGTTTTCGAGCGAGCGCAGCGAGCGAGGGACGCGTAAAGGTGTGTCACAAACTAACGGTTTGGCACATAGGGACATTGAAATATTCGCACCATCCCGAGGAGCCGGAAGCTTTTATCGAACTGCGTACTGACAAAAGTTTACAGGTTATCAATAGTTTTACATAACAAGTAATATTTCCACATAGTACAGTCCAACGTGTGGTCCGAAATCGCTGACAACATTAGGCAATAACAGGAAATATATGCAAGGCAATATAAGGTATATGTATAGCTTGGAAATTGTAATCGTTGCTCGCTCGCTCCGCTCGCTCGTAAAAATCTAGTCCGACCTCACAACCGATCCGACACGTTAGCAAATTTGAAATAAGTCGCCTCCTTATCGAATAACGAACGTAACAGGGATTGGTTTTAGGTTAGGCTATAGTTTTCGAGCGAGCGCAGCGAGCGAAGGACGCGTAAAGGTGGGTCACAAACCAACGGTTTGGCACATAGGGACATTGAAATATTCGCACCAGCCCGAGGAACCGCAAGTATTTATCGAATTGCGTACTGACAAAAGTTTACAGTTTATCAATAGTTTTACATAAATAGTAAAATTTCCAGATAGTACAGTGCAACGTGTGGTCCGAAATCGCTGACATAATTAGGCAATAACAGGAAATATATGCAAGGCAATATAAGGTATATGTATAGCTTGGAAATTGTAATCGCTGCTCGCTCGCTCCGCTCGCTCGTAAAAATCTAGTCCGGCCTCACAACCGATCCGACACGTTAGCAAATTTGAAATAAGTCGCCTCCTTATCGAATAACGAACGTAAGAGGGATTGGTTTTAGGTTAGGCTATAGTTTTCGAGCGAGCGCAGCGAGCGAGGGACGCGTAAAGGTGTGACACAAACCAACGGTTTGGCACATAGGGACATTGAAATATTCGCACCATCCCGAGGAGCCGGAAGCTTTTATCGAACTGCGTACTGACAAAAGTTTACAGGTTATCAATAGTTTTACATAACAAGTAATATTTCCACATAGTACAGTCCAACGTGTGGTCCGAAATCGCTGACAACATTAGGCAATAACAGGAAATATATGCAAGGCACTATAAGGTATATGTATAGCGTGGAAATTGTAATCGTTGCTCGCTCGCTCCGCTCGCTCGTAAAAATCTTGTCCAACCTTACAACTGATCCGACACGTTAGCAAATTTGAAATAAGTCGCCTCATTATCGAATAACGAACGCAAGAGGGCTTGGTTTTAGGTTAGACTATAGTTTTCGAGCGAGCGCAGCGAGCGAGGTTCGCGTAAATGTGTGTCGCAATCCAACGGTTTGGCACATAGGGACATTGAAATATTCGCACCAGCCCGAGGAGTCGGAAGTCTTTATCGAATTGCGTACTGACGAAAGTTTACAGTTTATGAATATTTTTACATAAATAGTAATAATTCCACATAGTACAGTGCAACGTGTGGTCCGAAATCGCTGACAAAATTAGGCAATAACAGGAAATATATGCAAGGCAATATAAGGTATATGTATAGCTTGGAAATTGTAATCGTTGCTCGCTCGCTCCGCTCGCTCGTAAAAATCTAGTCCAACCTCACAACCGATCCGACACGTTAGCAAATTCGAAATAAGTCGCCTCCTTATCGAATAACGAACGCAAGAGGGATTGGTTTTAGGTTAGGCTATTGTTTTCGAGCGAGCGCAGCGAGCGAGGGACGCGTAAAGGTGTGTCACAAACCAACGGATTGGCACACAGGGACATTGAAATATTCGCACCAGCCCGAGGAACCGCAAGTCTTTATCGAATTGCGTACTGACAAAAGTTTACAGTTTATCAATAGTTTTACATAAATAGTAAAATTTCCATATAGTACAGTTCAACGTGTTGTCCGAAATCGCTGACAAATTTGGCAATAACAGGAAATATATGCAAGGCAATATAATGTATATGTACAGCATGGAAATTGTAATCGTTGCTCGCTCGCTCCGCTCGCTCGTATAAATCTAGTCCAACCTCACAACCGATCCGACACGTTAGCAAATTTGAAATAAGTCGCCTCATTATCGAATAACGAACGCAAGAGGGCTTGGTTTTAGGTTAGACTATAGTTTTCGAGCGAGCGCAGCGAGCGAGGGACGCGTAAAGGTGTGTCACAAACCAACGGTTTGGCACACAGGGACATTGAAATATTCGCACCAGCCCGAGGAACCGCAAGTCTTTATCGAATTGCGTACTGACAAAAGTTTACAGTTTATCAATAGTTTTACATAAATAGTAAAATTTCCATATAGTACAGTGCAACGTGTTGTCCGAAATCGCTGGCAAAATTAGGCAATAACAGGAAATATATGCAAGGCAATATAAGGTATATGTATAGCATGGAAATTGTAATCGTTGCTCGCTCGCTCCGCTCGCTCGTATAAATCTAGTCCAACCTCACAACCGATCCGACACGTTAGCAAATTTGAAATAAGTCGCCTCATTATCGAATAACGAACGCAAGAGTGCTTGGTTTTAGGTTAGACTATAGTTTTCGAGCGAGCGCAGCGAGCGAGGGTCGCGTAAATGTGTGTCACAATCCAACGGCTTGGCACATACGGACATTGAAATATTCGCACCAGCTCAAGGAACCGCAAGTATTTATTGAATTGCGTACTGACAAAAGTTTACAGGTTATCAATAGTTTTACATAACAAGTAGTATTTCCACATAGTACAGTCCAACGTGTGGTCCGAAATCGCTGACAACATTAGGCAATAACAGGAAATATATGCAAGGCAATATAAGGTATATGTATAGCTTGGAAATTGTAATCGTTGCTCGCTCGCTCCGCTCGATCGTAAAAATCTAGTCCGACCTCACAACCGATCCGACACGTTAGCAAATTTGAAATATGTCGCCTCCTTATCGAATAACGAACGTAAGAGGGATTGGTTTTAGGTTAGGCTATAGTTTTCGAGCGAGCGCAGCGAGCGAGGGACGCGTAAAGGTGTGTCACAAACTAACGGTTTGGCACATAGGGACATTGAAATATTCGCACCATCCCGAGGAGCCGGAAGCCTTTATCGAACTGCGTACTGACAAAAGTTTACAGTTTATCAATAGTTTTACATAACAAGTAATATTTCCACATAGTACAGTCCAACGTGTGGTCCGAAATCGCTGACAACATTAGGCAATAACAGGAAATATATGCAAGGCAATATAAGGTATATGTATAGCTTGGAAATTGTAATCGTTGCTCGCTCGCTCCGCTCGCTCGTAAAAATCTAGTCCGACCTCACAACCGATCCGACACGTTAGCAAATTTGAAATAAGTCGCCTCCTTATCGAATAACGAACGTAACAGGGATTGGTTTTAGGTTAGGCTATAGTTTTCGAGCGAGCGCAGCGAGCGAGGGACGCGTAAAGGTGTGTCACAACCCAACGGTTTGGCACATAGGGACATTGAAATATTCGCACCAGCCCGAGGAACCGCAAGTATTTATCGAATTGCGTACTGACAAAAGTTTACAGTTTATCAATAGTTTTACATAAATAGTAAAATTTCCAGATAGTACAGTGCAACGTGTGGTCCGACATTGCTGACAACATTAGGCAATAACAGGAAATATATGCAAGGCAATATAAGGTATATGTATAGCTTGGAAATTGTAATCGTTGCTCGCTCGCTCCGCTCGCTCGTAAAAATCTAGTCCGACCTCACAACCGATCCGACACGTTAGCAAATTTGAAATAAGTCGCCTCCTTATCGAATAACGAACGCAAGAGGGATTGGTTTTGGGTTAGGCTATAGTTTTCGAGCGAGCGCAGCGAGCGAGGGACGCGTAAAGGTGTGTCACAAACCAACGGTTTGGCACATAGGGACATTGAAATATTCGCACCATCCCGAGGAGCCGGAAGCTTTTATCGAACTGCGTACTGACAAAAGTTTACAGTTTATCAATAGTTTTACATAACAAGTAATATTTCCACATAGTACAGTCCAACGTGTGGTCCGAAATCGCTGACAACATTAGGCAATAACAGGAAATATATGCAAGGCAATATAAGGTATATGTATAGCTTGGAAATTGTAATCGTTGCTCGCTCGCTCCGCTCGCTCGTAAAAATCTAGTCCGACCTCACAACCGATCCGACACGTTAGCAAATTTGAAATAAGTCGCCTCCTTATCGAATAACGAACGTAACAGGGATTGGTTTTAGGTTAGGCTATAGTTTTCGAGCGAGCGCAGCGAGCGAGGGACGCGTAAAGGTGTGTCACAAACCAACGGTTTGGCACATAGGGACATTGAAATATTCGCACCAGCCCGAGGAACCGCAAGTATTTATCGAATTGCGTACTGACAAAAGTTTACAGTTTATCAATAGTT